>NC_137078.1:4797068-5100328 GCF_951640355.1 Cnephaeus nilssonii
TTTATTTCAGTTAGTGTATGCTTAATTTCTGACTGATCCTTTTTCGTGATTTTGAATTTCTCACTAAGATCCTTGAGTAACCTTATAAGTATTGTTTTGAACTCTGTATCCTAAAGTTTGCTTGCTTCTATTTCTTTCATTTGTGACATATTTTTTGTCTCCCCATTTTGGCTGCTTCCCTTTGATAGGTAGAACTGCCATGTCTCCTGGAATTGGTAGAGTGTCCTTGTGTAGTAGGTGTTTTGTAGGGGCCAGTGGCTCAGCCTCCCCAGTCATCTGAGCTGGGCACTCCAGGTGTGTCCCTGTGTGGGCTGTGTACACACAGTCTTGTAGTTGAGCCTTGATTGGTGTTGGCAGTCACTGGGAGGAATTGACCTCCAGGCCAAATGGCTGTGAGGACCAGCTATAGCTACAGTGGGAGAGCTACTGTGCAGGAAACACCCTATGGAGCAGGACTTGCTTCAATGGGGCTTTGGTGTTCATTGAGCCTGCCCCTTGAGTGTGTCACTTGTGGATGTGTAGAGTTGTACTCTGGTATGATCTGAAGCTGTCCAGGTAAACTGGCTCTAGGACCTCTAGGGAGGTGCAAAGTCAGCCTTTGCCTGGGGTCACCCAATAGGACCTATTTGTATTGGGTTTGGAGGTGCCCAGGCGAGACCCAGCTGTGAAGCAAGGCAGGCTCATGCTAGTTCAGGGTCTTGAGCCCTTTTTTTTGATAGGTTTGGAGCACAGTGACCCAGCTGCAGCTTGTTTGAGAGAGTTTAGCAAAGTCTAAAGCCTGAGCAAGGACAGGCAATTCATATGCAAAATCTGCTTCAACATGTTGGGTGGGGCTGCAAATTGGATGGGACGGAGTCTTAGGGAATCACCAGGGCAGATCAAACAGATATGGCTGCCAGTCAGCCCTGCAACCAGAGAGGTCCCAACATAGCAACAATGACCCTGCAATCACCTCCATCTGGGAGAAAATCACCCCCGAGTTTCTGCCCTGATGCCAGGTAATCCACTCTCTCCCTGTATGTCACTGGGTTCCCTAGAGCCTCACCTGGCACTAGGACTCAGAGGAAGAAGGACTTTGTAAGTTCAGTTCGTGCGCCACCCCTTTAAGAGGAACAGCTAGGTCTCCAGTAGCCTCTTTGTCACTAAGCCCCAATCCCCACTGGTTTTTACAGCATATGGGGGCTTCTTTTCCTAGCTCTGGAACCTCTGTTGGGGGTCTGTTGTGGGGACGGGACCTCTTCTTCCTCACGGGGTGGCTTCCCCAGAGATGATCTCCCTCCCAATTAAAAAAACTGCGTATGTGGGTGTTGGACCAGCCCCATCTATGCCTCCATCCCTTCTACCAGTCTCAATGTGCTTTCTTCTTTCTCTAGTTGTAGGACTTCCATTCAGCCAGCTTTCAGGCAGTTCTGCATGATGGTTGTTCTGTGTTTTAGTTGTAATTTTGATGTGGTTATGGGAAGTGGCGAGTATAGGTATTTACCTATGTCGCCATCTTGGTTCTCTCCAAAGGTACTTACCCCTATGCTTTTGTTTGAGTTTATCCTGTTTGGGGTTCACTGAGCATCCTGAATTTATAAATTTATGTTTTTCACCAAATTACGGAAGTTTTTAACCAATATTTCTTCAATTTTTTTTTTACTCCTAGTGCTTTCTCTTCTTCTTTTGGATTTGCACTGGGGGGCAGGGGGGGTCTCTCAGCCTGGCCTGTGCCCTCTCACAGTCCGGAAGCCCTGCGATCGATTGCCCCTGCAGAATAAGGCCCTGTCCACCCACCACAGCACCCCCATGGGGTAGCCTGGGCCTCCCTGTTTGGGGCGAGAGATCGTGGGGCTCCGCCATCAATTGCCACAAAGAGTTAGGTCCTGCCCACCCACTGGGACTCGGCAATCGATCGCCCCCACAGAGAGAGGTCCTGCCCAATTAGCATATTACGCTTTTATTATTATAGACTAGAGGCCCAATGCATGAAAATTCGTGCAAGAGTAGGCCTTCCTTCCCCCGGCTGCCGGCACCAGCTTCCCTCTGGCACCCGGGACCCTGGCTGCCGGCACTGACTTTCATCCAGCACCTGACTTTCCTCCAGGACCTGGGCTTCCCTCCTCCGGCTGCCAGCAGGCACCCGGGACCTGGGGTTGCTTCCCTCAGGCCGCCCATAGGCACCCGGGACCCGGGCTGGCTTCCCTCTGACCCCGGCTTCGTCAGGAAGGATGTCCAGAATGATATCCGGAAGACGTCTGGTCTAATTAGCATATTACCCTTTTATTATTATAGATAGATTATCCCACAGATTTCTGAGGCTCAGTTCCCTTTTCCTCATTTTTTTTCTTCTGTGTTCTTCAGATTTTATGTCTGTTTAGCTATCTTTAAATTCACTGTTTCTTCTTTCATTTCCATGTTGCTATTGAGGTCAACTAAAGAATTTTTAAATTCTGTTATGATAAAGTTCAGAAATTCTGTTATGTTCTTTTGAAAACTTTTACATTTTTCTCATGAGAATTTCTGTCTTTCCCTTTGCATTTATTTACAGTTACTTCATGAAACATAATTAAAAATCCAGTATGTGGATCATCTAAGGTTTTGCATTTTTTGACACTTAGTCATATTTTTCTGATTTCTCCCCCCTTTCTTCCCCCATTGACTCCCTCCAGCCCTCCCCCGCCCCCCTCCACAGGCCCTCACCGCCCCATTGTCTGTGTCCATGGGCCATGCATATATGCATACAAGGTCCTTGGTTGATTGCCTCCCATCTGTCCTCCCTCCTCAGCCTTCCCTCTGAGATTCCGCACTCTGTTCCATGTTTCCATGTCTCTGGATCCACTCCATTCATCAGATTATTTTGTTACTTAGATTCCACATATAAGTGAGATCATGTAATACTTGTCTTTGTCTGACTGACTTATTTCACTTAGTATGATACTCTCCAGGTCCCTCCATGCTGTCTCAAAGGGTAAGAGATTCTTCTCTTTTACTGCTGAATAGTATTCCATGGTATAAATGTACCACAGCTTTTTTATCCACTCATCTACTGATGGGCACTTGGGTGTTTCCAGATTTCAGCTATTGTAAATTGTGTTGCTGTGAACATAGGGGTACATACATTCTTTCTGATTGGTATTTCCGGTTTCTTAAGATATATTCCTATAAGTGCGATCACTGGATCAAATGGCAGTTCCATAGCTAAGTTTTTGAGGAAACTCCATGCTTTTTTCCATACTGGCTGCACCAGTCTGCATTCTAACCCGCAGTGCACGAGGGTTCCTTTTTCTCCACATCCTCGCCAGCACTTGTCATTTGTTGATTTGTGGATGGTAGCCATTCTGAAAAGTATGAGGTCATACCTCATTGTCATTTTGATATGTGTCTCTGTGATATCAGTGACTTTGAGCATGTTTTCATATGTCTCTTGGCCATCTGTATGTCTACTTTTGAGAAGTGTCTATTTAGGTATTTTTCCCATTTTTCAAATGGATTGTCTTCTTTCTGATAAATTATATGAATTCTTTATATATTTCAGATATTAACTCTTTATCAGATATATCATTGTCAAATACATTCTCCCATACAGTGCGCTCCTTTTTGTTTGTTGATAGTTTCTTTTGCTGTGCAGAAGCTTTTTATTTTGATGTAGTCCCATTTGTTTGCTTTCTCCTTAGCTTCCTTTGCCTTAGGAGATGTATCTGTAAACATATTGCTACAAGAGATGTCTGAGATTTTGCTGTCTATGGTTTCTTCTAGGACTTTTATGGTTTCCCGTCTTACATTTAAGTCTTTTATCCATTTTTAATTTATTCTTGTGTATGGTGTAAGTTGGTGGTCTAGTTTCATTTTTTTGCATGTATCTGTCCAATTTTCCCAGCACCATTTATTGAAGAGACTGTCTTGACTCCATTGTATGCTCTTGCCTCCTTTGTCACATATAAATTGAGCTAATGGGTTCGGTCGATTTCTGGGTTCTTTTGTTCTGTTCCACTGTTCTATATGCCTGTTTTCATGACACTACCAGGATATTTTGATTACAGTGGCTTTGTAGTATAACTTGAATTCTGGTATTGTGATTCCTCCAACTTTGTTCTTCTTCCTCAAGAATGCTGCACTATTCATGGTCTTTTTTGGTTCCATGTAAATTTTTGGAGTATTTGTTCTAGATCTGTGAAATATGCTGTTGGTATTTTAATAGTGATTGCATTTAATCTGTAGATTGCCTTGTGTAGATGGCCATTTTAATGATGTTGATTCTACCAATCCATGAACATGATAAATTCTTCAACTTATTTATATCTTCTTCTATCTCCTTTTTTAACATCCTATGGTTTTCTGAGTACAGGTTTTTGCCTTCTTGGTTAGGTTTATTCCTAAGTATTTTAATTTTTTTTGTTGCAATGGTAAATGGGATTGTTTGTTTAGTTTCTTTTGCTGAGAATTAATTATTTGTGTATAAAAAAGCCATCGATTTTTGGGTGTTGATTTTGTATCCTGCTATATTGCCAAATTTATTTATTAAATATAATAGTTATTTTAGTGGGCTTTTTAGGGTTTTCTATGTATAATATCATGTCTTCTGCGAATAATGAGAGTTTTACTTTCTCCTTACTAGTTTGAAAGACTTATTTCTTCTTCTTGTCTGATCGCTGTGGCTAGGACTTCCAGTACTATCCTATATAATAAAGATGTAATATGTAAATGGTCGTTATGCCATGAAGCGTAACGACCGACTGCGTAACAACTGGATCACAGATCAGCAGGAGGGTGGGGCAGTGAGCTACAAGCCGGAAGAGAGCTACAGGAGGGGGCAGGGCAGCAAGCTATGAGGGGGTGCGGGGGGGGGGGGGAGGGAAGAGGGGCGGAGGGAGCTACAGGAGGGCAGAGCAGCAGGTGGAGAGCTACTGGAGGGCAGGAGCGAGCTACTGGCGAGCTACTGGCGCATGGATTTATGAGCAGGGCTACTAGTGGTGAATAAGAGTGGTGAAAGTGGACATCCCTGTCTTATTCCTGTTCTTAGGGGAAAATGGTTTTAGTTTTTTCCCATTGAGTATGATTTTGGCTGTATGTTTGTCATATATGGCCTTTATCAGGTTGAGATATGCTCCCTCTATCCCCTCTTTGCTGAGAATTTTTTTTTAATCAAAAATGGGTGTTCGATTTTGTCGAATGCTTTTTCTGCATCTTTTGATATGATCATGTGGTTTTTGTCTTTCAGTTTGTTTCTGTGATGTATTATGTTTATTGATTTGTGAATGTTTTATCAGCCTTCCATCTCTGGAATGAATTCCACTTGATCATGGTGTTTGATTTTTAAAATATATTGCTGTATTCCATATGCTAATATTTTGTTACGGATTTTAGCATTAGTGTTCATTAGGGATATTGGCCTGTAATTCTCTTTTTTTGTAGTTTCTTTATCTGGTTATGGAATTAGGTGAATGCTGGCCTTATAAAAGGAACTTGAGGACGGGTGTTCCTTCCTCTTGGATTTTTTTGGAATAGTTTGAGGAGGATAGGTGTTAGTTTTTCTTTGAATATTTGGTAAAACTCCCCTGTGCAACTGTCCATACCCCAGCTTTTGTTTGCTGGGAGTTTTTTCTTTTTTTTTTACTATGTATATTCTGCTTCTATTTCATCATATGTTATTGGCCTATTCAGGTTTTGTGATTTTTCCTGATTCAGTTTGGGGAGTTTGTATTTTTCTAGGAATTTGTCCATTTCATCCACATTGTCCAACTTGTTGACATATAGTTGCTCATAGTATTTCTTTATAATCATTTGTATTTCTGTGGTGTCAGTGGTTACTTCTCCACTTGCATTTCCGGTTTTATTTATTTGGGTCCTCTGTCTTTGTTTCTTCATGAGTTTGGCTAATGGTTCATCAATTTTGTTTATCCTTTCAAAGAAACAGCTCTTGGTTTCATTGACTTTTTGTATTTTTTTTTCGTCTCTATGTCATTTATTTCTGCTCTAATCTTTATTTCCTTCCTTCTACTTACTCTTGGCCTTTCTTCTTGTTTTCGTTATAATTCTTTAAATTGTAGGGTTACATATTTTACTATTAACTTTTCTTATTTTTTTTTTAATACATTTTATTGATTTTTTACAGAGAGGAAGAGAGAGTGATAGAGAGTTAGAAACATCGATGAGGGAGAAACATCGATCAGCTGCCTCTTGCACACCCCCTACTGGGGATGTGCCCACAACCAAGGTACATGCCCTTGACCGGAATCGAACCTGGGACCCTTGAGTCCGCAGGCCGATGCTCTATCCACTGAGCCAAACCGGTTTCGGCTTTTCTTATTTTTTTGAGGTATGCCTGTAGTGCTATGAATTTCCCTCTCAGGACTGCTTTTGCTGTGTCTCAGAGATTTGGGGTTGTTGTATGTTCATTTCATTTGTATCCAGGAAGTTTTTGATTTTTTTCTTGATCTCATTGGTAACCCATTCATTGTTTAATAACATGAGATTTAGCCTCCATGTGTTTGAATGGTTTGGGGTGTTTTTATTATAGTTTATTTCTAATTTCATTTCACTATGATTTGATTTCAGTCTTGTTGAACTTGTAGAGATTTGTTTTGTGTCCTAACGTGGCCTATCTTTTTGAATGATCTATGTGCACTGGAGAAGAATGTATATTCTGCTGCTTTGGCATGCAATGTTCTGTAAATGTCAGTTAAATCCATCTGATCTAGTGTGTCCTTTAGAGCACTGTTTCTCTGTTAAGGTTTTGTCTGCAAGATCTATCCAGTGATGTCAGAGCGGTGTTAAAGTCCCTACTATGACTGTATGATCTCTCCCTTAAAGTGCTCTAGAAGTGTTTGTTACTAGTATATATCCAGGTGCTCGTATATTGGGTCCGTATATGTTTAACAGGGTTATATCCTCTTGTTGTATCAATTCCTTTCGTATTATATAGTGACCTTTGTTGTCCCTTGTTAGGCCCTCATTTTGAAATCTATTTTGTCTGATATGAATATTGCTACTCCAGCTTTTTTTTCTTTTCCATTTGCATGGAAAATTTTTTCCATCCCTTCACTTTTCATCTTGTGTATGTCTTTTTTTCTGAGGTGGGTCTCTTATAGACAGTACATATGTGGGTCATGTTTTTGTATCCATTCAACTACCCTATGCCTTTTGTTTGGAGCATTTAATCCATTTACATTTAAGGTTATTATTGATAGGTACTTATTTGTTGCCATTTTAATTCTGTATGCCTAGGTTTCTCTATTTCTTCTTTTCATTACAGCAGTCCATTTTGCATTTCTTGTAATGCTGGCTTGGTGGTGATGTACTCCTTTAGCCTTTTTTTTTTTTTTTTTTTAATCTGGTAAGTTCTTTATTTGACCGTTTATTTTGAATGATAGCCTTGTTGGATATAGTAATCTTGGTTTTAGATCCTTGCTTTCCATTACCTTGAGTACTTCATGCCATTTCCTTCTGGCCTGTAGAGTTTCTGATGAGATATCAGGTGTCAGTCTTATTGGTGCTCCTTTGTAGGTAACAGTTTTCTTTTCTCTTGCTGCCTTTAAGATTCTCTCTGTCTTTAATTTTTGGCATTTTAATTATGACATTTCGGGGCGTGGATCTGTTTGGGTTCTTCTTGCTTGGGGTTCTCTGTGCCTCCTGGACTTGTGTGACTTTCATTTATCAGGTTAGGGAAGTTTTCTACCATTATTTCTTCAAACATATTCTCTATCCCATTCTTCCTTTCTGCCTCTTCTGTTACACCTGCTATTCCAATATTGTTATGTTTCACGTTGCCCCACAGCTCCCTTAAGCTTTCCTGTTTTTTAATTGTTTTTTCTTTTTGGTTCTCTGAGTGATTTTTTTCAATCCTGCTGCTTTTCACAGCCAGATGTTATGTGGGTACCCTTCTCAGTTCTAGTGCTGTCTGCTGCAGGGACACAGCTTGGGGATTAGACTCCAGAGTTCTCAGTGGCAACCCCCCATAGCTGAGATATCTTTCTGGAACTTCAGTTGCTGTCCTTGAGGGCCTGGCCAGCCCTTTTGTGCCTCTGCCCCTCCTCACAGTCTCTATGCAGTTTCCACTTTCGGTCCTCTGTTGTCAGGGTTCTCTCCCGCAAGTCTTCTGTTGATTATTCAGGAAGTTTTTCTGTATTTTAGTTGTAATTCCAGTTTGGTCCTGGGAGCATGTCCGTGCAGCATCCACTTACTGCGCCGCCATTTTTAATCTTGCTTCTTCATTTTTTATACATTAGGACACTGTGAAAGGCAGCAGCCCCTGGAGGAAGCAGAATGGATTTGGAGCTCCCCATAACCTTCAGCCCAAGAAAACTGCCACTCATTGACCTGTCAGGCAGCTCCTTTCTGTTTCTTTATATGTCCAGTGACTTTTGGATTTAATCCAGGAACTTTTAGATATTATGCTGTGTAGATTTTGAATCCTGGTATAATTCTCTGGAGAATGTTAGTTTTATTTATTTATTTAAGCAGTCAGCTCAGTTAGATTTAGGCTGAAGTTTTTTCTTACTTTCTGTGGGCAATGACCCAATATCAATTCAGTTTTCAAAGCCTTTGTAATGTTGCTTTGGAGTTGTCTTGTGCATATGTCACTTAGGAGGTAGTCTGAGATGCAGTGATTTAAATGTTAGCTCAGTTTTTAAAGTTTTTGCTATGCTGCTGTGGGTCTTTTCTGTGCTTCTAGCATTGACGGTAGGGGATGACCCTGAGACTTGGTTCGTATTAAAAAAATTTTTTTTTAGAGTGAAAGGAAGGGAGATGGAAGGAGGGAGAAAGAGGAATAGAGACAGACAGAGGGAGAGAGAGAGAGAGAGAGAGAGAGAGAGAGATGTTGATCGGCTGTCGCCTGCATGCCCCCTTCCAGGGGTTGAGCCTGCAACCTGGGTATGTGCCCTCACCAGAAGTCGAACCATAAACCTTTCGATGCACAGCCAACTGAGCCATAACTACCAGGTCTTGGGTGGTATTTTTTTATTTATGTATTTATTTAAAATTATTATCTTTATTCATTTTTCTTTTTAAACTTATATAAAATACACAGTTGTGTATAAATTGCAAGAGTACTGATTTTTATATATACCAATGAAATTAGCTTTACTAGAGAGCTTTATTTGTGCATATGGCTTTGATTTACTGTCTAGTGTCCTTTAATTTCAATTTAAAGGACTCCTTTTAGCATTTATTTATTTTATTTTATTTTATTTTTTTTAATGAATCTTTATTGTTCAGATTACGATTGTTTCTCCTTTTTCCCCCCATATCTCCCACCACCCAGTTCCCACCCCCCTCTGCCCTTACCTCCCCCCCACTGTCCTTATCCATAGGTGTATGATTTTTGTCCAGTCTCTTCCCATACCCCCCACACAGACACCCCTTTCCCCCTGAGAATTATCAATCCATTCCCATTCTATGCCTCTGATTCTATTAAGTTCACCAGTTTATTCTGTTCCTCAGATTTTTAATTCACTTGACTTTTAGATTCACTTGTTGATAGATATGTATTTGTTGTTCATAATTTTTATCTTTCTTCTTCTTTTTCCTCTTTTTAAAGAATACCTTTCAGCATTTCATATAATACTGGTTTGGTGGTTATGAACTCCTTTAGCTTTTTCTTATCTGTGAAGCTCTTTATCTGCCCTTCAATTCTGAATGATAGCTTTGCTGGGTAGAGTAGTCTTGGTTGTAGGTTCCTGCTATTCATCACTTTGAATATTTCTTGCCACTCCCGTCTGGCCTGCATGGTTTCTGTTGAGAAATTAGCTGATAATCGTATGGGAGCTCCCTTGTAGGTAACTAACTGTTTTTCTCTTGCTGCTTGTAAGATTCTCTCTTTGTCTTTTGCCCTTGGCATTTTAATTATGATGTGTCTTGGTGTGGTCCTCTTTGGATTCCTCTTGTTTGGGGTTCTGTGTGCTTCCTGGACTTGTAAGTCTATTTCTTTCATCAGGTGGGGGAAGTTTTCATTCATTATTTCTTCAAATAGGTTTTCAGCATCTTGCTCTCTCTCTTCTTCTGGCACCCCCATAATTCTGATGTTGGTTCGCTTGAAGTTGTCCCAGAGGCTTCTTACACTATCTTCAACTTTCTGAATTCTCTTCTCTTCATACTTCTCTGGAGCAGTGTCCTTGGCCTCTTTGTATTCCAAATCTTTGAGTTGATGCTTGCGATCCTCTAGTCTGCTGTTGGGTCTCTGTATAATATTTTTTATCTCAGTCAGTGTATGTTTAATTTCTAGTTGGTCCTTTTTCATATCTTCGAGGGTCTCATTGAATTTATCGGCCTTTTCCATGAAATTCTTGAAAAACCTTATAACCGTGGTTTTGAACTCTATGTCCAGTCGCTTGTTCTCCTCCATTTCTTTGGTTTGTGATCTGTTTCCTTGCCTCCTCATTTCGCTGCTTCCCTGAATTGGTAGGGTAGCTTTGTGTACTAGATGTCCTATTGGTTCAATGGGTCAGCCTCTCAGTTACTTGAGGTGGACACTCTTGGTGTACCCTGTGTACTGTGTGTCCCCAGCAGGAGGTACAGCAAGAACTAGTTTTCTCCTCCTTTGCTTGGGCGGTTTTGGAGCAGTCTGACTGGAGCTGCAGTTTATTTGGTTAAGCTGCCACAGAACAGGCCATTTATATGCAAAAGCCACTGTGTGGAGCCTGGGCGGGTTTGTAGAATGTGCGGGGCGGGGTCTCAGGGCGGGGCGGGATCTCAGGGCGTCCCTAGGCTGGGGCGTGGCCAACGGCAATGGCTGGCGTCAGCCGTCTCTGCCTTTCCACGTTTCCAAGTCCCTGCGCCCCGCGCTCCAGCGCAGTAAAACAATGATTGCTGGGCGCACCTCTGCAAAAAAGTCACTCTCACTTTCTGACCCGATGGCCGAGAGTCCAGCTTTTCCCCGTAGGTGTCTGGGTCCCCCGCGAGTCCCCAGAAACTGGGTTTCAGAGTGATCGGGAGCTTGTCTCCCTGCGGGTTGAAGAAAAACCGCGCGCCCAGTCGCCCGCCGCCAGCCTGATTCGCGCGCCTCCGTACCTCAGCTTTTCAGCGTTTGTGCTCCTTTCTCTCCTTAGTTGTAAATCTTCCACTCAGCCAGCTTTCCCGTGGTTCTGGGTAGTAGACGTTTTGTCTTTTAGTTGTATTTTTGAAATTGTTGTTCGAGGCAGCAGATTAGTTGTTTAACCATGCCGCCATCTTGGTTCCTCCCCTTCCTTTTAGCATTTATTGTAGGGTAGATCTAGTAAGAATGAATTTCCTCAGCTTTTATCAGGGAATGCTTTGTTGTTTCTTTTATTTTTGAAAGACAGTTTTATTGGTATAGAATTCTTGGTTGATAGTTTTTTTTCTTACAGTATTTTGTATCACCTCACTACTTTTTTTTTTCCACTTTTTATTTTTATTTTATTTTATTATATTTTTTACAAATAACTTTTTAAAAAAATATATATTTTATTGATTTTTTACAGAGAGGAAGGGAGAGGGATAGAGAGTTAGAAACATCGGTGAGAGAGAAACATCGACCAGCTGCCTCCTGCACACCCCCCACCGGGGATGTGCCCGCAACCAATGTACATGCCCTTGACCGGAATCGAACCCGGGACCCTTCAGTCTGCAGGCCAACGCTCTATCCACTGAGCCAAACCGGTTTTGGCCAAATCACTTTTTTTTTTTATTAAGGTATTATATGTGTACATATCTTACCATTGGCCCCCCCCCCCACCCCATTCCCATATATGCCCTCACCCCCCAGAGTTTTGCGTCCATTGGTTATGCTTATATGCATGCATACAAGTCCTTCGGTTGATCTCTTATCTTCCCCACCTCTCCCTAACCTTCCTGCTGTAATTTGACAGACTGTTTGATGCTTTACTGCCTCTGTATCTATCTTTTTGTTCAACAGTTTATAATGTTCTTTATTATCCATAAATGAGTGAGATCATGTGGTATTTTTCTTTCATTGACTGGCTTATTTCACTCGGCATAATGTTCTCCAATTCCATCCAGGTTGCTGCAAATGGTAAGAATTCCTTCTTTTTTGTGGCAGCATGGTATTCCATTGTGTAGATGTACCAAAATTTTCTGATCCAGTCATCTGCTGATGGGCACCTAGGCTGTTTCCAGATCTTAGCTATTGTAAATTGTGCTGCTATGAACATAGGGGTGCATATATCCTTTCTTATTGGTGTTCCCAGTTTCTTAGGATATATTCCTAGGAGTGGGATTACTGGGTCAAATGGGAGTTCCATTTTCAGTTTTTTGAGGAAACTCCATACTGTTCTCCACAGTGACTGCACCAGTCTGTATTCCCACCAGCAGTGCACGAGTGTTCCTTTTTCTCCGCATCCTCGCCAACACTTGTTGTTTGTTGATTTGTTGATGATAGCCATTCTGACAAGTGTGAGATAGTACCGCATTGTTGTTTTGATGTGCATCTCTCGGATAATTAGTGACGTTGAGCATGTTTTCATGTGTCTCTTGGCCTTCCTTCTGTCTTCTTTTGAAAAGATTCTATTTAGGTCCGTTGCCCATTTTTTTATTGGATCATTTATCTTCCTTTTATTAAGTT
Source organism: Cnephaeus nilssonii (assembly GCF_951640355.1). Taxonomy (NCBI): domain Eukaryota; kingdom Metazoa; phylum Chordata; class Mammalia; order Chiroptera; family Vespertilionidae; genus Cnephaeus; species Cnephaeus nilssonii. Next base: position 4,809,589 of record NC_137078.1, read on the forward strand.
GTAAAAGCTGCCTGTAGATGTTGGAGATTAAACCTTTATCAGTGATACCATTTGCAAATATGTTCTCCCATACAGTGGGCTTTCTTGTTGTTTTGTTAATAGTTTCTTTTGCTGTAAAAAAGCTTTTTATTTTGATGTAGTCCCATTTGTTAATTTTCTCTTTAGCTTCCATTACCCGAGGGGCAGTATCAGTGAAGAAGTTCTTTTGGCATATGTCTGAGATTTTTGCTGCCTGTGGATTCCTCTAGTATGTTTATGGTTTCCCGTCTTATGTTTAAGTCCTGTATCCATTTTGAGTTTATTTTTGTGTATGGCGTAAGTTGGTGATCTAGCTTCATTTTTTTGCATGTATCTGTCCAATTTTCCCAACACCATTTATTGAAGAGACTGTCTTGACTCCATTGTATGTTCATGCCTCCTTTGTCAAATATTAATTGAGCATAGTGGTTTGGGCCAATATCTGGATTCTCTATTCTATTCCATTGATCTATATGTCTGTTTTTGTGCCAGTACCAGGCTGTTTTGAGAATAGTGGCTTTGTAATACAGCTTGAAATCTGGTATTGAGATCCCTCCTACTTTATTCTTCTTTCTCAGGATTGCTGTGGCTATTCGGGGTCTTTTTTTATTCCAGATGAATTTTTGGAGAGTTCTTTCAAGGTCTGTGAAATATGCCGTTGGTATTTTAATGGGGAGTGCATGAATCTATAGATTGCTTTGGGTAGTATGGACATTTTAATGGTGTTGATTCTACCAATCCATAAACATGGTATGTACTTCCATCTGTTTACGTCTTCCTCTATCTCTTTTTTCAGTGTTGTGTAGTTTTCCGCGTATAGGTCTTTTACCTCCTTAGTTAAATTTATTCCTAGGTATCTTAATGTTTTTGGTGTGATGGTAAATGGGATTGCCTTTTTAGTCTCTCTTTCTGTAAGTTCACTATTGGTGTATAGAAAGGCCATAGATTTCTTGGCGTTAATTTTGTATCCTGCTACATTGCCGAATTCATTTATTAAGTCTATTAGTTTTTTGACGGAGTCTTTTCGATTTTTTATGTACAATATCATGTCGTCTGCGAATAAAGACAGCTTTACTTGTTCTTTTCCAATTTGGATGCCTTTTATTTCTTCTTGTCTAATTGAAATGGCTAATACTTCCAGTACTATGTCAAACAGGAGTGGTGAGAGTGGGCATCCCTGTCTTGTTCCTGTTCTTAGGGGAAATGATTTTAGTTTTTGTCCATTGAGTATGATGTTAGCTGTGGGTTTATCATATATCGCTTTTATTATGTTGAGGTATGAGCCTTCTATTCCCACCTTGTTGAGAGTTTTTATCAAAAAAGGGTGTTGGATTTTGTCAAATGCTTTTTCTGCATCAATTGATATGACTATGTGATTTTTATCTCTCAATTTGTTTATGTGATGTATCACGTTTATTGATTTGCGGAATTGTACCATCCTTGCAGTCCTGGGATAAATCCTGCTTGGTCATGGTGTATGATCTTTCTGATGTCCTGTTGGAGCCGATTTGCTAGAATTTTGTTGAGGATTTTGGCATCTATGTTCATGAGGGATATTGGTCTGTAATTCTCTTTCATTGTGTTGTCTTTATCTGGTTTTGGTATTAGGGTGATGCTGGCTTCATAGAAGGAGCTTGGAAGTGTTCCTTCCTCTTGAATTTTTTGGAATAGTCTGAGGAGGATAGGTTTTAGTTCTTCCTTGAATGTTTGATAAAACTCCCCTGTGAAGCCGTCAGGCCCCGGGCTTTTGTTTGCCGGAAGCTTTTTGATGACTGCTTCAATTTCGTCCATAGTTACTGGCCTATTGAGCTGTTTAGATTCTTCCTGATTGAGTTTTGGAAGGTTATATTTTTTTAGGAATATGTCCATTTCCTCCAGGTTGTCCAGTTGGTTGGAATAGAGTTGTTCGTAGTATTTGTAACAATCCTTTGTATCTCAGCGGGGTCTGTTGTTATTTCACCTCTTTCATTTCTGATTTTGTTTATTTGGGTCCTCTTTGCTTCATGGTGAGCCTGGCTAGAGGTTCATCAATCTTGTTTATCCTTTCAAAGAACCAGCTCTTGGTTTTGTTGATCTTTTGTATTGTTTCTTTGGTCTCTATGTCGTTTATCTCCGCTCTGATCTTTGTTATTTCCTTCCTTCTGGTTACACTGGGCTTTTCTTGCTGCTTTTTCTAGCTCTTTGAGTTGTAGGGTTAGGTAATTTATTACCATTGTTTCTTGTTTTTTTGCAATAGGCTTGTAGAGCTATGAACTTCCCTCTCAAGACTGCTTTCGCTGTGTCCCATAGATTTTGGATTGTTGTGTTTACATTGTCGTTTGTTGCCAAGATGTTTTTTATTTCTTCCTTGATCTCTCTGGTGACCCAGTCCTTGTTTAATAGCGTGCTGTTTAGTCTCCATGTGTTTGATTTCTTTGTATTGTATTTATTGTAGTTGATTTCCAGTTTTATGCCACTGTGATCTGAGAAGATGCTTGATATAATTTCTATCTTCTTGAATTTGAAGAGACTTTGCCTGTGACCCAGCATATGGTCTATCTTTGAAAATGACCCATGAGCACTTGAGAAGAATGTATATTCTGTGGCTTTGTTGTGAAATGTTCTGAAGATGTCAATTAATTCCATCTGTTCTAGTGAGTCATTTAGGATTGATGTTTCTTTGCTGATTTTTTGTTTAGAGGATTTGTCCAATGGTGATAGTGGGGTATTAAAGTCTCCTACTGTGATTGTATTGCTATTAATCTCTCCCTTGATATCCTCCAGGAGTTTTTTTTATGTATTTGGCTGCTCCTATATTGGGTGCGTATATGTTTACGAGAATTATTTCTTCTTGTTGGATTTCTCCCTTTAGTATTATGAAGTGGCCTTCCTTATCTCTTGTTATGGCATTTACTTTGAGGTCGATTTTGTCAGATATAAGTATTGCTACCCCAGCTTTTTTTTTCATTTCCATTTGCCTGAAAGATATTTTTCCATCCCTTCACTTTCAATCTGTGTGAGTCTCTTGTTCTGAGGTGGGTCTCTTGTAGACAGCATATATATGGGTCATGTTGTTTTTATCCATTCAGCCACTCGATGTCTTTTGATTGGAGCATTTAGTCTGTTTACATTTAAAGTTATTACTGAAAGGTATTTGTTTGTAGTCATATCTATTTTTGTGTCTGTGTTCCTTCTTACCTGTTTATTTCTTCTTTTTACAGTATTCCCTTTAGCATTTCTTGCATTGCTGGTTTGGTGGTGATAAACTCCCTGAGCCTTTTTTGTATTCGAAGCACCTGATTTCCCCTTCAATTTTGATTGATAGCCTTGTTGGATAGCGTATTCTTGGATTCATTCCTTTGCTTTGCAACACTTTGTATACCTTCTTCCATTCTCTTCTAGCTTGTTGTGTTTCTGTTGAGTAATCATTTGACAATCTGATGGGTGTTCCTTTGTAGGTAACTCTCTGTCTCTCCCTTGCCGCCTTTAAGATTCTCTCTTTATCATTTATATTTGCCATTGAAATTATGACATGTCTTGGTGTGGGTCTTTTGGGGTTGATCCTGCTTGGGACTCTCTGTACTTGTGTAACTTTTATCTTTCCCATATCCGGGAAGTTTTCTGTCATTATTTCTTCAAATAGATTTTCTAACCCCTGCTGCTCTTCTTGTCCTTCTTGCAGCCCTATTATAGGCATGTTACTTCGTTTCATGTTGTCCTGAAGCTCCCTTAGGCTTTCCTCTGCTTTTTAATTTTTTTCTCCAATTGCTGTTCAGATTGATCTTGTTTCTGTACCTGATCTTCTAAGTCACTAATTCGGTCCTCTGCTTCTTGTAGTCTACTGTTGAAACTTTCCATGGTGTTTTTGATTGTAGCTATATCACTTTTCATTTCTTCCTGATTCTTGCATAAGTTGTTGATTTTCTCATCCATCCGATGTATAAATTCCACGACCATTACTCTGAACTCTTTTTCGGTCATGTTGCAAGCTTCAGTTTCACTAATTTCCTTTCTTGGCGACTCCTGATTTTCTTTCCTCTGTGAATTGTTTCGTCTCCCCATTCTGGCTATCACCAGAAAGCTCAAGCTTCCGTTTGCGTGGACCTGGGCCGTGTGCTGTGGGGACTTCGTTCCACCCGAGTTTCACTGAAGTGCTCTGACACTAGGACGTGTGGCTGCCGTTGGTTGGTGGGAACCAGGCTTGCACAGGGTCAGTGTCCCCGGTGTTCCGTGTGGTCTTGTGTGCACACTTAGAATCAGGGGCCCTGTCTGCACCACACTGTTGGTATGTGCCGAAAATGAGATCCTTAGCATGTGCCAGGAGTCAGAGTTTCCCTGTGTCTGCACCAAGAATCGAGTGTCAGAGTCTCTGTTGCCTCTTGCGGTTTCTCGTTGAGAATCAGGGTCCCTGTGTGTGCATGCACCAACAATTGGAGTCACTGGCTCTTAGTGTGAATGTACTGTGAGTCAAGGATCCCAGGCAGCTGTGTCCAGCGTGCCAAATTCCCTGAAGTGGAGCTGCGTCCTGTGTGTGCTCTCTCTACCGAGCCAGACGGGCTAGGGCTTCGCACACTCTCAAATTCCTGAAGGGGAGCTGCCTCCGTGCACTCTCCCAGATTCCCCGAAGGGGAGCAGAGTCTGTCCTGTGCGCCAAATTCCCCAAAGGGGAGCCCCTCTGTGCACGCTCTTAAGATTCCCTGAAGGGAGCTGTGTCCCGCAAGCCAATTTCCCCCAAATTCCCCGAAGGGGAGCCCTCTGTGCGTGCTCTCAGATTTCCCCGAAGGGGAACTGTGTCTGTCCTGCGCGCCAAATTCCCTAAAGGGGAGCACGTCCGTGCGTGGGCGCTCTGCAGCTTGGGCGAGGGGCGGGTCTATCAGTTACTATGGCGCTATCCGCAAGCTTGTGGGGAGGGGGATAGGCTCTTTGACTCACGGAAATCTGCTGCCGGGAAGTCTGGATTCTTGTTGTCTGTTGGTCTGAAGCTGTGATAGCAGTTCTCTGTCCCCAGTGGCTGCAGGGTTCTGGTTTGTGTCTGAAGCCAGGATCCTAGTCTCAGGCAGCTCTGTTTCTCAAGATGGCGTGGTCTCCGCGTCTGCGCCAGCCGCTGAGAAGTGTCCGCTTTGTGCGCGGGGCTCCGCCATCTAGGACTGCCCGGTTAGGGAGCCCCTTGGAAGACCTGCAGAATCTAACTGACCCTAGCTCATACACACACACACACCTCACACGTCTACACTCTCCTCTATGGGTTCCTCACTCATACTCTCTCTCTCCCTACCTTCTTGCCGGTCGCCATCTTTTCTCCTATCCACTCACCTCACTACTTTATAGCCTCCAAAGTTTCTGCTAATAAATCCATTGATGATCATATTGAGTATCCTTTCTTTTGTGATTGCTTTCCCTTACTGTTTTTGGGATCCTCTGTTTGATTTGTTTTCGACAGTGAGATTATAATTTGTCTCATTGTAGATCTCATAGGCTTTTCTTACTTAGAATTCATAAGCTCCTTGAGTTTGTAAATTTATGTATTGCATTAAATTTGGGAAGTCTCTTTCAATAACCTTTCCTCCTCTTTCTTTTTCTCACCTTCCTCTGAGACTCCCAAATGTATATATTGCTCTTTGATGATGTACTTTTCTTCACTTTACTTTTGTTCATTCTTTATTCTTTTTACAAGTCATACTGAATAATTTCAAGTTTCCTATATTCACATTCACTTATTATTATACCTGCTCACATGTGCATTTGAACCCCTCTAGTGAATTTTAAATTCAATTATTATATTTTTTGGGTCCCAATTTTGTTCGTTTTCTTTTTATAATGTCTATTTGGTGATATTCTCATTTGTTTATATATAATTTTCCATAATTTATTTAGTCCTTTGTGGTTTTCTTAGTTCTTTGAGCATATTTAAGAGAGTTATTTTAAAGTCTTTATCTATTAACCCTTTGCACTCGCTTTTTTCTCGATTCCTTTATTCTACTCGGGATTTAATTTTTTACATACCCCAGATTTTACAAAGCGTGGCAGTAGAATAAAAACCTGGAGTTTCTTTTCATACAAATTTATTTATTTGGATTTTTTTATATTTCAAATTATTGATACATTCAAGAGTATAAAAAGAGCTGCTACCGATGCTAACCGTGTTGAGTCCCACTCGACATCCGAGTGCAAAAGGTTAAGTCTGGTGCTTGTGCTTCCTAAGGAATGGTTTCAGCCAGTTTATTTTCTTCAATTGTTTGAGCCTTGTTTTTATGTTTATTTGTATGTCTTTTTGAAAATTAAAAATGGAACTGCCCTATGATCCAGCATTTCCAATTCTGAGAATATATCCAAAGAAACCTGAAATACCAATCCAAAAGTAGATGTGCACTTCTATGTTCATTGCAACATTATTCACAATAGCCAAGATTTGGAAGCAGCTCAAGTGCACATCAGTGAGTGCTATTTTTAAATTGCGCTCTGATCTCTCCACCTTTGCTCTGCAGCTTTTGGTCTGTGCTGAGCCTCAGGAGATCAGGGGTGACCCAGATTTGTACAAGTTTATATATACCAGAGTGAAAGGATCCTCTTTCTAATCTCTTGTCTCCAAGATTCTCTCCACATTTCGCTCACAGGGGCCTCTTTTCCTTTCTTCTCTGGGAGTAAATGCAAAGTTTTTCTCAGAGTTTTAGCAGCCTACACTAAAGCTGTACTTTGCAATGACTGAGGCCTGCCCTGGGGCAAGACTGGTAGAGAAAATGAGAAGGGAAAAACCTCAGGAAACTACTTACTTTAGGTTACTTCAAGTTTTCACTTCTTTCTACCATTTCCTGCTTTGTTTACTTTTCACAGTTTTTACTTTTCACAGTTTTTACTTTTCACAGTTTTTGTGCTTTGTTTAGGGCAGTGATGGGCAACCTTTTGAGCTTGGTGTGTCAAACTTCGCCAAAAAAACTGAGCATATCTCGGGTAGTGTGTCACTTTGAGGAAAAAACATTATTTCGCAAATGTTTCATCCTCAGGAGCAGCAAATGTTTCATCCTCGGCATGCCGCCGCCTCAGTGGCCGCGTGTCATCAGAAATGGCTACGCGTGTCAGTGCTGACATGCATGTTATAGGTTCGCCATCACTGGTCTAGGGGTTTTAGTTGTAATTAGTAAGAGAAATAGGGCATAGTGGTCTTATATCTTGCCATACTGCAAACGAAACTCATATATTTTCAATATCTTTTGGATGTGTAAAACTTGGGAAATGAGAATATTAACCTGATTTTTAAAGTAAGTATATTTTTAAATTTAATTTTTCTTTATTTCTTTTTTTTTTTAATCCTCACCTGAGGATATTTTTTAATTGATTTTAGTGAGAGTGGAAGAGAGAGGGAAAGACAGAGAGAAACATCGATGTGAAAGAAATGCATCAATTGGTTGCCTCTTGCTCGCACCCTGACCAGGGCCTGGGCTGGAGAGGAGCCTGCAACCGAAGTACGTACCCTTGACCGAATCAAACCCTGGACCCTTTGGTTCGCAGGCCGACACTCTATCTACTGAGCCAAACTGGCTAGGGCTTAAATTTTATTTTTCAATTACAATTTATATTCTATATTATTTTGTACTAGTTTTAGGTGTACAGCATAGTGATTAGATAATCATATACTTTACAAAGTGTTCCACCCAATATTTATAGTACCCAACTGGCACCATTTATAGTTATTATAATATTATTGACTGTATTCCTTGTGCTGTACTTTACACCCCAGTGACATTTAGTATCTACAAATTTGTACTTCTTAATCCCTTCATATTATTCACCCAGTACCTCAATTCTGCTTCAATCATTCTGTTCTCTGTATCTATGAGTCTGTCTATTTTGTTTGTTAATTTATATTGTTCATTAGATTCTTACAAGTAAAATCATATGTTATTTGTCTTTCTTTGACTGATATTTCATTTAGCATAATATCCTCGATGTCCATCCACATTGTCACAGATGGTAAGATTTCATTCTATTTTTTATGGCTGAGTAGTATTCCATTGTAAATTTGTGCCATAATTTTTTATTGATTTCAGGTCAACCACGCTGGCTGGGCTGTACCACAACTTTTTTTATCCATTCATCTATTGATGGGCACCTGGGTTGCTTCCTTATCTTGGCTATTATAAAAAAATGCTGCAATGAACATAGGGATGTATATATTCTTTCAAATTAGTGTTTTGGGTTTCTTAAGATATATACCCCAAAGTGGAATATCTGGGTCATGTGGAAGTTGCATTTTTAATTTTCTGAGAAGCCTCCATACTGTTTTCTGTAGTGGATGCACCAATCTGCATTCCCACCAACAGTACATGAGGGTTCCCATTTTTCCAAATCCTCTCCAGCACTTGTTGTTTGTTGATTTATTAATGATAGTCATTCTGACAGGTGTGAGGTAATATCTTATTGTGGTTTAAATTTGCATTTCTCTAATGATTGGTACATTGAGCATCTTTAAAAAATATATATATACTAGTGGCCCGGTGCACGAAATTCGTGCAGGGGGGGGCAGGTGTCCCTCAGTCCAGCCTGCACCCTTTCCAATCTGGGACATCCCTCTTGCAATCTGGGACCACTGGCTCCTAACTGCTCACCTGCCTGCCTGCCTGATCGCCCATAACACTCTGCCTACCGGCCTGCTCGCCCCTAACTGCCCCCGCTGCCAGCCTCCTCACCCCAAACTGTCCCCCCTGCCAGCCTCCTCACCCCCAACTGCCTCCCCCGCCGGCCTGATCGCCCCAACAGCCCCCCTCCAGCCTGCTTGCCCCCAACTGCCCCCCTCCCGCCAGCCTGCTCGACCCCAACTGCCCCCCCTTCCGGCCTGCTTGTGCCCAACTGCCCTTCCCTGCCGGCCTGCTCGCCCCCAGCTGCCCCCCTTGCTGGCCTGATCACCCCCATCTGCTCCCCCTGCGGGCCTGCTCGCCCCCAACTGGTCTCCCCTGCCGGCCTGCTCGCCCCCAACTGCCCTCCCCTCCTGGCCTGATCACCCCTAACCACCTCTGCCTTGGCCCTGCCACCATGGCTTTGTCCAGAAGGACGTCTGGAAGGTCTCCCGGTCTAATTAGCACATTATCCTTTTATTAGTATAGATATATTTATTTCAGAGAGGAATGGAGAGAAAGAGAGATAGAAACATCAATGATGAGAGAGAATCATTGATGGGCATGCAGCAGACCCACTGGGGATCGAACCCACAAGCTGGACATGTGCCCTGCCCGGGAATGGAACCATGACCTCCTGGTTCAAAGGTCAGTGCTCAACCACTGAGCCATGCCAGCCAGGCAAGCATCTTTTCATATGTCTATTGGCCATCTGCATGTCCTCTTCAGAGAAGTGTGAATTTAGGTCCTCTGCCTAGTTTTTAATTGGATTTTTTTTTTTGCATGTGTGTTGAGTTATATAAGTTCTTTATAAATTTTACATATTAACCCATTATCAGATATATCATTAGTGAATATCTTTTCCCATTTAATAGGTTGTCTTTTTTTTAAAAAATATATTTATTCATTCTTCACAGAGAAGAAGGGACAGAGAGTTAGAAACATCGATGAGAGAGAAACACCGATCAGCTGCCTCCTGAACACCTCCCACTGGGGATGTGCCTGCATCCAAGGCATGTGCCCTTGACCGGAATCGAACCCGGGACCCTTCAGTTCGCAGGCTGACGCTCTATCCACTGAGCCAAACTGGTTTCGGCAGTAGGTTGTCTTTTTGTTTTATTGATGGTTTCCTTTGTGTGCAAAAACTTTTTAGTTTGATGTAGTCCCTTTGTTTATTTTTTCTTTTGTTTCCCTTGCACAAGGAGATATATCAGAAAAAATATTGCTGAAAGAAATGTCAGAGATTTTACTGCCTATGTGTTTTTTTTTCTAGGGGTTTTATGATTTCGAGTCTTAAATTATTTTTTAAAATGTATTTTTATTGATTTTAGAGAGGAAGGGAGAGGGAGAGAGAGATATAAACATCAATGATGAGAGCGAATCAGTGACTGGCTGCCTCTTGCATGCCTTCCACTGGGGATCGAGCCCGCAACTTAGGCATGTGCCCTTGACCGGAATTGAACCTAGGACCCTTCAGTTTGCAGGCTGATACATTTCTCTAATGATTGGTACATTGAGCATCTTTATTTTTTTGTAATATATACATATATATAGTATATAATAAAGAGGTAATATGCAAATTGACCCTCACGCCCTCATGTCACAAGATGGACGCCCCCACATTGTCACCTAATGGCTGGCAGGGGAGGGCAGTTTGGGGGGACCTTGCCTGCAGGAGAGGGCAGTTGGGGGTGATCAGGCCGGCAGGGGAGGGCAGTTGGGGGTGATTGGGCCAGCAGGGGAGGGCAGTTGGGGGCGATCGGGCTGGTAGGGGAGCAGTTAGGCGTCAATCATGCTGGCAGGGGAGCGGTTAGGGGGTGATCAGGCTGGCAGGCAGAAGCTGTTAGGGACAGGCAGACAGGCAGGCAGGCGAGTTGTTAGGAGCCAGCAGTCCCGGATTGTGAGAGGGATGTCCGATTGGGCCTAAACCGGCAGTTGGACATCCCCTGAAGGGTCTCAGCTTGGAGAGGGTACAGGCTGGACTGAGGGACACCCCGCTAGTGCACAAATTTTGTCCATCCAGCCTCTAGTATGTATATATATTTATTTACGTTCACTGAGCCAAACTGGCTAGGGCTCGAGTCTTAAATTTAAGTCTTTCATATATTTTGAGTTAATTCTTGTCTAATGTGTAAGAAGGTGGTCTAGTTTCATTTGTTGCATCTATCTGTTCAATTTCCCCATCACCATTTATTGAATAGAGTCTACCCCATTGTATGTTCTTGCCTCCTTTGTCATATATTAATTGACCATATAGGTGTGGTTTTATTTCTGGGCTCTCTATTCGGTTCCATTGATCTATGTATCTTTTTATGATAGTACCATGCTGTTTGAAACACAATAACCTTGTAGTATAGTATAGTTTGATATCAGGTAGCATGTTACTTCCAACTTTGTTCTTCTTTCTCAAGATTGCTGTGGCTATATGGGCTCTTTTGTGGTTCCATACAAAGTTTTTGATTATTTGTTTTAGATCTGTGAAATATGCCATTGGTATTTTTATAATTGTGTTGTACCTGTAGATTGCTTTGGGTAGTATGGACATTTTTCTTTTTACATAGAACTTTTAACTTTATTTTAGCTACCAACCTATGAGATACAAACCAATCAAAAACATGAAAGAAAAGTTGCTTGAAACAGGTATATACAGATACACTATACAAAGTTATTCCTGTGGGAAAGGATGGTCTTAGCTAGGGGGCAAAAGAGCATGTTAGTTACACCAGTAATAAGAGTCTCATTCATTAAGAAAAGCAACAAACAACTAAAGCCACATGAGCACCAAAATTCATGAGATCAGTTTTTAAAGGTTCCCTTAATCATAAAGATTTCTAATGAAAACGGGAACCCCTTTTCTCCTGTAGACTTTCCAGCTCACTATTCAGGAGATTTGAATACTTCTATTAAGGCAGTTTAGAAGTATACACGAAGCCTACCTTAGCCTTGAATGGTGACTTCTGCCCAATATGTGGCCTCTTTTTCCTTTGTTAATAATGCAATCCAAGTGAATATGCTGTGGGAAAAATCGTAATTTATACAGTGCTGCCCTCTGATAAAAGGGAAACAGCACTCAAAGCAAAAGGCCACAGAGGGCTCCTTGCAAATCCAGTAGAACTAAGAGAGACCTTTAACTTTCCAAATAAACTTTGCAACTGGATCCAGGTGGAACATTGCCCTGCAGTAAGGAGTAGTGTATATGCCAATGAGCGGACCCAGCTTCCAAGTACTGTTACAGTGGCTTCCTCAGTCATCTTCTCTCTCTCCCATTCATATAAGTGAGAAAATATACACCTTAGCCTTGATTCTCACTCTCCACAAATCCGTCTGTACAGAGGGGTTTGTCTCTAAGTCTAGAACCTCTTTCACAGGCCAGGGTAGTATGGTAGTTTATTTTTTTGATGCAATTGTAAATGGTATGGTTTTCTTAGTTTCCCTCTCTGAGAGTTTATTATTGGTGAATGAAAATGTAATTGATTTCTTTCTTCTATTTTATTTTATATGTTTTATTAATTTTTTTACAGAGAGGAAGGGAGAGGGATAGAAAGTTAGAAACATCGATGAGAGAGAAACATCGATCAGCTGCCTCCTGCACACCCCCCATATGTGCCCGCAACCAAGGTACATGCCCTTGACGGGAATCGAACCTGGGACCCTTCAGTCCGCAGGCCAACGCTCTTATCTACTGAGCCAAACTGTTTAGGGCTGTAACTGATTTCTGAAAGGTTATTTTGTAACCTGCTACTTTACTGAATTCATTTATTAGTTTTAGTAGTTTTTTTGGTGGAATCTTTAGAATTTTCTATGTACAATATCATGGCATGTGGGAATAATGAAAGTGTTACTTCCTCCTTTCCAATTTGATTTCTTCTTGTCTGATCACTATGGCTAGGATTTCCAGTACTATGTTGAATAAGAGTGGGGAAAGTGGATATCCCTGTCTTGTTACTGATCTTAAGGGAAATGTTTTAAGTTTATCCCTGTTGAATCTGATATTAGCTGTAGTATGTTTCCTCTATTCACACTTTGCTGAGAGTTTTTAATCATAAATGGATGTTGGATTTTGTCAAATGCTTTTTCTGTATCTATTTACATGATCATATGATTTTTATCCTTCATTTTGTTTATCTCATGTATTACATTAATTGATTTGCAAATATTGAAACAACCTTGCATCACAGGAATACATTGTATAAAGAAGTGTATTTGTGGCTATATACCCTAAGTTATTTAAGGAATCATTTAATGTAAAAATAAAATTACATAAACCTAATTTTTGTAGATGATTGGATTTTTAAACATAGTTTCACAAGAAGGAATGCTTGGAATCTCAGAGCTCTTCATCCTACTTTTATTCTTGTGTTTTGTTTTTTTCTCTTTAGATTTGTCTGCTGTTTTAAGTATAAAGATACCTGCTGTATTTTAAACCTACCAGACCTGAGGCCCTGAACCTGACTGTCCCCTATACCTGGGCTCCTGAGCATTAAAGAGAAAAAATCAACATGATATAGAAAAATGTTAGTTACATGCAAACAAGTGGTTAGAATAAGATGGAACTTGGAGACAGTGTAGAAAATAGGTACTAGGCAAAGTACCAAAAATTAGGTACAGCGGTATAGCGGCAGATTCGGAAATTACCGAAAAATCGGTATAGCGGTCTGGTAGGGTTAATGGTGCCTATAGGGTTACTTGGAAGAAGGAAACTCACTTTTTTATTTCCTTTGTAAACTTGCTTTTTCAAGTACATTAGAAATAAATGGAGAGTAAGGGGTGAAAGAACAATAAGTATTCATACTTTAAATTTAAAACATGCTATCTCATTTAAAAATAATTAGAGGGGAAATTGATTTGAATAATTTATAAAACTGATTAAGGAGAGTCAAAGAATCAGATACATTTTATTATATATGTTAATTTTTTTAGATGTAAAACAATTGTAGCCACTTTATGAGAACAATAAATTATTTTCTGTCTGTAGACTATTTCTTCTACTTCTTAAGGGTAACTTAAACGTTAAATTTCAATCTTTAAAGCTATGAGTAACTAGTCTCTGCAAGGATCTGAAATCCTTCTTAGTTTTACCATTCTTCGATGTCAAATGGAAATTATTTCATTGAGTTTCTGTGGTGAATTTTCTGAGCAGAAGCTTTATTGCAGCTTAATATGTTTTAATAGGTATTTCACAATTGCGTTTAATGCTTGGTTAGTATTTTGATTGATTATACAGTTTTTATAAATTATTTGCAACATTAGTCAAGTGTGCTTAAACATGCTGATTAAAGTTCTTTTGATTCAAGGAGTTCTAATTTTTAATTTATGTTTAGTTCTGTTAGTGACAAGGAATCCTTACCTAATTTTTAAATAAGATTTTTTTCCCTCCTAGCAACATGATGCAGAAGTTACACACTTAACTGAGGTTCTCAAGGATAAAAATAAAGAAAGCAAGAGGCTAAGGTCTTCTTTTGATGCCTTGAAAGAATTGAATGATAATTTAAAAAAGCAGGTAAGATCCATTTTAATATATATTAGATTATAAGACATTCTTGTTACTATATGTTTAGATTAACAAATTATAAGTCAATCTTAGAACATCTGGCTAGAGAAATGTTTGATTAACTTTGCTTATAGCTTTATTAGAAAACTAGTGGCACGGTGCACGAAATTCGTGCACATCAAAAGGGGGTCCTAGAGTCAAGTTCCCGCCCACCCACATGTGCCTCAAAATTGCGTGAGACCCAGACCTGGCTGCGGCCCCCCCTCCCATTGGGCTAAATCCAGACCCGGCCAGTCCCACCCTTGTCAATCCCTGCTGGGGCGTAGCCTCAGGTCCCCTGGCCTGGCGCCAGGATGGAGGGCATGCCTTGAAGTCCCCCGTCAAGCCCTGCCAAGTGGGGGACACAGCCTGAGGTCCCCGTCAAGCCCCGCTGGGTGGGGGGCATGGCCTGAGGTCCCCCAGCCTGACGCCAGGGCGGGGGGCATGGCCTGAGGTCCCCTGTCAAGCCCCGCCAGGCAGGGGGTCGCAGCCTCAGGTCCCCTGGCCTGGTGCTGGGGCGGGGGGCATGGCCTGAGGTCCCCCGTCAAGCCCTGCTGGGTGAAGGGTGCGGCCTGAGGTCCCCCGTCAAGACCCGCTGGGCGGGGGGTGCAGTCTGAGGTCCCCTGGCCTGGTGCCAGGGTAGGGGGCATGGCCTGAAGTCCCCTGTTAAGCCCCACCTGGTGGGGGGGCATGGCCTCAGGTCCCCTGGCCTGGCGCCGGGGCGGGGGGCGTGGCCTGAGGTCCCCCAGCCTTTCGCCAGGGCGGGGGGGCGCAGCCTGAGGTCCCCCGTCAAGCCCTGCTGGGTGAAGGGTGCGGTCTGAGGTCCCCCGTCAAGACCCGCTGGGCGGGGGGTGCAGTCTGAGGTCCCCCGGCCTGGTGCTGGGGCGGGGGGCATGGCCTGAGGTCCCCCGTCAAGACCCGCTGGGCGGGGGGTGCAGTCTGAGGTCCCCTGGCCTGGTGCCAGGGTAGGGGGCATGGCCTGAAGTCCCCTGTTAAGCCCCATGGGGGCGGGGGAGGGTGTAGCCTCAGGTCTCTGCTGATTGCTCGTTAAGGCTCCTTATGGGAACTTGGCTTCAGCTGTGGGTGCAGCCATCTTTGTGACAGAGTAATGGTCAATTAGCATATTCCCTCTTTATTAGATAGGACTAGAGGCCAAGTGCACAAATTCGTGCACGGGTGGGGTCCGGCCAGCCCCAGTTGGCGGATTGGGGACGCGCCTGTTGGGAGGAGGAGATGGCAGGAGGTTGGCTGGTGGGCCTGCCCTGATTGGGGCTGATCAGGGTTGGGCCGGCTGCAGGGAGGGTCCATGGGCGATTGGTGGTGGGGAGGGAAGAGGGAGGCCCTGCCCCCGATTGGGGCGGGGGTGCTGACTGGGGGTGGGGCTGGCCCTGGGTAAGGGCTGTGGATGGTGGGCCAGCTGACACAGCCCCTGATTGGGGCCGGGGGAGTTTGGCTGGCCACCCCCACCCCCATTTGGTCCAATCAGGCGTGGAGCTGGCTTGGGGCAGGGGCTGCAGCCAATAGGATGGAGGGGGCCCATCTGGGGTGGGGCCGGCCAGGGGGAGGGGCTGCAGGAGGTTGGCTGGCCAGCCCCACCCCCTGTTGGGGTAGGGGGGATGATCAGGGGTGGGGCTGGCCGAGGGTAGGGGCTGTGGGAGGTTGGCCAGCGGCTCCATCCCCCAAGCAGTGGGTGTCATAGCGACTGGTCGTTATGGTCATTATGTTGTTATGGTCTCTGGCTTTTTATGGTCATTATGTTGTTATGGTCTCTGGCTTTTTATATATATAGATACTTCCAATATAAAATATTCTTAAGCTTTTGCTTTCTCATCACCTGTTCTGGCAACCAGCTGAGAAGTTTGGCAAGTTGAAATTTTTAAAAATATAAAAGCAAGTACTATATTTAAAAACAAGCAAAGGAAAAACCCCAATAACCTGGGGACTTTTAACTACTTTTAAGTGCTTTTTTAACATTCGTTTATTTTGTGGGTATCTATTAACACGTTAAGCGCCATATCAGTCACCAGTGACTGACACTAGACTTTCCATCTGGAAGACAAAACAGGCTGGGCGCTTAACATGTTAGTATACTAGGCACTGTACTAGGAGGTAGTCTACGTTGTTCATACTCTTATGAGTATAGACTGTTATCATATTGCATTATAATTATTTATTTATGTAAGTGGTGTAATTTAAAGTAGTACTTGATTATACTAAAGTTGCATAACAAATAGTTTTGTGCATTTTATTGGGTTTCTTTTTTTCTTTTTTCAACTTCCCTTTGCCAATTTTTGACTGAAAATGTGAAAGTGGAGGTATATGTTGAAGATGGGCAGGAGAAGGTATTTGTGGTAAGAAGTGGATGAGCGGAATGGAATAAATTCAGTCACTTTAACAATTAAAGCACTGGGCTGGGAAAGTTTATGAATTCTAAAACTTAACTAAACTCAGAGTCTCAGAGTTAATTTGCCTCCTGGGATCCCTTAGTTGGCTGTGTGTTTTCTGTTTTTATTCTTTTTTTTTTTTTTATCCTCCCCTGAGGATATGTTTTTATTGACTTAAGAGAGATAGAGAAATATCGGTCAGTTGCACCTGTATGCTCCCTGACCGGGATCAAACCTGTAATCTAGGTATGTGTCCTGACCAGGAATTGAATCCACAACCTTTTGGTGCATGGGACGATGGTCCAACCGACGAATCCACCTGGCCAGAGTTCTGTTTTTATTCTTGATATCCCCCGATGAGTCTTGAACTGCTTGTTACAACATTTCTACTTTGCAGTGATAATTAAGTACCCTATTTTTCACTTCATTTAGTTCTTTGGCTTCCCTGAGTTTATTTGTGGTCTCCCACAATTGGAATATGACCTTGACTTACTGTTGTCTGGGAGTTTGCTGTATCCCTAGAGAGATTACTTTTTCCCATCACAATATCAGTCTAGCACTCAAAAAAGACAAGGATTTCTTTTTTTCCTAGCATAGGTACATCGTTGCCCATCCCTATCTCTAGGTTTATATTTATACTAGAGGCCCGGTGCATGAAAACTCATGCACTGGAGGGGGGGGCCCTCAGTCCAGCCTGCCCCCTCTCACAGTCCGGAAGCCCTCAGGGGTGGGAGGCGACCTGGTGATCAGGAGAAGGCGACGCCCCATCACTCCTCTGCTGCTGCCACTGCCGGCAGCGCAAGCCTTGGCCGGCCCTGGGCAGCTGGGCATCTGACATCTGAGGCTTGCCTGTGCCTCAGGCCGGCCCTGGGCAGCTGGGAATCTGACATCTGAGGCTTGCCTGTGCCTTGGGCGTTGGCTGGGCAGCTGCCACCTGAGAGTTGCCTGTGCCTCAGGCCGGCCCTGGGCAGCTGGGCAGCCAACATCTGAGACTTGCCTGCGCTTTGGGCTGGCCCTTTGGCGGCTGGGGGGCTGAGGGGACTGGGGGGACTCCTGAGGCAGGTGTGTGGAGCAGCTGGGTCCGCCTGGGGGCAGGCCCGGCCTTGCCGCGTGCCTGCCGCCCTGGCGGGGCTGAGGGGACTGGGTGCCGCCCTCTTGTGGCTGTGGGTGCCACCATCTTTGAGGGTAGGGCAGTCAATTAGCATATTCCCTCCTTATTGGCTGTGGGCACCGCCATCTTTGTGTCGGCATGAGGACCAATTAGCACACTCCCTCTTTATTAGATAGTACTAGAGGCCTGGTGCATGAAATTTGTGTACTGCGGGGGGAGGCCCTCAGCCCAGCCTGTGCCCTCTTGCAGTCCAGGACCTCGTGCTCCTTAGTGCCCGTCTGCTCGCTGCTCCTTACCGCTCAGCTCACTGCTCCTTAGTGCTGCTGTGGAGGTGGGAGAAGCTCCCACCACTGCCGCTGTGCTTGCCAGTAGTGAGCCCGGCTTCTGGCTGAGCGCCGCTCCCCCTGTTGAAGGGCATTGACCACCAGGGGGCAGCTCCTGTGTTGAGCGTCTGCTCCCTGGTGGTCAGTGCACATCATAGTGACCGGTCGTTCTGGTCATTCCGCCGTAATGGTCGCTTAGGCTTTTATTATATAAAGGATAATCCTTAATAATTTTACATGTACTTGCATGAGTGTGTGGTGATTGGAATGGCTGTGTGCATTGGTAAGTGATTGAACCTATTGGTAATTGGATTTATGGCAATGTGTCCAAACTGACGCATTGAAGTTGGGAGAAACTTTTTGTATGAAGTGGCAGAATGCTTTTTTTTTTAAAAATGTTTTTATTGGTTTTAGATAGAGAAGAAGAGAGAGATAGAAATATCGATGAGAAAGAAACATCAACATCGATTGGCTGCCCCCTGCTTGGGTTTGAGCCTGCAACTCGGGCATGTGTCCTGAGTGGGAATCGAACTGGTGACCTCTTGGTGCATGGGTTGACACTCAACCACTGAGTCACACTTTCCTGGCCAGAATGCTTTTTTTGGTTGTTTTTTTAAAGCATATAATAGGGGTCAGCAAATATTTTCTGTTAAAAGACCACATAGTAAATATTTTGTACTTTGTGGGCCATATGGTCTCTATCATAATGTCTCAACTCTTCAAAAGTAGTTATAGGCAGTAAGCAAGTGAATGAGCGTGGATATGTCCTAATAAAAACAGGCAGTGGTCAGATTTGGTCCACATGCCATGGTTTGCCAGCTTCTGGCATGATGGGTGATACATGCTTTGAAAAATTGCTAAATATAAAAGTCAGTGGGGGAAGGTCAATGGGGAAAAAAAGGAGAGATATGTACTACTATTTGTAATACTTTAAACAATAAAGAAAAAATTAAAAATAATAGACTAGAAATGCCACCCCCCAAAAAAAACATCTACACTAATAAAAGAGAAACATGCAAATTGACCATCACTCCACTATGCCCACTAGCCAATCAGGAGGGAATATTCAAATTAGAAGGACAAAGATGGCTGCTGCTCAGCTGCTCCAAGTGCGGAGTGGCTGGGCGGGGCAGGACGCCTGCTATGAGAGGGAGGGAGGAGGGGTGAAGGGATCTACAGGAGTGGCACTCGAGCTGCAGCGAAGAGGAAGACAGCAGACTCCAGAGTCTGCAGCAAAGACAAAGATGGCAGACTCCAGCCAGAGTGAAGGCCTGGGTCCTGGGTGCCGGAGGAAATCTGGTGCTGGAAGCCAAGGGAAGGAAGGCCTATTGCATGAATCGCTTCGTGCAGCACGCCTCAAGTATATATATAAAAGTCAGTTGTTTCTGTGACACACTTACATAGCACTTTATGATAGCATTGGATATAAGTAAATTTGCTTTAGTAGTAGTAGTAGTAGTAGTAGTAGTAGTAGTAAGTAAATTTGCTTTAGTAGTAGTAGTAGTAGTAGTAGTAGTAGTAATAATAATAATAATAATAATAAAATTTCCCATTAAGTCTTACCTGGCTGAAGAGACAATGAGTTCAGGACTCATTGGAGACAGAATCCCAGTGAACATCCCAGGGTCACAGTTGAAAGCAGCAGGGTTGTACCCTAGGAGGAAGTGAATTAGAAGTAGATAGAACCCTCTTCAAACTGAAACTTCTCCTTGACTCATCTCAGTTCCTGATCAGATTAAGGTGATCAGTCCCCATTTTAAAGACCTAGCAGAGAAAAGGATCAGCCCTTATTGAAGAAGATATCATATATTTAAAAATTGTAATTTTCTGTCATTCTATACAGAATTCATAAGCACATTAACAGACAGAATCAAAGCTTCTGGTCGGGTAGTGTTGTCCTGATACACTACGGTTGTGGGTTTTATCTCCCATCAGAACACATACAAGAATCAACCAATAAATAAGTGGAAAAACAAATCAATATTTCTCTTTCCCTCCCTCCCTCCTTCCCTCCCTCCCTTCCTCCCTCCCTCCCTCCCTCCCCCCTCCCTCCCTCCTTCCCTCCCTCCCTCTCTCCCTCTCTTCTTTTTCTAAAATCAGTTAAAATAAAAGACAGAATCATATGACTAAATATGAAGAGAAAAAAACTCCAAACAATATGAACATACCTACAGGTGATCCAGATATTAGAGTTAATAGGCTAAGACTTTAAAATAATAATTAATATGGTCAATAAAGTAGAAGAAATTGAGAACTTCATTAGAGAATTAAAATCTATAAAAGGGAATTAAATTGAAATTCTAAAACTGAAAAATATGTTAATTGAATTTTAAATCGCCAGTAAATGGGTTTAACAGCAGATGAGACACAGCAGAAGGCAGGTTAGTGAACTAGAAGGTAGTTTCATGAAAAGTCTTGAAATGAAAACATTGAGTGGAGGAAGAATAGAAAATTCATAAAATAGACATGGAGTCTAATTTAAAAATTTAACATGGGATTCCAAAAAGAGATAATGGGGAAAAGCAAAATATGTGAAGGGATAATGGTCACAGATTTCCAAAACTGCTGAAAGTTGCCAATCCACAGACTTAAGAAATTATGTTAACCCTAAGCAGAATAAATTTTAAGGAAAACCATACATACATAGACACATTATTTTTACGACTGTTGAAAACTTTGGGTAAAGATAAAATCTTAAAAGTGGTCAGAGAAAAATAAGATACTTTACCTTCAAAGAAGGAACAGTAGGACTCATGGCTAACTTATAAGGATGAAGTATCATGTACCTTAAACATAGATAGAAAAAGAGATAAAAATTCCCCTTCTTGTTGTATGAGGCCAGCATAACCTTGAAACGCAACCCTGTTGAGAACATTATAAGCAAAGGAAAATGGAAACCAGTTTTAGGAATATAGGTGCAAAATTTTAAAACATCGGCAAATTGAATTTAGCGATACATAAAAAGGATAATACAGCTAAGTGGATTTAGTTCAGGAATACAAGGTTAGTTTATCATTTGAAAATTAATGCATTGTCTCATAAAAGAAGAAAAATCATAATTTCTCTGATAAAATTCAGCACAAACTGATAATTACTAGTAATAGAACTTCTTAGTTCTAATAGAGTAACTAAAAAAAATCCAACAATAAATTTATACTTAAATGCAAATTATTGAAATATTTTCCGTCTGTGATCATAACAAAATAAATGTGCTTACTATTTGTTACTCTTTCTATTGAGCATTATACTGAAAGCCCCAGTCAATAAAATAAGGCAAAAATGGAAAGTAAGGATTGGAAAGGAAGAAATCAGGATTATGCACAGATGATATTTACCTGTGTACCTACGTATCCAAATGAATGTACAGATGAGTTATTAGAATTAAGCATATTTAGGAGAACCTTTGGATATAACTATGTTCATTATACAAAACTAAGTGTATTTCTATATACTAACAATCAAATAGGTAATAGCATAGAAAAACATCTATCCAGAAATAAATCTAAAGAAAGATGTGTAAAACATATATACTGAAAAGTACAAAACATTATTAAAATACAGAAGACCTAATAAATTGAAGGCTGTGTTATGTTCATAAATGGAAAGATTCAATATTATATAGTTATCAGTTTTCCCCTAATTAATATATTTAATACAACCCCAATAATTCACTACATATTTAATGATTTGCACACTTTTCTGTATATATAGTTCCATAAAAAGTTCAATTAAAAGACATTGTAAGATGTCGGGAGATTTGCAAATTTTTCATAGAATGATACAGACTTAGACACGTATTATTATTTTGGGGACAAATGGTGATGTTAGCTGTGATCTTTAATTATGAATGCTGCCTTTGTTTTGTTCCATTGCTTGGTTATGCAGACGAGGTAATATAGATTATCTGGGAAATCTTTAGTATGAAGTCAGTTTAAGGGTTATATTGAAATATCTAACATTTTTATATTTTAGTTAAATGAAGTAAGTGAAGAAAACAAGAAGATGGAGATTCAGGCTAAAAGAGTTCAAGCTCGTTTAGATAATTTACAGGTAAGTTGCTTGTTCTTTTTGGCATAAGTGAATTTTATAATGATTGCCTTTGGATTTTCACACTTTTAACATAATTGTTCTTTAATTCATGGATATTGCTGTTGCAGAGGAAGTATGAATTTATGACAATACAGAGACTGAAAGGAAATTCCCATGCTGTTCATGAAATGAAAAGTTTAAGACAAGAAAAAGTACCAGTTTCAAAAACATATAAGGTATGATATTATTGAAATTTTCTCCAGTGGAAAGCCAGGAATTTTCTTTGTTCTTTAACCTTTTTATTTCATTTAGCAAACATTGTTTTTGGTATGAAAGGAATCCTATATAAAGAAGCCTAACGACCATAACAGCATAACGACCACTCGCTATGAGGTGCATTGACCCCCTCTTTGTCCCTCCCTCCGGCCCACAGGCTCTGATTACAGCATGGTGAACGGGGATCCATGGGGAACCGGGTGGGTGGTGGTGGGGCGGGACTGGGAACTGGCAAGCTGGCGGAAGATGGCCCTGATTGCAGGCTAGGCCTAGGGACCCTACCTGTGCACGGTTTCGTGCGCTGGGCCTCTAGTATCTTTATAATATTTCAAATAAATGCCTTTTAAAAATAATATACCGTATTTTCCGGCGTATAAGACGACTGGGCGTATAGAAGATTTTCCTGGGTTAAAAAGTCATCTTATAACCGGAAAATACGGTATATTTATTGATTTCAAAGGGGAAGAGAGAGGGGGAGAGAGATAGAAACATCAATGATAAGGGTGAATCATTGATTGGCTGCCTCTTGCATGCCCCACACTGAAGATCGAGCTCTCAGCCCGGGCTTGTGCCCTGACCAGGAATTGAACCGTGACCACCTGGTTCATATGTCAACACTCAACCACTAAGCCGCGCTGGCTGGGCTCAAATATGCTTTTATTTGCAAAAGGAAAACAATGTTTCAGCAGTGTTTCAGGCACAATAACACTGATAGACCACAGGAATTTAAGCTTAGTAACAGCTTTATTATTCATTGTGTTTTGAGATTCCATAAGCCTTCATTGTTACTTTTCTATCAAAACTGCAATCCATCCCTTTGTTGGGTTCCATTTATTATTTTTTCCCTAAGAATTTTACTTATTTATTTTGGGGTATAAGTTACATATACCAATAGTAACATAATACACAGATTCTTAAGTGTACAATTTGACCAGTTTTGATAAGTGCCTACACTCATGTAACCTACAACTAGATATAGAATATTTCCATTACTCTAGAAAGTTCTCTCATGTCCCTTTTTAGTTATTCCTGCAAGAAATAGTTGTTGATCTGATTTCTATTATCATAAATTAATTTTGCCTATTTTAGAACTTCAGTCAATGGAATTAGGTAGTATTCACTCGTTTGTGTAAGGCTTATTATGTTCATCATAATTGAGTATATCAGTAGTTTGTTCCTCTGTATTGCTCAGTAATTTTCTGTTGTATACATATATCAGTTTGTTTATCCCTTTTGTTGATAGACACTTGGAAATGTTACCAAGACTGGAATTTCTGGGTCATAAAGCAGATGTATATTTAATTTTAATGAAATTGTCAAACAGTTTTACAAAGTGGTTGTATCATTTTATTCTTCTGCTAGCCAAATGGTTGTTCTGGTTGCTCCACAACCTTGTCACCATTTGGTGTTTTTAGTCTTTTTCATTTTGACCTTTCCAGTGGGTGGGTAGTGATATCTCATTGTGGGCTTTTATAATTTTGATAAATTCTCTAGTTCTTTTCATGAAGTAAATTGGGAGTTTAATAATGGTGGCAGAGGTACCTCAGCAAGGGAAGCAGGACTACTGTTGGGCAGGGACTCTAAAGGTGTTAATTGGCCTATGATGAAGCCATCATGGCTCTGCAGAACCAAATTCAGCAAACGATTGCTGTGTAGAGCTCTCTGGTCTCAGCTGCTGGAGCTTTCAGTCCTGTAACAAGGAGTTTGTGGAGGGTGACACCAGTCAACAGAAGATCAAAGACCTCCACACAAAGTATGTGGTTTATAGGTCGACACTCAACTGCTGCAAGAGTAGGCCTGATTGGAACTGCTCCTATTGAGCTTTGTAGGTGCAAAGAATTATAGTGGTTCAAGGCTGTGTCTGCAAAGAGCGAAGAGGACCTGGTGTCCCAGGGCTTCATGAGTTCACAGTTGAGGATTTCCACAACACTTTCATAAACTTGGTCGAGCAGGTTGAGTAGCAGATTTCAGTAGTCCACCTGTTGGCTTCCTTCAGTGACCAGAGAACCTTGAACTACGTTGTGGTCTACCTGCAACTGCTTACCTCAGGCTACTTACATTGTGAGAGCAGATCCTCAAGCACTTCATCGTTGGGGGGGGCGGGGGGGCAGACTGTCAAGGAGTTCTGTCTTCAGAAAGTGGAGGCCATGTACAAATGGAATAACTACAGCCATATCATCATGCATCATGTTGACCCAGGCCCTCAGGGTCCCTGGAGTCCAGGTACCCAGTGAAGGTGGGAACACATATCAGCACATATTTCCTGAGTGGTCCAAGCCCAAGGTCTGCCTATTCTATTGGCTGGAGCCTGTGATGTGCTATGCACATAGGGTTGGCCCCATTTGGCAGCTACTGCTCTGCTGGCCCTCCCCTTTGCCAGGCATGAGATATGTACAAAAATTTTTTTATAGTTCTACATGGTCATATTTCATGATTCCCATGCCCCTCCTCCTTTTTCCTGGCATTCAACTTTCCATGTATGCTGGCGATGGAATAAATTTTTAATTTAAAAAAGAATTGGAAAATGTGGAGATTTCATATCAGGTACTCAAGATGATTGAAATTTTCATCTAAAGATTTTATTTGAAGAAAATTGAGGAGGTTAAAAGTTTATTTTATACAGAATAATGTAGCTTTTTGTTTTCAATCATCTGATTGACTTTTTATGAATTGCTATCTGCTTAATGTTACCTTTATATTGATTTTAAATTTTAATTTGCTTTTATAGTTCTTTCTTTTTGGATTTTTAAAAATCTAATGAAGTATAGCATAGTTTCCTGCTTTAAGTAGATGTGTGATATTGAATTAAATTGGCTAAAAGTGATATTAACTAATACTAAAATTAGCCTAATTGACTTTATAAATTGTTTTGTGACATTTTGTTTTTATTTATTTTTTCTCCTATTTGGGTAGACTCTCAGAGAACAGGATTTCCAAGAAAAAATTTTGTTAATGTGTTTAGAAAATACTATAATATAAACATGAAAGAAACATTTTAGAGAAGAAGAAAAGATAAATTTTCATGGTAGAAATTATTTAGCTTTTGAAACCTTTCGTTTGTTAAAGTCTTTTAGTTATGGTAGTTCATACTTTCAAGTTAAGACCAATTTTACTTTTATATGTTATCAAACTTGGGCAAAGAATTTTTATGAAACTTCTCTGTTTTGGTAATGAGCTGTAGTACTTTTAGTTTCCTTACTATGATGAGTTTTCTCCTCTTTTCTCAGCCAGCATTTAATATGTTTCTAATATTAATTGGATATATTTGATTTGGAATTTTTTTCATTTGGAGCTTTTTGAATACATATTTTAGTGAAGTGATTTAGGTAAATTATTCTATAATCACTAAACCAAATTTAAAGCTTGCCTTTGAAGTTTTATGAAGTTGTGAACTGAAATGTTTGATTAAATTTTTTATATACAGGTACCACTTAATGCACAAGTTTTTGAACTTTTAACTGTCTTCATGGATTGGATATCGGATTATCACCTTAGCAAATTGAACAGTGAAGAATCTGGGATGGATGGTGAAAAGCTGCTATTTAAATTTGCTTCTCAGAGAAATGATATTCAGGAGAAGTGTATAAAGGTTTGTTTTTTATTTTGAAATATATGACTCTTAAAAGATTCGTTTCATACTTAATTATAATTAATTCATATTTATATATTTTTTTAACATGATAGGAATTTTAAAAAAAATAGAGACCAGAAATTAAAAACCTACCTTCAAAATGAAAAAATAATTGTATATTAGAGTTAGGCAAATGATCAGTGTGAACAGTTTGTGATACACACCATTTTAGGATTCATTCCCACTAAAATAACTTTTATTTTGCCTTTTGTTATAAAGGGATGAAAAGTCTATTTTCAGGGGTCTTCTCATCAATAAAGAGAGAGGACTGTTTTATTAAATTACTAGAGGCCCGGTGCACGAAATTCGTGCACGGAGGAGGGTTGTTCCTCAGCCCAGCCTGTACCCTCTCCAATATGGGACCCCTCGAGGGATGTCCAACTGCCTGTTTAGGCCCGATCCTGGTGGGCATTCGGATCCCTAAACGGGCAGTTGGACATCCCTCTCACAATCCAGGACTGCTGGCTCCCAACTGCTTGCCTGCCTGCCTTCCTGATTGCCCCTAACCGCTTCTGCCTGCCAGCCTGATCACCCCCTAACCACTCTGCTGCCAGTCTGTTTGCCCCCAACTTCCCTCCTCTGCCGGCCTGGTCACCCCTAATTACCCTCTCCTGCAGGGTTGATCACCTCCAACTGCCCTCCCTTGCAGGCTTGGTCCCTCTCAACTGCCCTCCCTTGCAGGCCGGGTGCCTTCCAACTGCTGTCTCCTGCTGGCCATCTTGTGGTGGCCATCTTGTGTCCACATGGGGGCAGGATCTTTGACAACATGGGGGCAGCTATATTGTGTGTTGCAGTGATGATCAATTTGCAGATTACTCTTTTATTAGATAGGATAGAGGCCTGGTAAGGGGTGGGGGCCAGCTGGTTTGCCCTGAAGGGCGTCCCGGATCAGGTGGGGTTTCCCTTGGGGCGTGGGGCGGCCTGAGCGAGGGGCCTGTGGTGGTTTGCAGGCCGGCCTCGCCCCCTGGCAACCCAAGCGGAGGCCCTGGTACCTGGAATTTATTTTCCTTCTACAATTGAAACTTTGTAGCCTGGAGCGGAGCCAAGCCTGGGGCTCCCTCCGCGGCCAGCAGTCATTTGTGTTGGGGTTATAATTGAAACTCTCGCAGTCCAGGAGCCCTTGGGGACATCGTTAGCGCTGCCGCAGAGGTGGGAGAGGCTCGCCAGCTGTGAGCCCAGCTTCTGGCTGAGCGGTGCTCCCCCTGTGGGAGTGCACTGACCACCAGGGGGCAGCTACTGTGTTGAGCGTCTGCCCCCTGGTGGTCAGTGTGTGTCATAGCAACCGGTTGATCCTCCGTCGGACCGAAACTGGCTCTCCGACTTTCTCTGAGTGGTCCTGGATTGCAAGAGGGTGCAGTCCAGGCTGAGGGACTCTAACGGTGCACAATTGGGGCCAGGGAGGGACGTGG
The DNA here is from genome assembly GCF_951640355.1 of Cnephaeus nilssonii. NCBI lineage: Eukaryota > Metazoa > Chordata > Mammalia > Chiroptera > Vespertilionidae > Cnephaeus > Cnephaeus nilssonii. Next base: position 4,836,888 of record NC_137078.1, read on the forward strand.
GAGGTTGGCCAGCCATGGAGGGACTGCGGGAGGGTTCCAGGGCGTGTCCGGCCTTTCTCACTCAGTCCCAATCGGCCAGACCCCAGCAGCAAACTAACCTACCAGTTGGAGCGTCTGCCCACTAGTGGTCAGTGCACATCATAGCAACCGGTCAACTGTCTGCCCCCTGATGGTCAGTGCATGTCATAGCGAGCAGTTGAGCGGCCTTAGCATATTATTAGCATATTATGCTTTGATTGGTTGAGCGGCCGACTGGACACTTAGCATATTAGGCTTTTATTATCTATGATAATAAAAGTGACATATGCTAATTAGACCGGACAGCCGAATGACCTTCTGGACGAAGCTGGGGCTCTGAGGGCAGAGGCAAGCTGCTGTGGCTGCAAGGGCCAAGCCCCTTGCATGAATTTTGTGCATCTGGCCTCTCATCTGTAATAATAAAAGCGTAATATGCTAATTAGACCAGATGTCCTTCCGGGTGTCCTTCTAGATGACCTTCTGGACGAAGCCGGGGCTGCAAGGGAAGCCCGGTTTCCAGGTGCTGGCTGACGGCTGGAGGGATGCCAGGGTCCCAGGTGCCAGAGGGAAGCCGGTGCCGGCAGCACAGGGAAGGAAGGCCTATTCTTGCACAAATTTTGTGCATCAGGCCTTTAGTGTAGGATAGTTGGTTAATGTGTTGAAATTTCAAAGCGAGAGACCAAGGGGCCATCACATGGTAGAAATGAATTAAGTGCACTAATCAGGTGACCTTCAGTTAGAGATTAACCAGGATTATCTGGGTGGGCTCTGTAATCACAGCTCTGTAAACTAGACAAAAGAGGCAGAGGAACAGATTAGAGACTTAGTTCATCCTTGCTGGCTTTAAAGAGGCAATAAGAAGGCCCAGAACTAAGAAATGCCATCAGTTCTAGAAACTAGGATTTACTTTCTGCTGATATTTGGGTAAGGAGACAGGAATCTCAGTCCTACATCTCAGCGTGGCGCAGGCGGGGTCCCTGATTCTAGGTGCACACATGAGGCCACACTAAGCGCCTGTGACTCTGATCCTGGGTGAGCGTGGCTCCCACCAACCCATGGCAGCCACACGTCTTGGTGTCGGAGCTCTTCATTGACACTCGGGGGGTACGAAGCTCCCACTGCACACGGCCCAGGCCCCCACAACTCGACATTTGAACCTTCTGGTGATAGTTAGAATGGGGCGAAAATGAAACAATCCCCAGAAGAAAGAAAATGAGGAATCGCCAAGAAAGGAAATAAGTGAAAAGGAAGCATGCAACATGACAGAAAAAGAATTCAGAGTAATGGTCATATAGTTCATACACTGGATGGATGAGAAAATCAATAACCTATGCAAAAACCAGGAAAAAACTCAAAAGTGATATAGCTATGATCAAAAACAGCATGGAAGGTTTCAACAGTAGACTAGAAGAAGCAGAGGACCAAATTAGTGAGTTAGAAGATAAGGTACAGTAACAAGCCCAATCTGAACAGCAAGTGGAGAAATAAATTAAAAGGCAGGAGAAGAGCCTAAGGGAGTTTTGGGACAACGCAAATCGAAGTAACATACGTATAATAGGGCTGCCAGAAGGACAAGAAGAGCAGCAAGGATTAGAAAATCTATTTGAAGAAATAATGACAGAAAACTTCCCTGATATGGGGAATAAAAAAGTTACACAAGTACAGAGACTCCCAAGCAAGATGAATCCCAAAAGACCCACACCAGTGGCAAATATTAACGACAAAGAGAGAATCTTAAAGGCTACAAGAGAGAGACAGAGAGTTACCTACAAAGGATCCCCCATCAGATTATCAAATGATTTCTCAACAGAAACACACCAAGCTAGAAGGGAATGGAATGAAGTATACAAAGTGATGCAAAGCAAAGGACTGAATCCAAGAATACCCTATCCAGCAAGACTATCAATCAAAACAGAAGGGAAAATCAGGAGCTTCGCAGACAAAAAAAGGCTAAGGGAGTTTATCACTACCTGCAATGCAAGAAATGCTAAAGGGAATGCTGTAAAAAGAAGAAATAGAAAAGGAGGAAGGAACACAGGCATAAAATACAGAAATGGCTACAAACAAGTACCTATCAATAATAATATTAAATGTAAATGGATTAAATGCTCCAATCAAAAGACATCGAGTGAATGAATGAATAAGAAAACATGATCCAATATTCTTGGATTCAGACCCTTCCTTTGCATGACTTTGTATATTTCATTCAATTCCCTTCTTGCCTGGTGTATTTCTGTTAAGAAATCAGTTACTACTCTGATGGGGGATCCTTTGTATGTAATTTTCTGTCTCTCTCTGGCCGCTTTTAAGATTCTTACTTTATCCTTGATGTTTGCCAATTTAATTATAATATGCCTTGGAATCGGTCTTTTGGAGTTCATTTTGTTTGGGACGCTGTGAGCTTCTTCCCTACATCAAGAAAGTTTTCTGTCATTATTTCTTCAAACAGATTTTCTATTCCTTGCTCAGTTTCCTCTCCTTCTGGGGACCATATTATGTGGATGTTGTTTCGTTTCATGTCCCAAAGTTCCCTTAGGCTCTACTGCTTTTTAATTTATTTTTCTAGAAGCTGCTCTGCTTGGGTAATTTTTCCTACCTTGTCTTCTAGCTCACTGATGCAGTCCTCTGCTTCTTCTAGTCTACTCTTGATGCTTTCTATTGAGTTCTTTACAGCAGCAATGCCATTTTTTCATTTCTTCTTGGCTCTTCTTCATTTCCTCTTCATTCTTACACATATTGTCAAATTTGTCTTCCATTCTTTTCATCCACCTTATGGCCATTTCTCTGAATTCTTTCTCTGACAGGTTGCTTGCCTCCATTTCGTTTACTTCCTTTTCTGGTGATGCCTGCTTTTCTTTCATATGCGGGCTGTTTCTTTGTCTCCCCATATTTTCTCTTCTCCGCGTGTCTGATTATGTAGTTCTTTCTCTCCTGCGTTGATTTAAATGCACAAAATACAACACAACAAGGCACAATGTTCAAGCCACTGAACAGAAATGTATTCACGATATTAATAACCCCAAATAAAGGTGACCACCAGAGAAAGGCGAATTAGAGGATAAGAAAGGAAGAAGAGAAAAAAAAAGGAGTTCAAAAATGAAATTGGGAAAGGAAAAAATGTGAGAGAGAAAAGAAAGAGAATAAGAAAGAAAAGGGGAACAAACTATACATGTGGGGAGAAAACTCCAATGGAACTGCCACTAATCCCAACACATGCCAGTTCTACTGGAGATGAATGCAAACTCCCAAAAAACAGCTAATATCAAGCGAGGTGAGGGAAAACAGAAGCAAAAAACAAACAAAAACGAAAAGCAAAAGAAAAATAATATCATAAACAAGCATAAAAAATCGGTATAAACAACAATCAAGCAAACAACAACAAAAGGACAGAGAGGAAAAAAATCTTTTGGATAGTGAAGTAAGAGAAGAGAAAGGTGTGCATGGACTTGGAGGAGCTGTTTGGAAATTAGATATATAAGTAGGGTGAAATTTTAACAGGGGCTATAAAGGAAGGAATAGGGAAAATCTAAAACAGGAATAGGGTAAGAGTAACAGGACAACAAAAGGGGAAAAGTGAGGAAGAGAGTGATGGCATAAAGGTAAAGTTGAGATAGAGTAAAATGATACTAAAGGAAAGATAAAAATAGAATGTAGAACACTAATCCCAAAGTAAAATAAAGAGAAAATAAAATGACACTTAAAAGAAAAAAGGTAAAATAGTAGTAGTAATAATATTGATTGAAAATAAAAATGTAATAATTAAAAAGATAAAATCAAGTGAGGAAAAAATAAAAACGAATTTAGTTTCTTAAGTAAAAGATGAAAAATTAAAAATAAAAATGTACAGTAGTCGTCATTCACTTCCTCTACTATTCTGTTTGGCACGCCTGCTTCTTAGTCAGTTGACATTCCGTGCGTTCCACTGCTCCTCAGTGTTGTAAGCCAGTCCTGATTTTTAAGCAGGCTGAATGTCTTTATTTCTTATATTCCTTTAATTGTGTTTACACAAGAGTCAATTTGTGATTCAACCCCTGGGTGGCAGTGTTTCTGGATTGACCTTCAGGTCTATAGGTCCTCTCTAGCTAGTGTTTAGGTTTTGCTTTCCCTGTCGCACTTAATACCGGTTTGGGGGAGTGGGTTGCCCCAGAGCTGGTTCTCTGATGGTTATTCCCCGCTCTGATCCCCAGGTTCCAGAAAAACAACTTTTCCCTGTAGTCTCTTAGAGTGTCCCCAATTGGGTGATCCTATGTATTGGGCTTAGTAATCAAAAGCAAGGATTTAAAGAGGAAAAAAGAAAAAAAAGAGCCAGAGTTAAGTGTGCAAACTCCAGGGCTGCACACAAGTCCGTGCAGTCTTTTTTTTTCCTTGGGTCTAAGCAGCTGGCACACTTTTAAAATTTTTAGTCTGTCCTTTTGTGCCCAGATCAAAATGGGTTGCTTTTTAGACTTCCCTTCTGTTAGCAGCTCTGCGGACCCCCTTCCACATTCACGGATCACGCCAGCCCCAACAACTATGGATTTTTCTAGGCGCAGACTTCCCCATGTTCTCCAGCTACCACCGTGCGTGTTTCTCCTCCCGGGACCACAGACCTCACCTTATCCCAGGCGAAATCTGACCTTTCCGTGAGGAAGTGTAGAGCTCCTTTGAATCTGCGTGTTTGTGCCACTTGGGGACTGGTTTTCTCGGGTTCGCAGCTGTTTGGTGGGTGCCATAGTTGTAGATTCCCAGGACTTTTCAGGCTTCCGATAACATCCACTTTCCCCTTCAAGATGGGGTGGTCTCCGCGTTTGAGCCGGTCCCTCTGGGACGGAACCCAGCAACAGTGGGGGCTGCCTGGTCAGGGGAGCCCCGTACAGCAGTCCCCCACAGTCTCCTGGAGTGTAGCTGTCCCCCAACTCACCAACAAACACTCCCTGTGCGACCACACACTCTCCCTTTGTTTTCTCACTCACATACTATCTTGTAGTCTGCCTTCCCGTCGGCAGCCATCTTCTTTCTCAGCCCAACACCCTTTCTTGATAAAAACCCTCAGAAGGTGGGATTAGAAGGATCATACCTCAACAAAATAAAAGCCATATATGACAAATCCACAGCCAACATCATACTCAATAGGCATAAACTAAAACCATTTCCCCTAAGAACAGGAACAAGACAGGGATGCCCACTCTCACCACGCCTGTTCGACATAATACTGGAAGTACTAGCCATTGCGACCAGACAAGAAAAAGAATTAAAAGGCATCCAAATTGGAAAAGAAGAAGTAAAACTGTCCTTATTCGCAGATGACATGATATTGTACATTAAAAACCCCAAAGACTCCATCAAAAAACTACTAGACTTAATAAATGAATTTGGCAATGTAGCAGGATACAAAATTAACACCCTGAAGTCTATGGCTTTTCTATACACCAATAATGAAATCACAGAAAGAGAAATTAAGAAAGCAATCCCATTTACCATTGCAACAAAAAAAAATTAAAGATACCTAGGAATAAACTTAACCAAGGAGATAAAGGACCTGTAATCAGTAAATTTCACAACACTGAAAAAAGAAATAGAGGAAGACATGAACAAATGGAAGCATATACCATGTTCATGGATTGGTAGAATAAACATCATTAAAATGTCCATACTACCCAAAGCAATCTATAAATTCAATGCAGTCCCCAGGTAAAATACCAGTGGCATACTTCAAAGACCTGGAACAAATTCTCCAAAAATTAATCTGGAATAAAAAAAGACCCCGAATAGCTGCAGCAATTTTGAGAAAGAACAATGTTGGAGGGATCACAATACCAGATATCAAGCTATACTACAAAGCCGTTGTTCTCAAAACTGCCTGGTACTGACAAGAACAGACATATAGACCAGTGGAACAGAACAGAGAACACAGAAATCGACAGAAGCCATTATGCACAATTAATATTTGGCAAAGGAGGCAAGAGCATACCATGGAGTCAAGACAGTCTCCTCAATAAATGGTTTTGGGAAAACTGGGCAAATACTTGGAAAAAAAATGAAACTAGATAACCAACTTATACCATACAAAAAAACAACAACAAACACTCAAAATGGATAAAGGACTTAAACATAAAATGGGAAACCATAAAAATCTTAGAAGAATCCATAGGCACCAAAATAGCAGACATTTGTCTTAGCAATATATTTAACGATACGGCTTCTAGGGCAATGGAAACTAAGGAGAAAATAAACAAATGGGACTACATCAAAATAAAAAGCTTAAGCACAGCAAAAGCAACCATCAACGAAACAACAAGAAAGCCCACTGCATGGGAGAACATATTTGCCAATGTTATCTCCGATAAGGTTTTAATTTCCAATATTTTCAGGGAACTCATACAACTTAACAAAAGGAAGATAACCCAATCAAAAAATGGGCAAATGACCTAAATAGAGACTTTTCGAAAGAGGACATTCAGAAAGCCAAGAAAACATGCTCAAAGTCACTTATTATCCGAGAGATGCACATCAAAACAACAATGAGGTACCACCTCACACCTGTCAGAATGGCTATCATTGTCAAATCAACAAACGACAAGTGTTGGAGAGGATGCGGAGAAAAAGGAACCCTGGTGCACTGCTGGTGGGAATGCAGACTGGTGCAGCCACTGTGGAGAACAGTATGGAGTTTCCCCAAAAAATTAAAAATGGAATTGCCATTTGACCCAGTAATACCACTTCTTGTAATATATGCCAAGAAAACAGAAACACCAATCAGAAAGGATATATGCACCCCTATGTTCATAGCAGCATAATTTACAATAGCTAAGGTTTGGAAACAACTTAAATGCCCATCTGCAGATGAGTGGATTAGAAAGCTATGATACATCTATACGATGGAATACTACGCTGCTATTAAAAAGAAGGAATTCTTACCATTTGCAGCAGCATGGATGGACCTGGAGACCATTATGCTAACTGAAATAAGCCAGTCAGTGAAAGAAAAATACCACAGGATCTCACTCATTTATGGATAATAAAGAACATTATAAACTGATTAACATAAATAGATTCAGAAACAGAATCATCGAACAGACTGTCAAATGACAGCGAGAAGGCTCTGGAGATTTGGGGGGCGGGAGGAGGTAAGAGATCAACTGAAGGACTTGTATGCATGCATATAAGCATAACCAATGGATGAAAGACACTGGGAGGGGTGTGAGGGCATGTCCCTTCGGTGAACGTCAATTGGGGGGAGAAACAAAGAGACATATGTAGTACTATTTGTAATACTTTAAACAATAAAAAAAAGAAAAATAAATTTAAAATAAAGAAATGGAAATTAGAAAATAACTCAAACAAATGAAAATAAAATAACATACTAGCCCTGGCTGGTGTTGCTCAGTGGTTAGGGTGTAGGCCTGCGAACTGAAGCATTGTGGGTTCGTTTGCCCATCAAGGGCACGTACCTGGGTTACAGGTTCGATCTGCCCCAGTCTAGGTGCGTGTGGGAGGCAACCAATGTTTCTCTCTCTCCCCCTTCCTTCCTCCCTTTCACTCTCTAAAAATCAATTGAAAAAAATATCCTTGGTTGAGGATTGTTTCTTTTTGGTATAAAGTTGTATGAGTTCTTCATATATTTTGGATATTAACCCCTTAATCGATGTATGATTGGCATTTGTCTTCTCCCATTCAGTACATTATCTTTTTGTTACAGTGATGGTTTCTTTTTCTATACAAAAACATTTTAGATTCTTGTAGTCCCATATTTTTAATATTTTGTTTCCCTTTTCCGAGGATACATTTTCAAAAAAATATTTCTAAAAGCAGTGTCAGAGCATTTATGGCTCTTGTTTTCTTCTAGGAGTTTTATGATTTTGAGTATTACATTTAAGTCTTCATTCTGTTTTGAGTTTATTCTTGTATATGGTGCAAAAATGTGGCCTACATTCATATTTTTACATCCTCAGCCCAGTTTTCTCAGTTCTATTTATTGAAAACCTGCCTTTACCCCATTGTATATTCTTGCCTTATTTTTCATCGATTAATTTTGACTGTATAAGTATGAATTTATTTCTGGGCTGTCTATTCTGTTTCATTGATCTATGTGTCTATTTAAATGCCAGTACCATGCTGGTTTGATGACTATTGGCATGTAGCATAGTTTGAAATCAAATGTTATGGTACTTTGTTCTTCCTAAAGATTGCTTTGGCTATGTTGGGTTTTCTGTGATTCCATATGAATTTTAGAATTATTTGTTTTCATTCTGTGAAAATTGCCACTGGTATTTTCATAGGGATTGCATTCAATTGATAGATTGGTATTGATATTATGGACATTTTAACTATGTTAATTCTTCCTGGTCATGAGCATGGGATATACTTCCATTTATTTGTATCTTCTTCAATTTCTTTCTCCAACGTCTTATTTTCTGAATATAGGTTTTATCTCTTTGGTTAAATGTATTACTAGGTACTTTATTAGTATTATTTTGATGTAATTTTAAATGGAGTTGCTTTCTTAATTTGTCTTTCTGAGTTCATTATCAGTGTATAAAAAAGCAGCTGATTTCTAAATATTTATTTTTTATCCTGCTACTTTACTCAATTCAATTTTCAGTTCTAATTTTTGTGTGGAATATTTAGGTTCCCTATATCATGACATCTTCAAATAACAACAGAATTAATTCTTTTTTTCCAGTTTGGGTGTCTTTTATTACTTCTACTTATGTGACTGCTGTGGTTAGGACTTCCACTACTTTGTTGAATAAGAGTAGTGAAAGCAGACATCCCTATCTTGTTCCTGATCTTAAGGAAAACACTTTGTTTTTCCCTGTTGAGTATAATTTTAGTTCTTGGTTTGTCATATGTGGCCTTTACTCTGATGAGGTGGGTTCTTTCTATCCCACTTTCCTGGGAGTTTTATTTATTTTTTATATTTTTAAAAAATATATTTTATTAATTTTTTACAGAGAGGAAGGGAGAGGGTTAGAGAGCTAGAAACATCGATGAGTGAGAAACATTGATCAGCTGCCTCCTGCACACCCCCCACTGGGGATGTGCCTGCAACCAAGATACATGCCCTTGACCGGAATCGAACCTGGTACCCTTGAGTCCGTAGGCTGATGCTCTATCCACTGAGCCAAACCGGTTAGGGCTTCCTGGGAGTTTTAATCATGAATGGATGGTGGATTTTGTCAAGTGCTTTTTATGCATCTATTCATATGATCATATGATTTTTAGCCTTTATTTTATGTGGTGTATCATCTTAATTGATTTGCAGATATTGAACCATACTTGCCTCCAAGGAATAAGACCCATTTGATCATGGTGTATGACCCTTTTAATGTATTGCTGCATTCCCTTTGCTAATATTTCGTGGAGGGATTTTGCATCTGTGTCATCATTTTTTTTTCTATGTAATGTTTTTGCCTGGTTTTGGAAGTAGGATAATGCTGGCCTTATAAAGTGAGCTTGAGAGTCTTCCCTTCTCTTGACATTTTTGGAATAATTTGAAAAGCATCAGTGTTAATTCTTATTTGAATATTCGTAGAGAGTATCCTATGAAGCATTCTGCTCTGGACTTTTGTTTTTTGGGGAAGTTTTTTTTTTTGATATTAGATTGAGCTCATTATACTATTTTTATTTTTTGAAATATATTTTTATTGATTTCAGAGAAGGGAGAGAGTAAGAGAGAGAGAAACATCAATGATGAGAGAGAATCTTTGATCATCTGCCTCCTTCATGCCCCCTACTGGGGATCGAGCCCTCAACCCAGCCTGTGCCCTGATTGAGAATTAAACTGTGACATCCTGGTTTTTGGATTGATGCTCAACCACTGAGCCACGCAGGCCCGGCTGTTTTCTTGGGAGTTTTTGATTATTGATTAAATTTTGTTAGTAGTTATTGGTCTCTTAGATTATTTTATTTCTTGTTGATTCTGTCTTGGAAGATTATTCTGTTTCTAGGAATTTATTAATTTCTCTCAGATTGTGCAGTTTGTTGGCATATAGTTGTTCATCTTATTTTATAATAATTTTTGGTATTTCTGTAGTGTCAATTGCCACTTCTGCTTTATCCCTGACTTTAATTACTTGGGTTCTCTCTCTCTTTTTTTCTTGATTTCTGGTCAAAGTTTTATGAATTTTGTTCATCTTTTCAAAAACTAGCTCTTGGTTTCTTGATCTTTAGACTATTTTGTTTTTTTTTCTCTCTATGATCTTTTTTTATTTTCTTACTTCTGCTCACTTTGGGCATTAATTTTTTTTGTAGTTCTTTTCAGTATAAGTTATATTGTTAATTTGAGATTTTTTATTTTATTTCTTGAGGGCAGCTTGTAGTGTTCTGAATTTTCTTCTTGGAAGTGCTTTGTCTTTTTTTTTAAATTTAATAAATCTTTATTGTTCAGATTATTACAATAGTTTCTCCTTTTCCCCCACATAACTCCCCTCCACCCGGTTCCCACCTCACCCTCTGCCCTTACCGCCCCCCCACTATCCTCATCCATAGGTATATGATTTTTGTTCAGTCTCTTCCCGCACCCCCCACACCCCTTTTCCCCTGAGAATTATCAATCCACTCCCATTCTATGCCCCTGATTCTATTATAATCACCAGTTTATTCTGTTCCTCAGATTTTTAGTTCACTTGAGTTTTAGATTCACTTGTTGATAGATATGTATTTGTTGTTCATAATTTTTATCTTTACATTTTTCTTCTTTTTCCTCTTTTTAAAGAATACCTTTCAGCATTTCATATAATACTGGTTTGGTGGTGATAAACTCCTTTAGCTTTTTTTTTTTTATCTGTGAAGCTCTTTATCTGCCCTTCCATTCTGCTGAATGATAACTTTGCTGGGTAGAGTAATCTTGGTTGTAGGTTCTTGTTATTCATCACTTTGAATATTTCTTGCCACTCCCTTCTAGCCTGCATAGTTTCTGTTGAGAAATCAGCTGATAATCGTATGGGTGCTCCCTTGTAGGTAACTAACTGTTTTTCTCTTGCTGCTTTTAATATTCTCTCTTTGTCTTTTGCTCTTGGCATTTTAATTATGATGTGTCTTGGTGTGGGCCTCTTTGCATTCCTTTTGTTTGGGGTTCTCTGTGCTTCCTGGACTTGTAAGTCTATTTCTTTGACCAGGTGGGGGAAGTTTTCAGTCATTATTTCTTCAAATAGGTTTTCAGCATCTTGCTCTCTCTCTTCTTCTGGCACCCCCATAATTCTGATGTTGGTACACTTGAAGTTTTCCCAGAGGCTTCTTACACTATCTTCAACTTTCTGGATTCTCTTCTCTTCTTGCTTCTCCGGAGGAGTGTCCTTTGCCTCTTTGTATTCCAAATCTTTGACTTGATTCTTGCGTTCCTCTAGTCTGCTGTTGGGTCTCTGTGTAATATTTTTCATTTCAGTCAGTGTATGCTTAATTTCTAGTTGGTCCTTTTTCATATCCTCGAGGGTCTCTTTAAATTTATCAGCCTGTTCTAGAAAATTCTTGAAAAACATTTTAACCGTGGTTTTGAACTCTATGTCCAGTCATTTGTTCTTCTCCATTTCTTTCGTTTGTGATCTGTTTCCTTGTCTCCTCATTTTCACTGCTTTCCTGAATTGGTAGGGTAGCTTTGTTTGCTAGGTGTCCTCTATGGTTCAATGGGTCAGCCTCCCAGTTACCTGAGTTGGACACTCTTGGTGCACCCCTTTGTGCTCTGTGTGTACAGCCTTGTTGTAGTTAAGTCTTGGTTGTTGTTGGTGTCACTGGGAGGAATTGACCTCCAGACCAATTGGCTATGAGGACCCGCTGTGTCTATAACGGAAGAATTGCTGTGCTGGAGACACGTTTATGGGGCAGGACTTGTTCCAGTAGGGCTTTGGTGCTCACTGAGTCTGGCTCTTGAATGTGTCCCTTATGAGAATAGTTGAAATCTGGTGTTGTCTCACACAGACCACTAGATACAGTAGTTTTGGATCTCCAATGGGGTACAAGTCAGCTATTGTCTGAGGCCACCCAGCAGGAGCTACAGCAAGAACTACAGTTTTCTCCTCTTTGCTTGGGATTTGGCAGTTTTGGAGCAGTCTGACTGGAGCTACAGTTTATTTGGTTAAGCTGCCACAGGGTAGGCCATTTATATGCAAACTCCTCTTGTGGAGCCTGGGCGGGTTTGTAGAATGTGCGGGGTGGGGCCTCAGGGCTGGGCGGGGTCTCAGGGTGTCACTAGGCTAGGGCGTGGCAAGCGGCGATGGCTGCCGTCAGCCTTCTCTGACTTTCCGTGTTTCCAAGTCCCCGCGTCCCGCGCTCCAGCGCAGTAAACAATGATTGCTGGGCACACCTCTGCAAAAAAGTCACCCTCACTTTCTGACCCGATGGCTGACAGTCCAGCTTCTCCCCATAGGCATCTGGGTCCCCCGCGTGTTCCTAGAAACTGGATTTCAGAGTGATCAGGAGCTTGTCTCCCTTCGGGTTGAAAAAAAGCCGCGCGCCCAGTTGCCCGCCACCAGCCCGATTCTCATGTCTCCGTACCTCAGCTTTTCAGCGTTTGTGCTCCTTTCTCTTTCCTTTTAGTTGTAAAACATCCACTCAGCCAGCTTTCCCGTGGTTCTGGGTGATAGATGTTTTGTCTTTTAATTGTAGTTTTGAAATTGTTGTGCGAGGCGGCAGTTTAGTTGTTTACCTTTGCCGCCATTTTGGTTTCTCTGTGTCTTTTGATCTGAATTGGGTCTCTTGTAAGCAATATTTGTATGGGTCTGGTTTTCTTATCTATTTAGCCACCCTGTGTGTTTGGATTGGAGCATTTAATTCATTTACATTTAGCGTAATTATCAATAGCTATGTAGTAGTTACTAACATCTTATTATTCATAGTTTATACCTTTATTTCTCTTATTTAAACCGTCTCTTTAAGATTTATTTTCTTACTAGATTGAAATCCTTCAGCTTTTCCTTGTCAGGGTAGCTTTTTTGTCTGGGATGGTCTTTATCTCGCCTTCAATTCTAAATGATTACCTAGCTGGGTAGAATAATCTTGGTAGTAAGTTCTTGCTTTTGATCACTGAATATTTCTTGCCACTCCTTTCTGGCCTGCAAAGTTTCTGTTGAGAAATCAATAGTCTTATGGGAGCTCCCTTGGAGGTAACTAACAGCTTTCCTCTTGCTGCTTTTAAGATGCTTTCTTTTGTGTTTGGCATTTTAGTTATGATGTGTCTTTCTGTGGGCTTTTGGGTTCATCTTATTTGGGACTCTGTTTTCTGGACACGTGTGTCTGATTTCTTTGCCAGATTAGAGAAGTTTTTAGTCACTATTTCTTCAATAGTTTTTCAATTTTTTTCTCTTTTCTCCTTCTGGTACCCCTATGATGAGAATGTTTGTATGCTTGATGTTGTATTAGATCAGTGATGGTGAACCTATGACACGCGTGTCAGCACTGACACGTGTAGCCATTTGTGATGACACTCGGCCGCTGAGGCGGCCACATGCCGAGGATGAAACATTTGCTGCTCCTGAAGATGAAACATTTGCGAAATAATGTTTTTTCCTCAAAGGGACACACTACCCGAGTTATGCTCAGTTTTTTGGCGACGTTTGACACACCAAGCTCAAAAGGTTGCCCATCACTGTATTAGACGTTCCTTAGGCTCTCATCGTTTTTAAAAATTCATTTTTCTTTTTGTTATTCTGATCAGGTTAGGGTTAGGGTTAGGGTTAGGGTTAGGGTAGGTTTAGGGTTAGGGTTAGGGTTAGGGTTAGGGTTAGTAGTTTTACAAACTACTGATTCGATCCTGTGCTATGTCTAATCTTCTGTTGTTTCCTTCTAGTATGTTCTTTTCTTTTGACCACGTAAATTTCATATATTAAAAACTAAAGCAAATAAGGCAAAAACTTTTGTGCACTTAACCATACAATAAACAAAATAAATCTATTACCAGATTGTAGATACAAAATAACCAGCCATTTACATGCAATAAACATAAATATTTCAAGAAAAAAATGTTAAATATAATACTACCCAAAATGTACTAACATAGTATAATATCACAAAAGTTATAGGAAATATTAAAAATCTCTAATTAACAGGATTACTTTTATTATATTCTAAAATATTTTTTTCTCTGGCTATATTTTTGGTCATCAGTTTATGTTGTTCATTATATTCTACAAATGAGTGAGATCATGTTATATTTATCTTTCTCCGACTGGCTTATTTCACTTAGCATAATGCTCTCCAGGTCCATCAATGCTGTTGCAGATGGTAAGAGTTCCTTCTTTTTTACAGCAGCGTAGTATTCCATTGTGTAGATGTGCCACTGTTTTCTAATGCATTCATCTGCTGATTAGCATTATTACCCTTTTATTATATAGGATAGGATTGCTTAAATGGGGGGGAAGAGTCTTTTTCAGCAGGAGGAGATGTTCTTGGCAGACAAAAATACATAATCCCTATATAGGACTGATAGCCATCCATATGCAGTATACTGCCAAACTGGTCATTAAAAAATTGAACCGCTTTCTTACACCTTACACCAAACAGCTGTTGCCCTTAAAACCCCTCCTCAGCCGCCACCTTAGGTTCTTCCTTCTCAGTTCATCCAGATTAGGTTCTGATTGTTCGGTTTCTTTGCCAGTCAGCGTCAAAAGCTCCGCCTCTTAGGCAGTCATTGGCTTCTGGCACTTCACCCAGATTAGGTTCTGATTGGTCGGTTTCTATGCCAGTCAGCGTCAAAAGCTCTGCCTCCTAGGCAGCCATTGGCTCTTCGCACTTCACCCAGACTTGGTTCTCATTGGTCGGTTTCTGTGCCAGTCAGTGTCAAAAAGCTCCGCCTCCTAGGCAGCCATTGGCTCCTGGCACTTCACCCAGATTTGGTTCTGATTGGTTGGTTTCTATGCCTGTCAGCATCAAAAGCTCCCCCTCCTAGGCAGCCATTGGCTCCTGGCACTTCACCCAGATTTGGTTCTGATTGGTCGGTTTCTATGCCAGTCAGCATCTCAGGGCCTATTTCCAGGCCTGAAGAGAGAGGCGGGACTGATCAGCCCCCCTGTGGAGGCCCAGAGAGAAACAGACGCGTGGCTGCTGGCAAAGCCCGGAGAGAAAGAGAGAGGCAATAGCTGATCAACAGCTGCCACAGAGGCTGCAGATCAGACCCTGCCAATCTCTCCCCGGGCCTCTCTCCAGGACTGATCCACAGCCCCCTCTGCAGTTAGTGCTGGGTCGCCACGCAACCCAGCACTGACTGCAGGACTGACTTCTGGTTGGTTGAGCCTTCAGTCGTTTTGGACGATACGGACCCTGGGCTTTTATATATTAGGATAGATTTTTCTTTCATGGATGCCGTGTTATTTAGAAGCTTGTTTAGACCAAGTTAATGGCCTTTTAGGCTTCTTCCATGTGAATAGAAGTTCTCTTTTTGAATAATAAGAATTACATGTCACAGGGAGAGCATCAGGGTTTTAGAGATGCTTAGGTGGGGCATGGCCAAACAGAGGTTGGGAACCACTGCTTTATTGATTTCAGAGAGGACAGGAGAGGGAGAGAGAGATAGAAACATCAATGATGAGAGAGAATAATTGATCGGTTGCCTTCTGCACGCCCCACACTGGGGATTGAGCCTGCAACCCAGGTATCTGCCCTGACTGGGAATCAACCATGACTTCCGGTTCATAGTTCAATACTCAACCACTGAGCCATGCTGGCTGGGCTACAGTATTATTATAAATGGGTGTGTTGTATTATCACTTGCATTCTATGTTAAATTTAGTGATATTAGGCTTACCACACCAATTCTTCACTAGCCCTGCTTTGGGTAGTGGTTGTCATCACAGACAGCTTCATTTTAGCAAATCCAGTGAACTTTTTTATATCCTCTTGTAAAATAACTTTTTACACCAGTAACACTAATCACCACATGAGTTATTATAAAATTTTCCTGCCTTAGCCCCGGCCAGTTTGGTTGGATTGGTTGGACCATCATCCCGTACACCAAAACATTATGGATTTTTTATTCCCAGTCAGGGCACATACCTAGGTTTCAGGATTGATCCCCAGTCAGGGTACATCCAGGAGGAAACCACTTGATGTGTTTCTCTCACATCTCTCTCCTCCCCCTTCCTTTCCTTCTCTCTCTCTAAAAGTCAATAAAAACATATCTTCATGTATATGTCCTTGGGTGAGTATAAAACAACACATAAAATATTCCTCCTGCCTTAGAAAAACAATGCTATTTCTGTCTCTTGATTTTCTTCCTGGGTCATAGCAGAAAGTTCCTTTCAGAATCTTTTTTTTGGTTCTTCCTTTACTATTTTCTAGTCGTATACTTTCTCATTTATTCAAGAAATATTTATATGTCAGATACTCTTTTAGCTATTACTCTAAATCTTTGTATTTTCTTAGGACTCTGACTTTAGCCCTCATTGTGGACTATACACTGTCTTATTCATCCATTTCTAGGACTTTGATGTCACACAGGTTTTTAAGACTTGTGAATCTTTATCTCTAGGTTATATATTACTGATTGAAAACTTGTAGTCCCCTATTGTTAAATTCCAAATCATGAAATTACCCTCAGTCTAGACCTAGCCCTCTTGTAGGGAAGGACTGTGTTACCTATCACCAAAGCCCTTAGGTGTTACCCAAGCCCCAAACCAGCAGTTATCTTTAAAATTTTTTTTAAAATTAAATTTATTGGGGTGATATTGGTTAATAAGATTATATGTTTCAAGTGTAAAAAGATATAATATATCATCTGTATATTGCATATGTGCTCCTTACCTAAAGTTTAGTCTTTTTTGTCACCTCTTCATCCTCCCCCCAGTCCCTTTCCCCTCTGGTAACCACCATACTGTTGTCTGTGTCAATTCATTTTTTAAAATTTATTTATTTTTTATTTTTATTTATTTATTTTTTAAAATATATTTTATTGATTTTTTACAGAGAGGAAGAGAGAGGGATAGTTAGAAACATCGATGAGAGAGAAACATCGATCAGCTGCCTCTTGCACACCCCCTACTGGGGATGTGCCCGCAACCAAGGTACATGCCCTTGACCGGAATCGAACCTGGGACCCTTGAGTCCGCAGGCCGACGCTCTATCCACTGAGCCAAACCGGTTTTGGCTAAAATTTATTTATTTATCTATTTATTTATTTATTTTTATTTTCTTTATTGATTAAGGTATCACATATTTGTCCGCATGCCCCCACCCCCCAGTTGTCCTTGACTACTGGTTAGGCTCATATGTATGCACATAAGTCCTTTGGTTGATCTCTTCCCCTTTATTCCTCACCCTCCCCTACCCTCCCTCGGAGGTCCGACAGTCTGATCCATGCCTCCTAGTCTCTGGGTCTGTTCTTGTTCATCAGTCTATGTTGTTCATCATTTCCCCTAGATGAGTGAGATCGTGTCCTACTAGAAATACACTTATAAGAACCGAAAATGAGACAAGCAATAATGGTTATGCTGAAAGGCAAATGAATCAGTCTGTAGTGAGTTTCTTTCTGGGCCAACAGTTCTTTTGAGACCCAATTTCAATGTCAAACAGTTCCTTATGTGTACATGTCAGCAATGATATTTCAGTTCTGGATGGTGGACAAATGGTGGTAATGTAGGTCCGACCCTCTCCAGTTTGGTCCTGGGCAACCTGCAGTGACGCACAGCTGCTAACTGCTAGTATGGCAAGGCGATGTCAGCGACTTCCATCTCTGGACTGCTTCTCCTCTGTCTTCATGGCTGGAGTAGTCCTGTCAATTCCTCTCTCTTGCCGGAATCCACATGGTCTCGGAGTTGTTTTCTGAAAATATACAAACATATTCTCGACCAAAAGTTAATAAAGGAATATTTTCTATAAATTTGACTTGGGATCCTTTTTCATTTTTTGCCCAAATGATTTCCCTCTGGCTTGTTTTGACACCATGGGTGTTTTTCCTGGGTGTCTTGGTGTTAGCCTTACAATTAATTTTCTAAAGTACAAATTTTCTAGATGTAATTTACTTACAGAATATTTTTCCTTACATGATATTCTTCTACTATCCCCCCTTTTTTGATTTAAATATTAGGAGGCTTTTGAAAACTTTATAATGTAGTCTTGATAGCTTTTAAATTTTAATTTTTTGCACTATAATATGACTGCTTTAGGTTCATTACATGTTACGCAATTTTATCATGAGATGAACTACTAATAAAAATTTTTGTTAACTCTTTAGGAACTGCTTTTTGTCCAGTACAATTAATTTTTATAGAATATTTGCTTATTTCAATTAGCCAATTTAAATTAGCCTCAAAATTTGACTACTATTTTACTGTCAAATTTATTACTCTAACAAGAATCTTATTTTACCTTGTAAATATTAGTGGGAAGGATTATTTGCCTTCTTGAGTAGGCTCTGAGCATTCCTGCTGGTAGGCTGGATTTAGATATCAAAATCCCACTTCCCCACACCATGGGTACAAGACAACTCAAACAAGTCTTGTTGCAGTTAGAGGGTAGCTGCTGTGGGCCAAGTCTCTGTCTGTTACCTGGGTCCCAAATTGAGCTGGGCATGGGAAGTTAAGCAGCCATGGGGCAGGAGACTTCCCTCAGAAGGGGTGAGAGTTCAGGCCCCTGCAAAGTTTGGGGGGTGAGGGTCTGTGCCCCACCTCTGTTGACCCCCAAGTTCTCTCCTGATGGCCCCTCTCCGACTGTGCCTGTCTTAGGTTGTTCCTTCCCTGAGGAATCTTACCCGTCTCTGGCTAACCAGCCATCCCCCGGGGCCAAGCAGGGTGATGTGAGGTTCAGTTCTGTCTCCTTGGTAGCCTATGCCCCCGTGGCCTCCATGCCCAGCACCTGCCTTTGGATCCCCTCACCTGCTGGCAGGGCCCCAGCACTGATCATATATCTTGGGGAACCCAGGTTTCTTCTCCAGGGAGGGCCCAGCTCACCCCACTGGGCGAGAGACAGATCCATGGTACCAGCCACCACGAGGCTTCAACCTCGACATGAGCAGAAAGCTCAGGCAACAGCTGTGGGCAATTGGATTGTGAGAAGAGGATCCCTCTTGGCCAAAAGGGCAAGAGGGACCAATATAGAATGCTCAGGTGCCTTCCCAGGAGGCCCTCTACACAATGGAAGGGATTAAATTTTTTCATGTCCTTTTTAAATTGCTGCTAGACATTCAAAGAATTAGTTTGTAAGTTTGCTTGGGATAATTGTATATTATGCTGTTGTAATTCTAAAATATCAAGAGATGCGTTACCATTGTCTCCAAGCACCAAAAAGATGATTTTTTATTGATCCCCCAGGGTGCGAGGTACTATTATAAGTAATGGGGGTAACACAAATCTGGGAAAAATTTTAATGACATTGTACAATAATATCATGTAAGGATATTCTTTGCTCTAGGCCATGGCAATTCTATTTCAAACTGGCTGTTCATTTCTTTTTGTATAGACAAAGTCTTAGTAACATTTTCTGCTCCTCTCCCAGGGGCAAGTAGTGCTAGTAGTGACATCCTTTCTTTGGTGTCCACACATGCCAGAAACCTCTCTTTAATTTTACACACAAAGGGGCAGTGTTTTGATTTTGTGTCATACAAAAGGGAAGCTGGGTGGAGACCACTGTGTAATTATACTCTCTTGCCCCACCCATGGTCCTCCTGGATGACCAAGGTGTTTGGTATTATTGCTGACTACATTAGGCGTGGGATCAGCCCACATAAGGGGTCTTACCCATGAAGGGTCAGGAGCATAAGTCCAAAATACTCCCCCATTTGCCCCAGGTAATATTACCGTACATCTGATGATTGCTAGCATGGCTAGAAAGGCGTTCTCAGGCATTCTTGGGTTTCTGGTTGCCTCACAATTTCTTCCCAGAGGTTTGACGTTCTGATTGATGTTTCTTTCTCTCTGGATCTATTTTTTATTTTATTTTTTCCATCAGTTTATGTTGTTCATTATATTCTACAAATGAGTGAGATCTTGTGATATTTATCTTTCTCTGCCTGGCTTATTTCACTAAGCATAATGTTCTCCATCCATGTTGTTGCAAATGGTAAGAGCTCCTTTTTTACTGCAGCGTAGTATTCCATTGTGTAGATGTACCACAGTTTTTTAATCCACTCATCTGCTGATGGGCACCTAGGCTGTTTCCAAATCTTAGCTATGGTGAATTGTGCTGCTATGAACATAGGAGTGCAAATATCCTTTGTGATTGATGTTTCTAGTTTCTTGGGATATATTCCTAGAAGTGGGATCACTGGCTCAAATGGGAGTTCTATTTTTAGTTTTTTAAGGAAACTCCATACTGTTCTCCACAGTGGCTGCACCAGTCTGCATTCCCATGAGCAGTGCACGAGAGTTCCTTTTTCTCCACATCCTCGCCAGCACTTGTCATTTGTTGATTTGTTGATGATAGCCATTCTGACAGGTGTGAGATGGTACCGCATTGTTGTTTTGATTTGCATCTCTCGGAAGATTAGTGATTTAGAGCAGGTTTTCATATGTCTCTTGGCCTTCCTTATGTCTTCCTTAGAAAAGCGACTATTTAGATCAGTTGCCCATTTTTTGATTGGGTTGTTTATCTTCTTTTTGTTAAGCTGCATTAGTTCCCTATAAATGTTGGAGATTAAACCCTTATCGTTGATATCATTGACAAATATATTCTCCCATGCAGTGGGCTTTCTTGTTGTTTTATTGGTGGTTTCCTTTGCTGTACAAAAGCTTTTTATTTTGGTATAGTCCCATTTGTTTATTTTCTCTTTAGCTTCCATTGCCCTAGGAGTAGTATCAGTGAAGTTCTTTCGGCATATGTCTGAGATTTTGCTGCCTGTGGATTCCTCTAGTATTTTTATGGTTTCCCGTCTTATGTCTAAGTCCTGTATCCATTTTGAGTTTATTTTTGTGTATGGTGTAAGTTGGTGGTCTAGTTTCATTTTTTTGCATTTATCTGTCCAATTTTCCCAACACCATTTATTGAAGAGACTGTCTTGACTCCATTGTATGTTCATGCCTCCTTTGTCAAATATTAATTGAACATAGCGATTTTGATCGATTTCTGGGTTCTCTATTCTATTCCATTGATCTATATATCTGTTCTTGTGCCAATACCAGGCAGTTTTGAGAACATTGGCTTTGTAATATAGCTTGATATCTGGTATTGTGATTCCTCCTACTTTGTTCTTCTTTCTCAGGATTGCTGTAGTTATTCGAGGTCTTTTTTTATTCCATATGAATTTTTGGAAAGTTCGTTCTAGGTCTGTGAAATATGCCGTTGGTGTTTTAATGGGGAGTGCATTGAATTTATAGATTGCTTTGGGTAGTATGGACATTTTGATGATGTTGATTCTACCAATCCATGAACATGGTATGTTCTTCCATCTGTTTATGTCTTCCTCTATCTCTTTTTTCAGTGTTGTGTAGTTTTCGCGTATAGGTCTTTTACCTCCTCAGTTAAGTTTATTCCTAAGTATTTTAATTTTTTTGCTGTGATGGTAAATGGGATTGCTTTTATAGTCTCTCTTTTTGTAAGTTCATTATTGGTGTATAGAAATGCCATAGATTTATTGGCATTAAGTTTGTATCCTGCTACTCTGCCGAATTCATTTATTAAGTCTAATAATTTTTTGATGGAGTCTTTAGGGTTTTCTATGTACATTATCATGTCATCTGCAAATAAGGACAGTTTTACTTCTTCTTTTCCAATTTGGATGCCTTTTATTTCCTCTTCTTGTCTGATTGCAATGGCTAGTATTTCCAGCACTATATTTAACAGGAGTGGTGAGAGTGGGCATCCCTGTCTTGTTCCTGTTCTTAGGGGAAATGGTTTTAGTTTTTGCCAATTGAGTATGATGTTGGCTGTGCGTTTGTTATATATGGCTTTTATTATGTTGAGGTATGATCCTTTTATTCCCACTTTGTTGAGAGTTTTTATCAAGAAACGGTGTTGGATTTTGTCAAATGCTTTTTCTGCATCAATTGATATGACTATGTGATTTTTATCTCTCAATTTGTTTATGTGATGTACCACGTTTATTGATTTGTGGATATTGTACTATCCTTGCATTCCTGGGATAAATCCTGCTTGGTCATGGTGTATGATCTTTCTGATGTACTGCTGGATCCGATTTGCTAGAATTTTGTTGAGGATTTTGGCATCTATGTTCATGAGGGATACTGGCCTGTAATTCTCTTTCATTGTGTTATCTTTATTTGGTTTTGGTATTAGGGTTATGCTGGCTTCATAGAAGGAGCTTGGAAGTGTTCCTTCCTCCTGAATTTTCTGGAATAGTCTGAGGAGGATAGGTTTTAGTTCTTCCTTGAATGTTTGGTAAAACTCCCCTGTGAAGCCATCTGGCCCCGGGCTTTTGTTTTCTTGAAGCTTTTTGATGACTGCTTCAATTTCTTCCATAGTTAACGGCCTATTGAAATTTTTAGCATCTTCCTGAGTAAGTTTTGGAACGTTGTATTTTTCTAGGAATGTGTCCATTTCCTCCAGGTTTTGTAGTTTGTTGGAATAGAGTTGTTCATAGTATTTTTTAATAATGCTTTGTATTTCTGTGGAGTCTGTTGTTATTTCTCCTCTTTCATTTCTGATTTTGTTTATTTGGGTCCTCTGTCTTTGCTTTTTGGTGAGCTTGGCTAGAGGTTCATCAATCTTGTTTATCCTTTCAAAGAACCAGCTCTTGGTTTTATTGATCTTTGGTATTGTTTTTTTGATCTCTATGTCATTCATTTCTGCTCTGATCTTTATTATTTCCTTCCTTCTGCTCATTGTGGGATTTTCTTGTTTCTTTCTAATTCTTTGAGTTGTTGAGTTAGATGATTTATTACCATTTTTCTTGTTTTTTGAGGTTGGCCTGTATAGCTATACGTTTTCCTCTCAGGACTGCTTTCATTGTGTCCCATAGTATTTCCATTGTTGTGTTTTTATTGTCATTAGTCTCCAGGATGTTTTAAATTTCTTCTTTGATCTCATTGTTAACCCAATCATTGTTTAATAGCATGCTATTCAGCTTCCAAGTGTTTGAATTTTTTGGAATTTTTTATTGTTGTTTATTGCTAATATTATGTCATTGTGGTCTGAGAATATGCTTGATATGATTTCAATCTTTTTGAATTTGGGGAGACTTTTTTTGTTACCCAATATGTGGTCTATTTTGGAAAATGTCCCATGTGCACTTGAGAGGAATGTATATTTCGTGGCTTTGGGGTGAAATGCTCTGAAGATGTCAATTAGGTCCAGCTGATCTAGTGAGTCATTTAGAATTGCTGTTTCTTTGCTGATTTTTTCGTCTAGACGATTTATCCAGTGATGTCAGTGGTGTATTAAAGTCTCCTACTATGATTGTATTGTTGTCGATCTCTCCCTTGATACCTTCCAGGAGTTTTTTATTATGTATTTGGGTGCTCCTGCATTGGGTCCATATATGTTTATCAGGGTTATATCCTCTTGTTGTATCGATCCCTTTATTATTATGAAGTGGTCTTCCTTATCTTTTGTTATGGCCTTTACTTTGAGGTCTATTTTGTCAGAAATAAGTACTGCTACCCCAGCTTTTTTTTCATTTCCATTTGCCTGAAAGATGTTTTTCTATCCCTTCACTTTCCATCTGTATGAGTCCTTTTTTCTGAGGTGGGTCTCTTGTAGACAGCATTTATATGGGTTGTGTTTTTTTACTCATTCAGCCACTCAATGTCTTTTGATTGGAGCATTTAGTCTGTTTACGTTTAAAGTTATTATTGAAAGATACTTGTTTGTAGCCATTTTTATTTTTTGAGACTATGTTCCTTCTTACCTTTTCATCTCTTCTTTTTACACCAGTCCCTTTAGCATTTCTTGCATTGCTGGCTTGGTAGTGATAAACTCCCTTAGCATTTTTTTTGTCTGTGAAGCTCCTTATTTTCCCTTCAATTTTGAATGATAACCTTGCTGGATAGACTATTCTTGGATTCAATCCCCTGGTTTGCATCACTTTGTAGGTTTCCTTCAATTCTTTTCTGGCCTGATGTGTTTCTGTTGAGAAATCGTTTGATAATCTAATGGTAGTTCCCTTGTATGTAACTTTCTTTTTGTCTCTTGCAGGCTTTAAGATTCTCTCTTTCCCTGAATATTTGCCATCGTAATTATGATGTGTCTTGGTGTGGGTCTTTTCGGGTTCATCCTGATTGGGACTCTCTGAGCTTGTGTGATTTTTTTCTTTGCCTCATGAGGGAAGTTTTCTGACATTATTTCTTCAAATAGTCTTCTAACCCTTGTTCCTCTTCCTGTTGTTCTGTCACCCCTATTATTCATATGTTGCTTTGTTTCATGTTTTCCTATAGCTCCCTTAGGCTCTCCTCCTGTCTTTTAATTTTTTTCTCTAATTGCAATTCAGTTCGGCTGTGTTTTGCTTCCCTGTCTTCTAGTTCACTAATTCGGTCCTCCGCTTCTCCTAGTCTACTGTTGAAACTTTCCATGGTATTTTTTATTGCAGCTATATCACTCTTAATTTCGTCTTGATTCATACATAAGTTGTTCATTTTCTCATCCATTTCTTCTTGACTCTTGCATAAGGTGTTAATTTTTCCTTCCATCCGATTTATGAACTCTATGACCCTTATTCTGAATTCTTTTTCTGACATATTGCATGCCTCTGTTTCACTTAGCTGCTTTTCTGGCAATTCCTCGTTTTCTTTCCTTTGGGGTATCTTTGTTTACCCATTTTTGGTCTCACCGACTGATCTAGATGTCGAGCTGTGCAGGGGCTACTCCTTGGGTGGCAGTACCTTCTCTGGCTGCAGTTGCTCCTTGGGCGGGTACGGTAGCAGCTGCTTCTCAGTTGACAGCAGTTTCTCTGGTGGGTGCTGTTCGCAGCAGTGGTGCCTCCTCTGGCTGGTTGGGGAGGCTGCTCGTATAGCTGTTCCTTGGATGGGGGTGGGCTGATTATGAGGTTGCTGCGGAACTGGCTGCTCACACAGCTGCTGCTTCTTGGACAGGGGCAGGCAATGTGAAGCTGCTTCTCTTAGGCCTGTGGTGTGTTGCTCGCGGATCTGCTGCTCCTTGGACAGGAGCAGGCTGCTCATGTGTCTGCTGTTCATGTGATTGCAGTGCTCTGGGCTAA
The DNA here is from genome assembly GCF_951640355.1 of Cnephaeus nilssonii. Lineage (NCBI taxonomy): Eukaryota > Metazoa > Chordata > Mammalia > Chiroptera > Vespertilionidae > Cnephaeus > Cnephaeus nilssonii. The sequence goes on from NC_137078.1 coordinate 4,861,915, forward strand.
AGCATTGGGCCGATCAGAGGGGAACCTGCTTCCGAACTCACAGGAGCCTGCGCCCTGGGCAGCTGGAGCCTCGTTGACTGTGGGATCACAGCCTAGGTAGTGTGTCCTTGGCAGGGGTGGCTGTAGAGTCCCAGGTGTTATCTGAGGTTACTCTGGTAGGAGTTGAAGTTGGGAACCCGGTTACAGCACCTCTCCCCTTCAAAAAGGCTAGGCCCCTTAGGACAAGCTGGCCTTCTGGTGCTGTTTGCAATGATAGCAGAAGCTGCCTTGTTAGGCGAGCCTGATTGGCCTGCCCCTGAAGGTCCTGTGGGATCTAACTGTGCCTCACTCACTCACTTACACACAGATACCCCACCTGCCCACACGCTCCTCTTTTACTCCCTCACTCACTCTTGCTCTTTCCCTCACTGCCGCATTCTTCCTGCCTCTGTAGTTAGGTCTGTGGTGTTGTTGACCCTTTTGTGGATGGAGTTTCTTCTCCAGGTGTCTGGTTATGTGGGTTACTCTCAAGCCCCTTGGCCTGACCGGATAAAATTCACCTCAACAAGACACAACACCGAGGGAACTAAGCACAAATGGACTCTCGACACCAATAACCCCAATATAAGTGACCACCTGAGAAAGGAGAGATAGGGCAGAGAAAAGAGAGCCCAAATGCTATGGAAGAGAGAAAAAGATATGGGATAAAAGACAAAGGACTAAGTGGATTGGGGCAGAATCTGTAGAGGCTGAGCTTGTATAGTGAAAAGATTAAGAATTGGATGAATATGGGGAGGACCTCAATTTAGTATTGAGGAAGTAGAAAGGGAATAAGTGAAAGAGAATGAGAAGAAAAAATAATAAATTTACAAAAAAATTATTTCAAAAATGGTATAAAAAATTAAAATTAGGAAATAAAAAATAGTGATGAAAAATAATGCGAACAGAAATAAAAAAAAATAAAAAAAAGAAAGCAACAAACCAAATCATGAAAACAAGGAAAAAGAGAAGAAAGAAAGACAAGAAAAAAAGGAATAAAAAGGGGATAATAAAAATCAAAGTGAAAAAAAGTGGGTTGTCTTCCTTTGGCTGGCTTATGATTCCATTTGCCTGTACTGTTCTGTTTGTCAGTTTCCGGTTACTGGGACTAAAGATTACTCTATAGGCCCGTCCTATGTCCTCAGGGGGTATTCAGATTCCTTGTATTACTCAAGGTGTGATCTGGGTGTGGCTATATTGGTTGCCTGGAGACTGGAGGGAGGGGCTATCTCTCAGGAGAAAATGGCAACGGGGTCTAGGTGACTCAGCACTAGACCCTCCACCACCTCCCCTGGACTGCCGCCTACTCTCCCCAGACTCCACAAGCCCACACCTTCCCCCGCACCTCTGCCTTAGGTAAGTGTCTGTATCTGAAAGGTCCCACGAACCAGGTTCAGTGGGAGAAGGCACAGGCCCCAGCGCGAGGAGGGACCGCGTCCCCGCGAGCTCCCCTCTTGCCAGCACTGCGCAGTCCGGTTAGCCTTTCAGAGCTGCCTCAGCTCAGGTCCAAAAACCAGACTCCAAGGTCCAAAATCCCCTACCTCCTGCAGTCCCGCGGTCCCCCCTTTTTTTTTTTCACAGACTGACGCTTTTCCTGTCCTCAGGGACTCGGCCCGGCACCCTGCAGACTTCCCCTGCCCCTCTGGCCACAGAGGCTTGACAGATTCTCCTGCCTAGATCCTTGATTTTACCTTTTTCCAGGGACTTCTGCCCTTCCCGGGTGCAAACTATCTCACCAGCTGCGTCTCCTCGTCTAATTCGGGCTGAATTCCACTCGTTTCAGCTGCTCCCTCCACCAGCTCCGGGACAAGGCTCAGGACATGTCCGGCTATTCCGCTGCCATCTTTCCTCCTCCTGTCAATTCATTTTTTTGTTTTGTTTGTTCATTTGTTGCTTTCTGTTTTATATTGCACATGTGAATGAAGTCATATGGTTCTCTTTTTTGTCTGACATTTCATTTGGCATGATATTATCCATCCACATTGTTGCATGTGGCGGTATTTCATCTTTTATTATGGCTGAGTGGTATTCTATTGTATACAGGGTGGAGCAGAAGTAGGTTTACAGTTTTGAGTATGCAAAATAGTGCATTATTTTCTTGTATTATTATTTATTAATTATTGTATTACTTTTCATATGAACAAGTGTAAATCTACTTTTGCCCAACCCTGTATATGTACCACATCATATTTAACTAATCATCCCCTGAAGGACACTTGGGTTGTTTTCATGTCTTGACTACCATGAATAATGCTGCAGTGAACATAGCAGTGCCTATATCTTTACTAATACTCTTTTTCCCCCAGCTATTTTAGGGAAATAGGCAGAAAAGGGATTGTTGGGTCTTATGGTAGCTCTATTCTTAACTTTTTGAGGAACCTCCATATTGTTTCTATAGTGGCTGTACCAGTTTACATTGCCACTAGTAGTGAATGAGGGTTCATTTTTTTCTACGTCTTCCCCAACACTTGTTATTACCTGTCTTTTTCATAATAGCCATTCTAACACGTGTGAGTTAAGTATCTCATTGTGGTTTTGATTTTTCATTTCCCTTATAGTTAGTGAAGTGGAGCATCTTTCATGTATCTGTTGGACATTTGCATGTTTTCTTGGGAAAAGTGTCTGTTTAGATCCTCTGTCCATTTTTTAATTTGATTGTTTTGTTGTTGTTGTTGTTGTTTATATATTTTGGATATTAGCTCCTTTTCAGAGTTATTGTTTACAAATATCTTTTCCCATATTATTGGTCGCTTTTTTGTTTTGTTGGCAGTTTCTTTTGCTGTGCAGAAGCTTTTTTTTTAATCCTCACCAAAGGATATTTTTCCATTGATTTTTAGACAGAGTGGAAGAGAGCGAAAAAGACAGAGAGAAATAGCGATGTGAGAGAAACACATCAATTAGTTGCCTCTTGCACGCAACCAGACCAGGACCCAGGCCAGGGCCTGGGGTAGGTGCACTTGACCAGAGTGGAACCTGGGACTCTTCCATCTGCAGGCCAACACTCTATCCATTGAGCTTAATCGGCTAGGGCCTGTGCAGAAGCTTTTTAGTGTGCCTTTGCTTCCCTTGCCTTTGAGGTCAATTTTATAAAATCTTCTCTGTGACCAAGGTCTGTAAGTTTTATTACCTATATTTTCTTCCATGTATTTGTTTCAGTTCTTATATTTAGGTCTTTGATTTATTTTGAGTTAATTTTTGTGTATGGTATCAAATAGCAATCTGCTTTCATTGTTTTACATGGCTTTCCAATTCTTTTAGCACCATTTATTAAAGAGGCTTCCCTCCCCATTGCCTGTTTTAAGCTTCTTTGTTCAAAATTAGTTGCCCATATATATTATACCTTATTTCTGGGCTTTCAGTTCTGTTCTATTGGTCTGTGTGTCTGTTTTTCTGCCAATACCATGTTGGTTTGATTACTGTAGCTTTGTAGTATAGTTTGAAATCAGCGAGTATGATACCTTCCACTTGGTTCTTTTATCTTGGGATTGCTTTTCCTATTCATGGTTTTCTGTTGTTTCATACAAATTTGATGATCTTTTGGTTCTATTTCTTTGAAAAAATGCCATTGGGATTTTGGGTGGATTACATTAAATCTGTATATTGCTTTTGGTAATATGGCCAATTTAATTATTTTTATTTACTCAGTACATTAACACAGAATATCCTTTCATTTCTGTGTGTCTTCTTCAAGGTTTTAAAATAAAGTTCTGTAGTTTTTAGTGTGTAGGTTCTGCATGTCCTTTGTTAAGTTTATTCCTAGGTATTTTATTCTTTTGTTGCAATTCCAAATATAATTGTTTTTATTTCTTTTTCTTAAATGTTTTTATTAGTATATAGGAACTCAGTGGATTTTTTGTGCATTGATTTTGTATCCTACGTGCACATTGATTTTGTATCCTACAACTTTACTGTGTTTGTTTATTGTTTCTAATAGCTTTTTGGTGTTGCCTTTAGGGTTTTCTATATAAAGGGTCATTTGCAAAATTTGTCAATTTTACTTCTTCATTCCCATTTTGGATGCCTTTTGTTTTTTTCATTTAGCTGATTGCTCTGACTAGGACTTTCAGTACTATGTGGAATAAAAGTGGTGAGAGTGGGCATCCTTGACTTGTTCCTGATCTTAGAGGAAAAGCTTTCAGTTTTTCACCATTGTGTATTATATTAACTGACAGCTTGGCATATATGGCCTTTATTATGTTGAAGTACTATCCTTCTATACCAGGGGTCCTCAAACTTTTTAAACGGGGCCAGTTCACTGTCCCTCAGACCGTTGGAGGGCTGGACTATAGTTTAAAAAAAACTATGAAAAAATTCCTATGCACACTGCACATATCTTATTTTGAAGTAAAAAAACAAAATGGCAAAAACACCCGCATGTGGCCCGCGGGCCGTAGTTTGAGGACGCCTGCCCTAACCACTCCCCTGCCAGCCCGATTGCCCATAATTTCCCTCCCCTGCCGGCCTGGTCACCCCTAACTGTTCTCCCCTGCAGGCCTGGTCGCCCCCAACTTCCCTCCCATGAAGGGCTGGTCACCCCTAACTGCCCTCCCTGGCAGCCTGGTCGCCCCCAACTGCCCTCCCCTGCAGGCCTGATTCCCTCCAACTGTCCTCCCCTGCAGGCCTGGGCCCCCCAACTGTCCTCCCCTGCAGGCCCAGTCACCCCTAACTGCCCTCCCCTGCAGGCCTGGGCCCCCCAACTGTCCTCCCCTGCAGGCCCAGTCACCCCTAACTGCCCTCCCCTGCAGGCCTGGTTCCCCCCAACTGCCCTTCTCTGCTGGCCTGGTCACCCCCAACTGCCCTCCCTTGCAGGCCTGGTCCTTCCCAACTGCCCTCCCCTGCTGGCCTGATCGCCCACAACTGCCCTCCCCTACTGGCCATCTTGTGGCAGCCATCTTGTGTCCACATGGGGGTGGCCATCTTTGACCACATGGGGGCAGCCATCTTGTGTGTTGGAGTGATGGTCAATTTTCATATTACCTCTTTATTATATAGGATTGTTAATACAATTCATCACATCACAGAGTTGAATATTACACTTTTTATCTTATCTTTGTCACAACCACCTGCAAAAGGAACTGCTGTCTTGAATTTTATGGAGCACTTCTAATAAAGGACCAAGCATTTTTAGCACTCTTGAAGATGGCCTACCTGCAATTGCTCTCAGGAATTATTATTCCTTGTCAAATAACAAAGCAGTTCTCATGTGAGAAGCATCAACCCTGCAAATTACACCTGCAGATAAGTGCATCTGCCCTGTGACTTTCAACGTGGGGCTCACAGTGGATATGCCAGGGGTCCCCTGCAGGACGCCTCACTACACCACCCCTGGAGGATGGATGCCTGTGTTCTTGCTCCATCAAATGCATTTTGTGTTTGCCAGAAAACCAACCTTTTAAGTCAGACCAATACAAGCATACTCTTAAAATTCTATCTTTAATTTCAACTGGTCTGGAGGATAACGATTTATCTCTTTGAACTACCCCCAAAGGATCCCAAAGTGAAATTCCATCATTCCAAATTTATTCACTAAACATAGGCAATTACCATCCAGCTGTTTTCCTCAGGTGAAAGAAAATTTGAATTTTATGTAAAGGTAAGAGGCACTGTTTATTTAAAGATGTGTATTGAACAACAAAAATGTACCAATGACTCTCTGGGCTCTCCAGTTTTATGGAGCACATGATTCAAATTTGTATGTTAGGAAAATAAATCACAGTATGTTATAGGTCAGGGGTCCTCAAACTTTTAAAACGGGGGGCCAGTTCACTGTCTCTCAGACCGTTGGAGGGCCAGACTATAGTTTAAAAAAAAAAAACTATGAACAAATTCCTATGCACACTGCTAAGTCAGCTGCTAAGCAGGACAGGCAGCGGCGGCAAAAACACCCGGCGGGCTGGATAAATGTACTCGGCGGGCCGCATGTGGCCTGCGGGCCGTAGTTTGAGGACCCCTGTTCTATATCCATTGTATTGAGCATTTTTATCAATGGATGTTGTATTTTGTCAAATGCTTTTTCTGCATCTGTTGATAAGATCATATGATTTTTATCTTTTATTTTGTAAATGTGTTGTATTACATTGATCTATTTGCATAGGTTGAATCATCCTTGTGCCCTGGAATGAACCTCACTTGATTGTGATGCATTATTTTTTTAATGTATTATTGTATTAGATTTGCTAGTATTTTGTTTAGGATTTTTGCATCTATATTCATCAGAGATATTGGTCTATAATTTTTTTTTGTGTGTGTTGTCTTTGGAAGGTTTTGGTATCTATAGTGTTTGTCTTATTAAATGAGTTCGGAAATGTTGCCTCTTCAGTTTTTTTTAAAGAATTTGAGAAGCATAGGTATTAGATATGCTTTGAATATTTGGTAGAATTCACTACCAAATTCACTAGTGAAGCCATATGGTCCTGAACTTACACTTTTTGGGGAGATTTTGATGACTATTTCAATTTTCTGAATGCTGACCGGTCTATTTAGATTTTCCAGTTCTTCATGATTCAGTTTAGGAAGGTTATATCTTCCTAAGATCTTGTCCATTTCTTCTAGGTTGTTGAATTTGGTATTGCCTTTCATAGTATTCCTGTATAGTCCTTTTTATTTCTATTGTAACTTATTCTCTTTCATTTCTGAGTTTATTGGGATCTTCTTTCTTTTTTCCATGGTTGAGTCTAGTTAGAGGTTTTTCAATTTTATTAATATTTTCAAAGAACCTACTCTTTATTTTCTGTATTTTTGTTCTTTTTTTAAATTCTGCTCTAATTTTATTCCTTCCTTCTACTGACTTAGGGCTTTGTTTGTTCTTGTTTTTCTAGTTCTTTAGGGTGAAATGTTATTTATATGCGATTTTTCTTATTTTCTGAGATAGGCCTGTAATGATATAAACTTCCCTCTTAGTACTGCTTTTGCTGTATACCAATAATTTTTACATGTCATATTATCATTCTCATTTGTCTCTGTGTATGTTTTGATCTCTTCTTTTATTTCTTCTTTGGCTCGGTCATTGTTTGGTAGCATGTTGTTTAATCTTCACATATTTGAGTTTTTCTCTGCTTTCTTTTTTTTGCAGCTGATTTCCAACATCAAAGCATTGTGGTTAGAGAATATGCTTGGTATGATTTCAATCTTCATAAATTTTTTGGGACTAGTTTTGTTTCCCAATATATTGTCTATCCTTATGAATGTTCCATGTGTACTAGAGAACAGTATATATTCTAGTGTTCTGGGATGAAAAACTATAAATATCGATTTTGTCAAATAAAGATCTGATTTACTCAAGTATCTAAAACCATTCTGCAGTGAAAACTGTTATTAGATACTGCTTGTACTGTGCTATGGACCACACGGATACTGCCATACTGTTTTCAGAAAACTGGAAATGCCAACAAGAGTTTAAAAACTATACACCTGATAGAGACATGAGGAAGCCAATTTAATGTTTCATCTGGATCCAGAGGTGCATCAAATTAAGTGATAGCTCTAATTGGCAAACAGGTGTTTCATGATGGTATCCAAGAAGAAATGGTTGGTGATGGACAGTTAAGAAATTGTTCTTCTAAAGTGGATGGTTCTTTTAAAAGTTTGAGGTCACAACCCTCCATAAAAAACACTGATGCCAACACACTGATTTTCAGTTCAGGAAACATGGGTTTTTCAGGTTCCAAGGTGGCTGAGGTGCCCTTATAATTATCTTTCCATGCTATAACTAAAAGGGTCGTTTGGACCCAATAGGGAGCAGGTGGGGACTGTATACAATCAGTCATAGTGTATGGCAGTGTAAAGATGATCCAGATGACCATGAACAAGGCAAAAGATGTCATAAACTCTTCTTTCATGAGCTCCCATGTGCCACCATATTCTTCCTCATTTATCCGGGTAGTTCCTGAGGTGGATGGACAGGACTCCTGCATTAATGAGGCAGAATCCTGTTATTGCCGAGGAACCTGGCAATGGGCACACTCTCCATAGCGTTCTAGGACCACAGTGATGATCTGTCAGAACCAGTAAGTCACATCTAAAAATTAATCGTTTTCTGTCCAGCACATGTCACTCAGCAGCACCTTGCTTCAGACAGAGATTTGAAGGCCCTGTTGGCCAGCTGCAGCTGATGTGGCTCCTTCCACCCTCCTGCAGCTCAGGCCATGGGGGACAGGCCAAAAGGAGTTGGTGTCTGGGGTCATGAGTCATACCCTATGGGATGGCAATGACAAATTCAGCAGTCTGGTTTGGTGGCATACTGCAACTGTTACCACTTGGCCCTTGATATTACCTTATTGATTTTCCATTGGGATGATCTGTTCATAGCTGTCAATGGGGTGTGTAGGTCCCCTACTGTATTTGTGTTGTCACTTTCTTCCATTAGTTCTCTTAGTAGTTGCTGTATGTATTTTTGTGCTCCCAGTTGGGTGCATATATAGGGTGTCCCAAATTGATAAATGTAATGGCTTTTTAATTTATTATCCCCTTTTTCATTATAAAATCTCCATCTTTGTCTCCTGTTACTTTTGTTTGTTTTTTAATCTTGATACTGTTTTGTCTGATTTAAGTACAATTAATACCCGATTTTCTCTGGATTCCATTTTCTTAGAGTATGATTATCCTACCCCTTCACTTTAACTCTATGTTTATCCTTGCAGCTGAGAGTGTCTCCTGAAGTCAGCATATAATTTGGTTTAGTTTTTTATCTAACCCACTCTCTCTGCCTTTTATTTGTTTTATTTATTTATTTTTAGAAAATTTATGTATTTATTTTAAATTTTTATTGTTTAAGGTATACATATAGTATTGCATGTCTCCTTTTCCCCCCATTGACCTCTCCCCAGCCAAACCCCACCCCCAGCACATGCCCTCACTCCCCTAGTGTCTATGCCCATTGGTTATGCTTATATGCATGCATACAAGTCCATTGGTTGATCCTTTACCGCCCCTCCACCCCATCTCCCTGCCTTCCCTTTGAAGTTTGACAGTCTATTCAATGCTTCTCTGTCTCTGGATCTATTTTTGTTCATCACTTTAAGTTGTTTATCACATTCCACAAATGAGTGAGATCATGTGATATTTATCTTTCTCCCACTGGCTTACTTCGCTTAGCATGCTTTCCATGTCCATCCATGCTGTTGCAAATGGTAAGAGTTCATTCTTTTTTTACAGCAGCATAGTATTCCATTGTGTAGATGTACCACCGTTTTCTAATCCACTCATCTGCTGATGGGCACTTAGGCTGTTTACAAATCTTAGCTATGGTAAATTGTGCTGCTATGAACATAGGGGTGCATATGTCCTTTCTGATTTCTTGGAATATAATCCTGGAAGTGGGATCACTGGGTCAAATGGAAATTCCATTTTTAATTTTTTAAGGAAACGCCATACTATTTTCCAGAGTGGATGTATCTGTCTGCATTTCCACCAGCAGTGCATGAGGGTTCCTTTTTCTCTACATCCTTGCCAGCACTTGTTGTTTGTTAATGATAGCCATTCTGACAGGTGTGAGGTGGTAGCTCATTGTCGTTTTGATTTGCATTTCTCGGGTAATTAGTGACTTTGAGCATGTTTTCATATATCTCTTGGCTTTTTGTATGTCCATTTTCGAAAAGTGTCTAAGTCCCTTGCCAATGTTTTTATTGGATTTTTTTATCTTCCTTTTATTAAGTTGTATAAGATCCCTGTAGATGTTGGAGATTAAACCTTTATCAGTGATAACATTTGCAAATATGTTCTCCCATACAGTGGTCTTTCTTGTTGTTTTGTTGATGGTTTCTTTTTGATGTGCAGAAGGTTTTTATTTTGATGTAGTCCCATTTGTTTATTTTCTCTTTAGTTTCCATTGCACTAGGAGCGGTATCGGTGAAGAAATTGCTTCGGCATATGTCTGAGATTTCTCTGCCTGTGGATTCCTCTAATCCTATCTAATAAAAGAGTAATATGCAAATTGACCACACCTCTGCTACACCCACAAGCCACGCCCACCAACCAATCAGGAGCAAGTATGCAAATTAACCCAGCCAAGATGGCTGCAGCCACGGAGAGAGCAGGAGGCTTGGGTTTCCCTGGCAATGGAGGAACCCAAGCTTTCTGCACACCCTGGCGGGCCCAGGCCTCCACTCAAAGCTACAAAATTTCAATTTATAGAAGATAAATAAATCCCATAAAAATGGCGGCAGCCACGGAGCTGGAGAGAGCAAGAGGCTTGAGTTGCCCCCGGCGATGGAGGAAGCCAAGCTTTCTGCCTGCTCTGGTGGGCGCAGGCTTCCGCTCAAGGCTACAAAGTTTCAATTATAGAAGATAAATAAATCCCAGATACCAGGGCCTCCGCTTGGGTCACTTGGGGGCGTGGCCGGCCTGCAAACCACCACAGGCCCCTCTGCCAGGCAGCCCCATGCTCCAAGGGAACCCCCACCCTGATCCGGGACACCCTTCAGGGCAAACGCGCAGGCCCCCCCCCCACCTGTGCACCAAGCCTCTATCCTATCTAATAAAAGAATAATATGCAAATTGACTGTCACTCCAATATACAAGATGGCTGCCCTCATGTGGTCAAAGATGACTGCCCCCATGTGGACACAAGATGGCTGCCACAAGATGGCCAGCAGGGGAGGGCAGTTGGGAGGGACCAGGCCTGCAAGGGAGGGCAGTTGGGGGCGATCAAGCCTGCAGGGGAGGGCAGTTATGGGTGACCAGGCCGGCAGAGGAGGGCAGTTAGGGGTGACCAGGCCTGCAGGAGAGGGCAGTTAGGGGCAAACAGGCTGGCAGGGGAGCAGTTAGGCATCAATCAGGCTGGCAGGGGAGTGGTTAGGGGGTGATCAGGCTGGCAGGCAGATGTGGTTAGGGGCAATATGGAAGGCAGGCCAGTGAGCAGTTGGGAGCCAGCAGTCCTGGATTGTGAGAGGGCAGTTGGACATCCCTCAAGGGCTCCCAGATTGGAGAGGGTGCAGGCTGGGCTGAAGGACACACACCCCGTGCACAAATTTCGTGCACAGGGCCTCTAGTATTTTTATGGTTTCCTGTCTTATGTTTAAGTCCTTTATCCATTTTGAGTTTATTTTTGTGTATGGTGTAAGTTGGTGGTCTAGTTTCATTTTTTTGCATGTATCTGTCCAATTTCCCCAACACCATTTATTGAAGAGACTGTCTTGACTCCATTGTATGTTCATGCCTCCTTTGTCAAATATTAATTGAGTATAGTGGTTTGGGTCGATATCTGGGTTCTCTATTCTATTTCATTGGTCTATATGTCTGTTCTTGTGCCAGTACCAGGCAGTTTTGAGAACATTGGCTTTGTAATATAGCTTGATATCTGGTATTGTGAACCCTCCTACTTGGTTGTTCTTTCTCAAGATTACTGCAGCTATTCGGGGTCTTTTTTAAAATTCCATATGAATTTTTGGAGAGTTTGTTCTAGGTCTGTGAAATATGCTGTTGGTATGTTAATGGGAATTGCAATAAATCTACAGATTACTTTGGGTAGGATAGACATTTTAATGATGTTGATTCTACCAATCCATGAACACGGTATATTCTTTCATTTGTTTATGTCTTCTTCTATCTTTTTTTCAATGTCCTGTGGTTTTCTGAGTACAGATCTTTCACCTCCTTAGTAATGTTTATTCCTAGGTATCTTAATTTTTTTGGTGCAGTCTGAAATGGGACTTTTTTGTTTGTTTGATTCTCTTCCTGTGAGTTTATTATTGATGTATTAAAAAGCCATAGGTTTCTGGGTGTTAATTTTGTATCCTGCTACATTGCCGAATTCATTTATTTGATCCAGTAGTTTTTTGATGGGCTCTTTAGGGTTTTCTATGTACAATACGTCTGTCATCTGTGAATAATTGCAATTTTACTTCTTCTCTTCCAGTTTTGATGCCTTTTATTTCTTCTTCTTGTGTGATAGCTATGGCTAGCATTTCCAGTAGTATATCAAACAGGAGTGGTGAAAGTCAGGCATCCCTGTCTTGTTCCTGTTTTTAGGGGAAATGGTTTTAGTTTTTGGCTATTGAGTATGATGTTGGCTGTAGGTTTTTTGTATAAAGCTTTTATTATGTTGAGGTATGATCCGTCTATTCCCACTTTGGTGAGAGTTTTTATCAAGAAAGGGTATTGGATTTTCTCAAATGATTTTTCTGCATTAATTGATATGATTATGTGATTTTTATCTCAATTTGTTTATGTGATATATCACGTTTATTGATTGTGGATGTTGTATCATCCTTGCATCCCCGGAATAAATCCTACTTGGTCATTGTTCTAATGTAATGCTGTATCTGATTTGCTAGAATTTTGTTGAGGATTTTAGCATCTATGTTCATTAGAGATATTGGCCTATAGTTCTCTTTCTTTGTAGTGTCTTTATTTGGTTTTGGGATTAGGATAATGCTGGCTTCTTAGAAAGAGCTTGGAATTGTTCCTTACTCTTGAATTTTTTGGAATAGTCTGAGGAGGATAGGTTTTAGTTCTTCTTTGAATGTTTGGTAAAACTCCCCTGTGAAGCTGTATGGCCCTGGGCTTTTGTTTGCTGGAAGTTTTTTTATTGCTTCAATTTCCTCCATAGTTACTGGCCTATTCAGATTTTTAGAATCTTCCTGATTGAGTTTTGGAAGGTCGTATTTTTCTAGGAATATTTCCATTTCTTATAGGTTCGCCAGTTCGTTGGAATAGAGTTGTTCATAGTATTTTTTTAATATATTTTATTGATTTTTTTTTTTTTTTTTTTTTTACAGAGAGGAAGGGAGAGCGATAGAGTTAGAAACATCAATGAGAGAGAAACATCAATCATCTGCCTCCTGCACACCCCCTACTGGGGATGTGCCCACAACCAAGGTACATGCCCATGACTGGAATTGAATCTGGGACCCTTCAGTCCACAGGCCGATGCTCTATCCACTGAGCCAAACCGGTTAGGGCTGTTCATAGTAGTTTTTTACAATCCTTTGTATTTCTGTGGGATCTGTTGTTATTTCGCTTCTTTTATTTCTGATTCTGTTTATTTTGTTCCTCTCTCTTTGCTTTTGGTGAACCTGGCTAGAGGTTCATCAATCTTGTTTATCCATTCAAAGAACCAGCTCTTGGTTTCATTGATCTTTTGTATTTTTTTTTTTGTGTGTGTGTGTGTGTGTGTCTCTATGTCATTTATTTCTGCTCTGATCTTCATTATTTCCTTCCTTCTGCTCACTCTGGCCTTTTCTTTTTGCTTTCTTTCTAATTCTTTAAGTTTTAGAGTTAGATAATTTATTACCAGTTTTTCTTGTTTGTTTTTTTGAGGTAGGCCTGTAATGCTATGAACTTTCCTCTCAAGAGACTGCTTTCACTGTGTCCCATAGATTTTGGGTTGTTGTATTTGATATTTTTGGTAACCCAATCATTGTTTAATAACATGCTATTCAGCCTCCAAGTGTTTGAATTTTTTTTATTGTAGTTGATTTCTAATATTATGCCATTGTGATCTGAGATGATGCTTGATGTGATTTAAATCTCCTTGAATTTGACAAGACTTTGCTTGTGTCCCAATATGTGGTCTATCTTTGAAAATGTCCCATGTGCACTTGAGGTGAATGCATATTCTGTAGCTTTGGCGTGAAATGTTCTGAAGATGTTGATTAAGTCCATCTGATTTAGTGAGTCGTTTAGGATTGCTGTTTCTTGCTGATTTTTTGTCTAGAGGATTTATCCAGTGATGTCAATGTCATATTAAAATCCCCTACTATGATCTTATTGCTGTCACTCTCTCCCTTGATATCTTCCAGAAGTTTTTTTATGGATTTGGGTGGTCCTGTATTGGGTGCATATATGTTTTCTAGAGGTACTGATCCCTTTAGTATTATCAAGTGGCCTTCTTTATCTCTTATTATGGTCTTCACTTTGAGGTCTATTTTGTCATATACAAGTATTGCTACTCCAGCTCTCTTTTAACTTTCATTTGCCTGAAAAATTTTTTTCCATCCCCTCACTTTCAGTCTGTGTGAGTCCCTTGTTCTGATGTGGGTCTCTTGTAGACAGCATATATATGGGTCATGTTTTCTTACCCATTCAGCCACTCCCTGTCTTTTGATTGGAGCATTTAGTCAATTTACATTTAACTCTTTGCACTCGGATGTCGAGTGTGACTCCACACGGTTAGCAATAGAATAAAGGAATCGAAAAAAGTGAGTGAGTGCAAAGGGTTAAGGTTATTATTGATAGGTACTTGTTTGTAGCCATTTCTATTCTTTATGCCTATGTTCCTTCTTCCCTTTCTATTTGTTCTTTATGCAACAATCCCTTTAGCCTTGCTTGCGTTGCTGGCTTGGTAGTGATAAACTCCCTTAGCCTTTTTTTTTTTTTTGTCTGTGAAGCTCCTGATTTCCCCTTCAATTTGAATGAAAGCCTTGCTGGATAAAGTATATTTGGATCTAGTCCCTTGCTTTGCATCACTTTGTATATTTCATTCCATTCCCTTCTGGCATGAGGTGTTCCTGTTGAGAAATCATTTCATAATGTAATGGGAGATCCTGTGTAGGTAACTCTCTGCCTCTCTCTTGCAGCCTTTAAGATTCTCTCTTTGTCATTAGCATTTGTCATTGAATTATGTCGTGTCTTTGTGTGGATCTTTTTGGGTTCATCTTGTTTGGGATTCTGTGCTTCACCAAATCATGGAAGTTTTCTGTCATTATTTTTCAAATTGGTTTTCTAACCTTTGCTTCTTCTCCTTCTGGTCCCCCTATTATATGTATGTTACTTCGTATCATGGTTTCCCAAAGCTCCCTAAGGCTCTCCTCCTGCTTTCCAAATTTTTTCTCCAGTTGCTATTCAGATTGGGTGCATTTCCCTGCCTTGTCTTCTAACTCACTAATTCGGTCCTCCGCTTCTTCCAGTCTACTATTGTAACCTTCCATTGTGATTTTTATTTTAACTATATAATTCTTTTTTTTTTTTAACTATACAATTCTTGATAGCCTCTTGATTCTTACATAACTTTTTGATTTTCTCATCCATCCAGTTTATGAACTGTATGACCCTTTGTCTTAATTCTTTTTCTGACATATTGCATGTGTCTATTTCGTTTAGTTCCTTTTTGGTGATTCCTTCTTTCCTTTCCTTTGCAGGTTGTTCCTTTTTTTATTATTCTTTTTTTTGGGGGGGAGAGGTTGTTTCTTTGTCTTCTTATTTATGCTCTCAACAAAGGGTTCAGGTGCTGAGACATGCAGACCCATGGCCACCACGGCATGTCATTGGGAGGGTTGCACACCCTGAGAGTCAACAGAGAGCCCAGGCACTAGGATGTGTGGGGCCCCTGGCCACTGCGGTGGGTCAGCAGAACGGTCACACACCCTGAGAGTCACTGGAGTGCTCTCTGTGCCTTTTAATTCGTGAGTTCAGTCCATTTACATTTTCAGTGATTATTTATGCGTGAGGATTTCCAGTAACCATTTTATCTTTTCTATTCTGGTGGCTCTGTGTATCCAGTGTTTTTTTCCCCCTTCTGTTTGTGTCTGTTGTTTTAGTTTGGTGGTATTCTATGATTTTCCCTTTATTTCCTCTTCTTCTATTATATGTGTATCAGTTCTAGGTTTTGTGTGTGGTTACCATTAGGTTTATGCAAAAGAAAGTTTCATATATATAGTTGTCCTTTTTCTTCTGATTGCATCTTATCTCCATTCACCTGTGTAAGTTCAGTCCTTTATATCCTTCCTTTTCTGTTTTGTTGTCATAAATTATCCCTTTTTATGCTGTGAGTTCATTTCCAAATTGCAGTATTTTCTTCTTGTAAAAACTTTTTTTTGTTTCCTTTGTGTGTTATGAGACATTTAAGTGTTTGATACCCTATTCTCAAAAAGGGTAGCAATTTTTTTTTTCTGTTAGTCATGCTGCTCATAGTTTTTTATCTTTTGGTCTTCTTTTTTTTCAGATAGCACACCCTTCAGTGTTTCCTAAATGCAGCTCTTGTGGTGGTAAATTCCTTCAGCTTCTGTATGTCTAGAAAAGTCTTTATTTCTCCTTCATATCTATAGGTAACTTTGCTGAATATGTTATTCATGACTTGTGATTTCTCTGTTTTAATAAATTGAAACTCTCCTAGCTTTTAGGATTTCTGCTGAAAAATCAGATGATGTTTCCTTTATAGGTTACTGTCTTCTCTTCCCTGGCCTCCCTGAGAATTCTTTCTTTGTTGTTAATTTTTGACAGTTTTTATGTAATGTGCGTTGGGGAGGCCTTTTTGGATTGAGATAATTAGCTGTTCTTATATTTTTATATCTTAGTATCGACTTCTTTCCAAAGGTTTGGGAAGTTTTCATCAATTATTTGTGTTCCCATTCGCCACTCTTATCCTTGTGATATACCCATTTTTCTTATATTGTTCTGTTTGTTAGAGTCAGATAGTTCTCATAGTGTTCTTTTATTTTATTCTTTTTTAAAATTCTTGATTATCTTCTTCCACCTGTGTCATTTCTAGATTTCTATCTTCTACATCACTAATTCTTTCCTCCATTTGGTCTGCTCTATTTCCCAAGCTTGCTAGTTTATTTTTTCATTTATTTTATTGCATTTCTCAGCTCCAGAATTTCTGTGTGTGTGTGTGTGTGTGTGTGTGTGTGTGTGTGTGTGTGTATGTATGTGTTTCTTTTGTTGTTGTTTGCTTGTTTTTACTTTTTAATAGTTTCAATCTGCTTGGTGAAATACTCCTTTGCTTCATTGATTTTGTTTATGAGTTTGTTGGATTGCCTTTTTGAGTTTTCTTCTATCTCATTGAGTTTCTTTTATGTCTTTAATTTTATTTTCTGGAGATCATTTCACTCTCTATTTGAATTTCCTTGTCATCTTGGTTAGTCTTTGTGCTTGATAAATTATTTCTCCACCTGGACATTTGTGGAAGTGAAAGCTGCTTTTATTTTTGTTTTGTTTTGTTTGTCTTTTTAAGAATTTTACTTGTTAAGTAGAGGTCTCTACTTTGTTTTCCAGCTGGTAGTGTGGAAACACAAGTTTTTATTTTCTCTTACCTGCATTGCTAGGGCTGTCTGGATCTCTGTGGGCAGTGTGGCCTCAGCCTTGGAAAACACTTTGTATTCCCCTAGAGGTCAGAGTTCTCTCCATGACTCAACCTTAGTGCAGTACTCCCATGTATTGTAAGGGGTGGGCTATGTATCTGCTGTGTGCTCCCAGCGCCAGCCTCCAGTAGCCAGAAACTACCCACAGGGCTGCTCTGAGTTAACCCAGCTGCACTGTGATGGGTGAGACATTAGAGTGTCTGCAGTTCTGCTTTTCCTCCTGGGCTTATCTGCAGTGAGTACAGACTACTTAGGTTGGAAAGTTGTTGTTTTTTCAGTCCTTTTGAACTAGTTAGGAGAAGATGTTGCTGTCAGGAGGCCACAGGGGATGGGGTTGGCTTGGAATCCTTTATTTGATGCTGGTGGCTTTTGGAGTGCTGTGATTTTTGCTCCCTTTCTCTGCTTCTGACCCTGGGCTCAACCTCAATGTGTGCCCAGGTCTGATTGCTGATGATGCCCCTCCGATGTGGTCTGTCTAGTGAGGACTGCACCCCTGGTGTTCAATACTATTGCTTTTGGCTTCTCTCTGTCCTTCAACCCCCTCTTCATTTTGTCTCTGTTGTTCATTCAGTTACACCCACTTTTAGATGTCTGCATGATGTCTCAGATATGTTTGTGTGTTGAGCAGAGAATCCAGTGTTGAATTATAGCTGTCCAACTTGTAACTTCAAGGGGAGAGAGTTGGAGGGTTTTCATGACTCTGTGCTGTGTTCTGATGGGAAATCAAACCTCTAACCTTTTGGTGTATGGTACAATGCTCCAACCAACCGAGCCACCCAACCAGGGCAGTTTTGTATGTTTTTAAATGAAGTTTATAGTTTTCTACATGTGTATTTGGCATGTTTCCTTTTTATTTACAAGATTTGGAAATTTTTTGGTATTGTGAATGTGATATTTTTCTTTATTTAAAATTGGATATTGATGGTATTTGCAATGTAATCTTGCTTTTTATATTTTTAGCAACTGAACAGTTTACTGAAATCATTATAATAGTTTTTAAGTCGTTTCTTGTGTTTTCTAGTTAAGCAGTTACATTATTTAGAATTAATGAATATGGTGTCCACTTTTCAGTGTTAAACATTTCATTCTATTTTATTATCACTTTTGAAAGTTGATGTAAAAACACATAAAAGACAGGAACTTCCTATTGCTTTATAAAGTCTTTCTAGCATAAGGTATTTAAATAATAGAGGTGTTAGGAGGGGCATCCCTGTTTTGGCCTGCCTTTAATAGCTCTACTTCTAAATGTTTCATGATAACATATACATGATTTATTAAAAATCAAGGTTATTTTCTTATTGAGAATTAGGTCCTACAAAACATGTTCATTTGTCTTTTCTCCTCTTTGTATGTACCTGGAAGGTTCTCAATGATAGGGATATTAGCTTGTCCTCTTCCCCTTTCCTTTGTAGATATTTGGAGCTTTGTTATTTTTTTGTGTGAACTGATCTATTTGGGTTTGTGACTATGTATTTAGGTAGATCTGCTACACTTCCCAATCTCTAGTGCAGGACAGTGTCAAACGCTGTTTCTGACTAATTAGATCAGGCAAAGACACAAATCCTCCAGAGACCTGCCTTTGCCTGCAGACTGATTGGATTCAGTGTTGAGTAGCCCTCAGGTAATCATCCACAGGTGTGGTGAGAAGTTTTCCAACAGGGTGGGGCAGTTGCTTCTGTTGGGAGGCTAGTAGTCTCAGTCTCTTAATGTTCCTCAGAAACAACACACCGTGGGCAAGGGATTTTCCAATGGGGTTGGTCAACTGTCTTCCACCCAGGCAAAATCTACCTGGATAGCAAAGGTCTGCCTGAGAGAGATGGCCTTCATAGTATGAGGGAATGACTCAGCACAGGAAACTGGGTTATCTGCCTTCTAAGCTCTAACCCCAGAGTCCCCAACCCTGGCTTCTGCTCACACAGCTCCAGTCCACTCTTCCCTCCCTCTGCTGGAGCCCAAGGTGAGTGGCTGCACACTAAATTTTGTGTGTTCCTTTAAGCGGGTGCCTGCATTTCCAGTGGTCTCTCCCTGGCAGACAGCAACCCTGCTGCTTTTCACAGCCAGATGACATGTGGGCAACTTTCTCAGTGTTGGTGCTCTACTGGGGTGCCCAGCTTGGGGATTAGACCCCAGAGTTCTCAGTGGCAACCTCCCAGAGCTGAGATATCTCTCCAGAACTTCAGCTGCTGTCTGTGGGAGCCAGGCCAGCCCTTTCGCATCTCCACCCTTCCTACCAGTCTCTCTGAAGTCTCCATATTCTGTTCTTGTTTATCAGGGTTCTCTCCAGCTAATCTTCAGTTGATTATTCAGGATATTTTTTTTTGTACTTTACTGTAATTCCAGTTTTGTCCTTGGAGTGTGTCTGTGTAGCATCCATGTACTATGCCACCATTTTAAATTTTTTTCCATTGATTTTTAGAGAGTGAGAGAAAAACATTGATGTGAGAGAGACACATTGACTGGTTGCCTCCCTAAAGTACCCCATTCAGGTCTGGCATCAACCTGCAACCCTTAGATGCATGAGCCAGTGCTCTACTACTGAGCCACACTGGGCAGGTCCTCTCTTTGTTTGTTTGTTTCTTTTTTCTTTTTTTGGCATCCACCAATAAAATTTATTTACTGTATGTGTTAGTTTGCAGTGCTACTGGTATCATGAATAACTTAAGATGTTAGTCTTCAAATGAAGGATTCAAGCAAAGAGAAACATTACATCAAAATTAATATAATCTTTTAATAAATTAACTTGAAAAATATAAGAGGTTAACTTTACTCTTTCAAGAAGAAAATCAACTGGCATAGTTCAGTGTTATCTGTCTTCTTTCCGGCTTTCACCAAGTGCTAATGACAAGTACCATATAAGTCAGTTTCTTATTTGCACATGAGGTGCTAAGTTTCTATAAATTAAGATTATTTTTAAGCTTCATATCAAATGAGTTGTAGATCTACTTAAAGTATGACTTCTCCTTTCAAAGAAGGAAGGAAGGGTGACAAGGGAAGGCGATGGGATACCTGCTAATGATGATGTGCTAGGCATACGACTCATTACATGCTTGTCACTGCTGAGAGGACTTCTTCCCTCCACTGAACTTCGGGATGTCATAAGAGCCCTTCGTAGAACTCTTCTTGGAGTTTTGGAGAAAGAGAATGCTCTTGTAACCCTTTTTGAAGTCTTTTTTATTGCTCTAGATGCTCTACTCAATGTACTGTCCATATCTTTTGTATTTACTTCAAAGGTTTCTGGATCAGCAGTGTAAATAAGATTTTCAGCATCTGCTTTACAAATGGTGTTGGCTACATGTGGACATAGCATCTTGAGCCAGTTTTCTTTTGGAAGTTCCTCTGATGCCATCTGGAAACTGAGCAGCTCATTTGCCTGCTCTGTTGGTGGCCTCACAAGCAAGGCAAAAGCATTATGGCAATCTTTTGTCTCTCTTATGTCCAGCACTTTCTTAATTTGAGCAAGAGACATTAGATGAATATGCTTAAGAGAAGCTGGGGGTCGGGTCTGGCCATGAGGACTCCTAAAAGTGCCAATAACTTCGTGGCGTTTCCTTGCTATCTCCAGGCAGTCATTGAAGAGAAAGAGGGTTACTTGTTCTCCTCTGTCACAGGGGTGCTCACCTAGAGAAATTGTTTCAACTCGTTGGATTAAGCTTCGGTGAGAAGATAAAAGATTGGCTGGGCATCCATCTACTTCATAAACAACATCAAAAATTTGCTTTTGCGCTTCGGTTTTTCTTTTATCCTCATTAATATGCGTCATTACTTCATTTAGTGATCCAAGCTTTTTCTAGAGTGCCTTTGTCAGGATTTTCTTCAGCTGTATTTTTCTTAAGATCATTTAAAAGTAACGCAACACTAGTTAACCTCTGTACTGGTCAGATGAGAAGTTCAACAAGGCTTTGCCGTCCACATTCCAGTTTAGCTTGGTTGATCTTCAGAAAAGTATGAAATCTTGGTTTCTGTTTTTCACATTTAACAATTGTTTCCTTGCTCGTTTTAAAGAAGTTAACAAAGGGAGGGTAGGTTTTTACCAAATATTTTGAATATTTAAGAAAGATGTCACCAATGCTTTTGCTTTAATCCTAATTAACAATAAGGTCTTCAAGATCATCCTTCATCTTAGTGTGCACATCAAAAATATCTGGGATACTACCAAAAATAGTCTTAATCTCTTCTGGTGTGAGGATAGGCCCACCACGTTGTCCTTCTTCTTCCAAAGATACCTGAAATAACTGAATAATTGTGGCCAATATATTTACATAATTACTTTCAGTCTGATAGAGCTCTTTTGCAACTTGCCACCTGGCTGACTGCTTTGAAGGAATCCGAGTGGAATTTATAGAAGACTTAGTACAAGACTTTGGTGTTTGGGGAGGGAAAGGTGACAAGTCTGTCTCTCTTGATAGCTGAGCAAGCGTCTCTTTTAAACGACATCTTTTGCAATTGCTGTTTGGAGTACTTAGAGAAAGCAGTGACACTGATTTCTTGAGCTCAGGTGTATTAGCCTTTTCATATAAATACATAGTTTCTCTAGCTTGGGCATTCATTTGAATGCTTCCCCAGAACCACTCTTGCTTGACAACATAAAGTTTCTTTGAAGGTTCAAATGGAAGTTCTTTTACTATATTCTCTTCAACTATAAGGTGAGTGCACCTTTCATCTCCAACCTGTAAATAGCTACCTCCTTGCATTTCAGTCATTTCTTCCATATTGGTTTTCTCTTCATCTGAAAATCCCAGGAAACTTAAAATGCAATCTTGAAATGGAGGAACTTTAAATTCATTTCTAAAAATCATCAGCTGATGCGCAGAAATCCTGTTCATTCTGCCTTTCCCAAGCTTTATAAATCCATTCTGGCTTCATAATTGGAGTACCCAGCAATCCTGGCTCACAGCAATCCTGAATTTTTCTCCTTGTGTACAATTTGCCACCAAATGTGTTACTTTGGAATTAAAGTCTTTCGAATAACTCCACCCATGTGATGGACTAATGTCACCAATCTGACTAGTTCTTTCTTCCTGAATCCAGTAAAACATAGTACTAGATTCACCATGCTTGTACAGTAGAGAGGACGACATGAAACGGCAAAGGCTCTCCTTTTTGTGCACAGTTTAATACTACTGGTAGTCCAATAACTCTATAATCAGTCTGTATAACAGTAAAGACAGGATCCTGGAAGTCCATGACTATAAATACATTTTCAAATTCTGGAGAATCCAAACTTTCATATTCTTCTACTGATTCCATCTTTACAAAGGGCACTTTAATTTCTATATTAACAACACTTTTTATTAATTTTTCATCCGATTTTCCAGGGCAACTTTCTTTTATCTTTATAACTGGTACATCCATTATTTAATAGTCTTTAAGGCTTTTATAAGTTCTTGTTCCCAGCTTCTTGAACCAATACCACTCTTGTTTCAAACTGAGGCATTTCTTCTTCAACATACAAAGTAGGCCCATTAAGTAAGTTTTCCTTAGAAGTTTCAGTAACTTTAGAATAAAAAATGGAAGAGTCTGCCAAGCTTGTCCTCCCAGCAGATGTTAGTACACTATTGTCAGCCATTGTTTGTACTCTTCTATATTCACACTCTCACAAAGCTCCCTGGAAATGCCACTTCTTCAAACTCTGGTTCCTCTCACGATTACCGTCATTCCTCCCTCTCTTTGTTTCTTGATTACTAGTAGTCTGGCTAAAGGTTCATTACATTTGTTTATCTTTTCAAAGAACCAGCTCTTGGAGTCATTGATCTTTTATATTTTATTTTAGTCTTTATGTCTTTTCTGCTCTAATCTTTATTATTTCCTTCCCTCTTCTTACTCTGGGCTTTTCTTTTTTATTGTTGTTCTCAGTATTCAGTTTATTCTCCACAAAAGACAATTACATATTTTTACAGATGGCAGGTCTTCCAAACCCTGTGCTTGTAAGTATTAACAGAGCCTGAAATCAGTGTTTGATTTCTTCAACTTGGAACAGAATCAGTTCTTTTCTTTACTGAGTATTTATCATAAATAGAAGTCTCTTCTTCCAAATAAAATATTTAAGCATCAAAACTCTTGTGTTTCTAAAACCATATGGAAGAATAAAACTCTATTTAGGATTCACCAAGAACCAGTCCACAGTAAATTGTTAAGTGATAACGTATTTTTCTTGGGACATTTTTGGCCTGTTGGAAGGCATTCCATTTTTTTGAAAATTTAGAAAGGATATATACGTACGATGTCGTTGCAACAACCTGGTTATTATTTAACAGGAAAGAAGGAAAGGGAAGACTAGGTATAGGCATGCCATTTATACAGCTTTGCGAAAAGCTGCGTTTAACTTTCTCCAAGCCTGCTCCCTGCTGATCAATGAGGGAAGGGACTGGACAATAAATGCATGCCCAGTAAAGGCCAGAGTGACGTGGGAAGGTGCCTATCCATCTGCCAGTCATACCTGGGAACAAATTAGTGTCCAGGATGAGCATGGCCACTGCAAGCACATGAAACCTGAATATTTAAAAGTTCCAAACAAAGGAGTTTCGCCCTCTCTTGGCTCCAGGGTGCAAGGCTCCTATGACTTCTGTGGTACGAGGCTGCACTCCCCTCAGACTCTGGGCTTTTCTTGTTCTGTTTCTAATTCTTTTAGTTCTAGTATTAGTTTATTACAGTCTTTTCTTGTTTCTTGAGGACTGCACCCCTCTAATGCTATGAACTTCCCTCTCAGGACTGCTTTTGCTTTGTTCCATAGATTTTATTTGTGTGTGTTCATTTTTGCTTGTTTCCAGGACGTTTCTTATTTCTTCCTTGATCTCTTTGCTAACGCATTCATTGTTTAATGACATGCTATTCAGCCTCCATATGTTTGGATATTTTTGGGTGCTTTTATTGTAGTTGATTTCTAATTTCATGCCATTGTGATCCAAGAAGATGCTTGTTATGATTTCAGTCCTCTTGAACAAAGACTTACTTTGTGTCCTAATATGTAGTCTATCTTTGAGAATGTCCATGAGCACTTGAGAAGAATGTATATTCTGCAGTTTTGGGGTAGAATGTTCTGTAAGTGTCAATTAAATCCATCTGATCTAGTGTGTTGTTTAAGGTCTCTGTGTCCTATTTGATTTTTTGTCTGGAAGATCTGTCTAGTGATGTCAGTGGGGTGTTAAAGTCCTCTATTGTGACTGTATTGCTGTTAATCTACCCTTAAAGTCATCCAAGAGCTTTTTTATATATTTAGGTGCTCCTATATTGGGTGCATATGTTTACCAGGGTTATATCCTCTTGTTGTATCAATCCTACTTTAGGATCAATCCCAAAGTAGTTGCCTTCTTTGTCTCTTGAAGTCTGCTTTGTCAGCTTTTGCATTTTTTTTATGTTTACATTTGCATAGAAATTTTTTCCCCATCCCTTCACTTTCATTCTCTGTGAGTCTTTTATTCTGAGGTGGATCGCTTGTAAACAGCATATGTATGGGTCATGTTTTCTTATCCATTCATCTACCCTTTGTCTTTTGATTGGAGCATTTAATCCATTTACATTTAAGATTATTATTATTATTTTAAATATATTTTCATTGCTTTCAGAGAGGAAGGGAGAGGGAAAGATAGAAACATCAATGATGAAAGAGAATCATTGATTGGATGCCTCCTGCACGTCCCCCACTGGGGATTGAGCTCACATCCAGGGCATATGCCCTTGACCGGAATCAAACCTGGGACCCTTCAGTCCACAGGCCGACACTCTATCCACTGAGCCATATTGGCTAGGGCTAATGGATAGGTACTTATTTACTGACTTTTTTTTTCTTTATATCTATGTTCTCTCTCTCAATTTCTTCTTCTTAAAGCACTCCCTTCAACATTTCCTGCAATGTTAGTTTGGTGGTAATGTACTCCTGTAGTCCCCATTTTTTTGTTTGCTTGAAGCTCTTATTTCCCCTTCAATTTTAAATGATAGTCTTATTGGATAGAGTAGTCTTGGGTTCAGGTCTTTGCTTTTCATTACTTTGAATACTCATGCCAATCTCTTCTGGCCTGAAGTATTTCTGTTGAGAAATCAGCTAGCATTCTAATGGGTACTCCCTTCTAGATAACTTTCTGTCTCTCTCTTATAGCCTTATTGTGTTGTGTACCTTGTTTTGTTGAAGAAATACTTTATAGATAATTCCATGTACTTTATCTTGTATATAAATGTGTGGTCTCATTTGAAAGATATCTCTCTAAAACAAATCCCTTTCATTTTTTCCAATTTTACATCTTATATTAAAATATAGAATGGGTAGAGATTAAGCACATACAATTTTATCATATTGGCTAGTTGTCAAATTCCATTAATTCACAAAAGTACAATTTAGGCATTTATCAACTTTAGGTGTCTGTAATTTTCAATTTTGCCTGAAATGTCATTCAAGAAAGTGATCATGAAAACTACTAATAGGAAACCAATGAAGAACTTTAAGGAGAAAATAGATTATATCGGCTGTTAGATGGCAATAGGATTGAAGGGATAAAGAAGTGGATGCTAGAAAATAATTAGAAAACTCTTATGTAGTGAAATAAGATAGTGTAATTTGCAATTAGGTGAAATAAGATAGTAACTTGAATTACAATTGTGGCTATGGAATTAGAAGTGGTCTATTTAGAAAATATTTAGGAGGTAAAATAAATGAGACTTTGTAATGGATCCAGTATAAAGGTTGGATTGTCCAGGTTGACTCCCAGGTTTCTGACTTTTGCAACTGGTTTAATATTGGTAGCATTTATTCAAAGTATATTGGAGGAGATATGGGTTTTAGCCTCCTTAATTTAATAAGTTTTTTTTTTAGACAAGTTGATTTGTGGTATCAAAATGGATGCATCTGGAAAACATTGATATAAGGGACTCACCTTTTTAAAATTTTTCTATTATTTTTACAAATTGACATTAATTAATATATTTATGCAAAACACACATAAAGAGGAAAGTAAATATCACCTCAGTTACTATAATCTGTTAATATATTTAAAAAAATTCTTCAATATATTTATTTTTCTCTTTAAAAATATGGTTTATTGATTTATTTTTAGAGAGAGAAAGGGGGAGAGAGAGAGAACATTGATGTGAGAGAAACATTGATCAGCTGCACATGCACCCTGACTGGGCATGTGCCCTGATTGCACAGGACAACGCTCAATGAGCCACACCAGCCAGGGCACTCTATTTCTCTTTCAATGTTAATTCATGTAGAAATATTTTATATAAATGGGATCTTACTACATTTGCTCTTTTGTAACCTGCTTTTATCACCCCAAAATAGGCCATTATAATAATTATAGATGCCATTATCATTTCTAATGTTTATATATGTACCATAAATTTATTTAACCATTTAAGGTTCGGAGTGTATGTTTGTCTAGATTGATCTCCTTAAAATACTAGATGTGCTAGCCCTAGCTGGTTTGGCTCAGTGGATAGAGCATTGGCCTGTGGACTGAAGGGTCCTGGGTTCGATTCCCAGTCAGGGCACACACCCAGGTTGCAGGCTAGACCCCAAGTAGGGGGCGTGTAGGAGGCAGCCAATCAATGATTCTCTCTCATTATTGATGTATCCATCTCTCTCTCCTTCTCTCCTCCTCTCTGAGATAAATAAAAATATATTTTAAAAAATCCTAGATGTGCTAATAATGCTGAATCAATGCATTGTAGGCAATTTCATTATGCGAACATCATGGGATATACTTACAGAAACCTAGAGGTATAGACTACTACACATGTAGGCTAAGTGGTATAGGGTACTACTCCTAGACTGCAAACTTGTACAACATATTACTGTACTGAATACTGTAGGCATTGGTAACACAATGGTAAGTATTTGTGTATATAAACATAGAAAAAATGTGGTATAAAATATTTAAAAATGGTACACCCATATAGGGCACTTGACATGAATGGAGCTTACAGGACTGGCATTTGCTCTATGAGTCAGTGGGTGGTGAATGAGTGTGATGGCCTTGAACATACTGTGCACTGCAGTAGACTTTATAAACACTGTACACTTAGGCCACTCTAAATTTATAAAAATTTTTCTTCAATAATAAATTAAGCTTACTGTACCATTTTTACTTTTTATAAACTTAAATTTTTTAAAAAAACTTTTTGACTCTTTTCTGTTAACAGCTTAAAACACAAACACACTGTACAGCTGCATAAAATATAGATCCTTATTCTATAAGCTTTTTCTCTATTTTTTCTTTTTGCTTTTAAACTATTTTGTTTAAAACTAAGAAACCCGGCCTGTACAGGGTTAGGATCATCAATGTCACTGCCTCCCACCTCCACATCTCGTCCTGCTGAAGGCCTTCAGGGCAGTAGCACACATGGAGCTGTCTTCTCCTGTGATGACAAGCCTCCTTCGGCACATCTCCTCAATGTCCTGCCTGGGGCTCATCTTGAGGAGGTGTCACTCTTTTCAGAAATATGTCCAGGGTGGTTTGCTTCTTTTTTTTCAGCATAGATTTTCTTGTAAGCAGATAATACACCATTAACATTCCTCTATATCAGGGGTCCTCAAACTTTTTAAACAGGGGCCAGTTCACTGTCCCTCAGACCGTTGGAGGGCCGGACTATAGTTTTACAAAAACTATGAACAAATTCCTATGCACACTGCACATATCTTATTTTGAAGTTAAAAAAAAAAACCACGGCAAAAACACCCGCATGTGGCCCGCGGGCCGTAGTTTGAGGACGCCTGCTCTATATTAATAAAAATCCTTCACTGAGTTTTCCTGGAGGTTCTTATTTTTCTTCAGCAGTTTCCCTTTCTCTTGCCCTTCTGCTGTGTATTTCTGTTCCAGTTCCAACAACTCCTCTTCAGTCAGTTCTTCAGGAACCCCCTCTACAAACTCCTCAAGGTCATCCTCATCCACATCAGGTTCAAGTTGTTTGCCATCTCAGTCACAGCAATCTTTGTGCTAAAACCTCATGATGGCTATGAAGTCACTAGGTGATAGGGATTGTGTAGCTCTCTTGATGATAATCTCATGGGACCATCATTGTATACATCTTTATGTGGCACATGACTATATTTAAAATTTCAAATACATATCTCCATATTGTATTGCATGTCATTTTAAAGTAATTTTTGTTAGAGAACGCTTTTTTTTTCTTTTGGAAAAATAATTTTTGGAAAATTATGGTAATTGGTTTCAGATATCTAAAAAATTCTGTTCTTTTATATTTTCCATAATTTTAGCTTTTGCCTGTGATGACAGAACAACTACAGTGGATGCCATTTGTGAATGTCAAACTTCATGAGCCTTTTGTAAAATTTATATATTGGTCTCTACGGCAACTAGAAGCTGGAACACTGGTAATTTATTAATAGGAACCTATTTTCAACTACTACTCTGTTTGGCATTATTTTTCTTGATCTCGTTCTTTCACTTTTTTTTGCATGTATTTTGTTTATATTTCGGGATTTCTCCTTGCTTCCCTTGCCTCATTTACTACTTTCTCTTCTTTCTCCTTTCATATGTCTTATTTCTCAATGCCATAGATATGGCTCAATATGTAATCTTTTGTTTTGAGTTTCAGAATTGTATAAATAAGGAGTTAAAATCAACTGTCATTCCCCCATGATTTAATTTATAATTTTTTATATTCTACTGAAGCTAATAGAAGTTAATGATTTCTTGTGCTTATGCTAGTAAATATACAAGCTAAATGGGATGATAAATATTAGGATAACCTAATCAAAGAAGAAATTTTTTGCAACATCTTATAAAATGAATGGTATGTTACCTACTCATGTAAGGGTCATTTAGTCCAAATTATGACATGTATATATAATCATTAGTGCAAACTGTAGTAGGTTTGTAAATTTCCCCCCTGCCCAGTTACTATAAATAAATGTTGTTATAGCTTTCATTTAGTTAAAAAAGGAGAACAAATTTGTGCTCAGGTAGTTTAATCTTGGTTGTGTGGAATTGAAGAAGCACACAGCTAAACCACTCAGTGCAGTATTAAGGATTAAGTAGCATTAACCATCAGTGATTGAGTTGCATGATTATTAAATAATGTGATGGTTAAGGTTAAGGAAACCTTTTTTTTTGAGGTTGTATCCTAGATATTTTGCCGCCATGCTGCACATGAGTAAGTACATGAGTGTTTATGCTAGTGTGTGTACACACACACACACACACACACACACACAATATATATATATATATATATATATATATATATATATATATATATATAACTTTTAATTTATTGGTCTTAATTATGTCTTACCAAACAAAGATATGTAAATGACCAGATCTGTACCAGGTGTACCGGTTAATAATGGCGGATTTTGTATTCAAAGAAAACATGATAATTTCAAGAGAAACATCAAAAGTAGTTTATTTAAAGTAATGTCCATTGCTAGCTACACATTTCCCCCATCTTTCAGGTAATTTGTGGATACCGTCCCAATAGAACTTTCCTTGTTTTGAGGCAAACCATTCAGAGACCCAATTTTCCACTTCTTTGTATGTTTTGAAGTGCTGCTCAGAAAGTACGTGTGCCATCGATCAGAACAAGTGCAAAAAAAAATCCTATCTAATAAGAGGGAATATGTTAATTGACCCTCACGCAGTTGCAAAGATGGCAGCGCCCACAGCCAATAAGGAGGGAATATGCTAATTGACTGTCCCTCCCTCAAATATGGCGGACCCACAGCCAATAAGGAGGGAATATGCTTATTGACTGCCATGCCCTCAGAGATGGCGGCGCCCAGTCTCCTCAGCCCTGCCGGAGTGGCCAGCCCAAGGCACAGGCAAGCCTCAGATGGCGGCTGCCCAGCCGCCCAGGGCCGCCTGCAGCTCAGATAACCAGGGCTGGCCGAGGCTTGCACTGCCGGCAGTGGCAGCAGCAGAGGTGTTCATGGAATGGTAGAATCAACATCATTAAAATGTCCATATTACCCAAAGCAGTCTATAGATTCATGCACTCCCCATTAAAATACCAACAGCATATTTCACAGACCTAGAATGAACTCTTCAAAAATTCATCGGGAATAAAAAAAGACCCTGAATAGCAGTAGCAATCCTGAGAAAGAAGAACAACGTAGGAGGGTTCTCAATACCAGATTCAAGCTATATTACAAAGCCACTGTTCTCAAAACTGCCTGGTACTGGCACAAGAACAGACATATAGACCTATGGAATAGAATAGATAACCCAGAAATCAACCAAAACCATTCTGCTCAATTAATATTTGACAAAGGAGGCAAGAGCATACAATGGAGTCAAGACAGTCTCTTCAATAAATGGTGTTGAGAAAATTGGACAGATATATGAAAAAAAAACAACAAAAAACTAGACCATCAACTTATACCATACACAAAAACTCAAAATGGATAAAGGAGGTAAACATAAGACTGGAAGCCATAAAAATATTAGAGGAATGCATAGGTAGCAAAATCTCAGACATATGTCCTAGCAATATCTTCACCGATATAGCTCCTAGGGCAATGGAAACTAAAGAGAAAATAAACAAATGGGACTACATCAAAATAAAAAGCTGTACAGCAAAAGAAACCAACAAAACAACAAGAAAGCCCACTGCATGGGAGAATATATTTGCCAATGTTATCTCCAATAAGGGTTTAGTCTCCAACATTTACAGGGAACTCATACAACTTAACAAAAGGAAGATAAAAAATCTAATTAAAAAAATTGGCAATGGCCCTAACCGGTTTGACTCAGTGGATAGAGTGTCGACCTGCAGACTGAAGGGTCCCGGGCTCGATTCCAGTCAAGGGCATGTACCCTGGTTGCGGGCACATCCCCAGTAGGGAGTGTGCAGGAGGCAGCTGGTCGATGTTTCTCTCATCAATGTTTCTGGCTCTCTATCCCTCTCCCTTCCTCGTTGTAAAAAATCAATAAAATATATTTTTTAAAAATTGGCAATGGACTTAAATAGATATTTTTTGAAAGAGGACATATAGAAGGCCAAGAGACATATGAAAACATTCTCAAAGTCACTAGTCATCTGAGAGATGCAAATCAAAACTACAATGAGGTACCATCTCCCACCTGTCAGAATGGCTATCAACAAATCAACAAAGGACAAGTGCTGGCGAGGATGCAGAGAAAAAGGAACCCTCATGCACTACTGGTGGGAATGCAGACTGGTGCAATCACTGTGAAGAACAGTATGGAGTTTCCTTAAAAAAAAATTAAAAATGGAACTCCCATTTGACCCAGTGGTCCCACTTGTAGGAATATATCCTGAGAAACTAATAATACCAATCAGAAAGGACATATGCACCCCTATGTTCATAGAAGCACAATTTACAATAGCTAATTTTTGGAAACAGACTAAATGCCCATCAGCAGATGAGTGGATTAGAAAACTGTGGTATATCTACACAATGGAATACTATGCTGCGGTAAAACAGAAGGAGTTCTTACCATTTGCAACAGCATGGATGGATCTGGAGAGCATTATGCTAAGCGAAATAAGTCAGGGGAAAATAAATATCACGTGATTGCACTCATTTGTGGAATATAATGAAAAACATAAACTGATGAACAAAAACAGATCCAGAGACAGAGAAGCATCGATCATACCGTCAAACCTCAGAGGGAAGGCAGGGGAGGGTGGGCGGAAGCGGGAGAGATCAACCAAAGGACTTGTATGCATGCATATAAGCATAACTAATGGACACAGAAACTAGGGGTATGAGGGCACGAGCAGGGGGAGGGGCGGGCAATGAGGGGATAAGGGCACATATGTAATAATAAAGAAAAAACAAAAACAAAAAAATTGACTTATCTTTAGTTCATCCTATATAATATGCAAATCGACCCGATGGCAGATTGACTAATTAGTGGGGTGCGGGGCCAGTGAGCAGGTGGCACCAGTCCACCCAAGGCACATGCCAGTGGGTAGAGGGAGGGGACAGTGATGGGGGGCTGGGGAGGGGTGGCGGTGATCAATGGTGGTGGAGAGGCAATTGGGGGGAGGGCAAAGGGGCCGGCCTCTCACTGGCCGATGCCGTCCCCTGATTGGCCCACCTGGTCGCCTCCCACAGAGGGAGGCCACTGGCAGTGTCAGTGGCGGGGTGATTGGGGCGGGGGCGGACGTTCGCCAGCAGACACCATCCCCTAATCAGCCCACCCGGTCGCCTCCCACAGAAGGAGACTGGTGGTGGCAGTGGCGGGGTGATGGCAGGGGTGGGGCTGGCCTGCGCCATCCCCTGATCGGCCTGCCAGTCGCTCTCGCAGAGGGAGGCCAGACCGCAGCTTAGGCCCTCTTCCTGCAGGGAGCAGGCCTAAGCTGTCAGTCGGACATCCCCAGAGGGCTCCCGGACTGCGAGAGTGTGCAGACCGGGCTGAGGGATCCCTCCCCCACCCAGTGCACGGATTTTCATGCACTGGGCCTCTAATATGTTTATAATGTTTAAAATTATATTTTCTGAACATTAATAACTATACTAAGATAATACATATTTTTTAACAGCATTCAACTATGACATCAACATTGAGGAGATTGGGTGAAGACATATTCAAAGGAGTAGTAAATAAGGGAATTCAGGATAATTCTTTGGAACATTCTATGGATAATAAACCAAAGACAGCTGCTTTCTTTAGGAGTTCTAATTTGCCATTGAGATTTTTGTCAACTTTAATTGTTCTCAAAACAGTCACTCAAGGTAAGCTTTCAGATATATTTATGGTATAATTTTTCTTAAACAACTAGAAGAGAATACTATATAATGAAGCAATTCTTACTTAGTCAAATATGGTTTGCATTTTCAGAATGAGATTTTAAGTTGTTTTATAATGGCAGAACATTATAAAAACTACTGTTTCCTGAATTTGAGACAATAGAGGCATCAGTTAAGATTGTTGCCCCCCCCCCAGAAGCCTGTGTTGATTCTCCGAGATCATGTTCCATAACAGCCTTTGCTCATTATCACTGCATTTACCATGTAGTATTGGAATTGCTAGTTAATTTCCAGTAGAGCAGATGTTGGCAAACTATAACCCATGGGCCACATCTGACCCACCACCTGTTTTGTAAATAAAGTTTTATTTAAACACATCCATGCTTATTTGTTACCTTTGTCTATGACTATTTTTGCCTCACAACAACAGAGACTATATAGTTCTCTAAAGCCTATGTTATTATTATGTGGTCCTTTACAGAAAAAGTTTGTCAATTCCTGCACTAGTTTGTAAGTTTTCTGAGGAAAAACTAAAACTCCTTTTAACAATGTATCTCTCTGCACCTAGCATAGTATTTGATGTATAATAGTGAATAAGGGAATGAATGAATTGAAAAGTGTTTCAATCAAAGTTGGCCATTTTTAATGTAGTTTTGATATACAGCGAATGAGTTACTATTTTGGATTATTAAATATGAGAATTTTTGTTAAAATAAGTCATACCAATGTAGTCAGACAATAAATATACCATCTATCTTTCCTGTTTGTTAAATTATATAACTCGTTTTTATAAGTGGGCAATCGCAGTAATTTAATTTGGATATTTTCTCTGAAGTATGTGTCTATTTAGTTACTTTTAATTATATGAAATTGAAGAAAAAGAAACCCTAATCTCTAACTCTTATCTTCTTAGTTATTTTCTTCCTTATAGTTATGGTTTTCAAAGTTATAGTAAATTGAGTGGTAACTGTTTAAAAAGTCATTTATTAGCCCCAAATAAAGTTACCACGTACCAACATACATTTGATAAAAGATAACATTCATTACTGATAAAACCAATGAAATAGAGAAATAAAACAGGAGGAAATTAGGTGCTTCCTGTCACCACTTCTGTGCAATATAGTATTGGATGTGCAGACTATATGTAATGAACCATAAAAAAAATTACTCTATATAAATTACTCCATATAAATTGAGGTTACTCTATATCAGGCATCCTCAAACTACGGCCCACGGGCCACATGCGGGTGTTTTTGCCATTTTGTTTTTTTACTTCAAAATAAGATATGTGCAGTGTGCATAGGAATTTGTTCATAGTTTTTTTTAAACTATAGTCCGGCCCTCCAACGGTCTGAGGGACAGTGAACTGGCCCCCTGTTTAAAAAGTTTGAGGACCCCTGCTCTATATAAATTAAGGATATTCGAAGAAACTGGCTAAGAAATCCTATGTAATAAAAACCTAATATGCTGTGTCCGGTCATCCGTTCAACCAATTGAAGTGTAATATGCTAATCATATGTTAAGGCCGCTCAACTGCTTGCTATGACATGCACTGACCACCAGGGGGCAGATAGTCAACTGGTTGACCAGTCGCTATGATGTGCACTGATCACCAGAGGGCAAACGCTCCGACCGGTAGGTTAGCTTGCTGCTGGGGTCCGGCTGATCAGGACTGAGTGAGATGGCCAAACATATCCTGGAGCCCTCTCGTGGTTCCTCCCCGGCTGGCCAACCTCCCACGTCTCTCCCTGGCCCCGATTGTACACTGGTGGGGTCCCTCAGCCTGGCCTGTGCCCTTACACCATCTGGGATCCCTCGGGGAATATTGGAGAGTCAGTTTTGGCCTGATCCCGCAGGCCAGTCCGAGGGACCCCCCTGGTGCACGAATTCGAGCACTGGGCCTCTAGTTTAATAAAATGTGCTATGTTTTGAATGTTTGTCCCCCTCCCCCAATTCATATGGTAAAATCCTACCTCCCAGAGACAATGTTATTAAGAGAGGCCTTTGGGAAGAGCTTAGGTCACAAAGGTAGAGTTCTAATGACTATGATTAGTGGCTTTATAAAAGAGACTCCACAGATACCCCTAGCCCCTCACACCATGTGAGGACACAGCAAGAAGGCATAAGGTATGGACCAGGAGGAGGATCTTCACCAAAATGTGACCATGTTGTTGCCTTTATTTTGGACTTCCCAGCCTCCAGAACTGTGAACAGTACATTTTTGTTGTTTATAAGCTACCCAGTCTCTGGTGTTTTGTTATAACCGCTGGAATGGACCAAGCCATAATTTGTGTTTCAGAAAATGAGTTCCAAAGGAAATTCACAAAAAATTTTTTTACTTTCAGTACTATCTATTTATATAAAAGGCCAGCTACTGTAATAGCGATAACGGCCTAACAAACAGTCGCTATGACGCCCACTGTAGCCAGCGAACCTGCTCGATCAGGGGGTGGAGCCAGCAGCCAACATTGCGGCCCCTCCCGCTGCCGGCCTGCCCCTGATTAGACTTTCCCATCCCGATCAAGAGCGGGGTTGCACAGAGCCTGGACCCTTCTTGGCAGCTCCAAGTCTGTGGGGTTGAGAATTCTGATGACCCTGCCCAGAGAGTAGAGGCACCTGAGGGGCAGGGACAGGGACCACAGGCCTCCAGGGAGCACTGCAGAGTTGGCAAGGAGAGGAGAGAGCCTGCGAAGGGGGAGGAGGCGAAGCCAGCGGACATCAGCCCAGAATCCAGCCCTTCACCCGGAGGCAGCGGGCCCTCAACCTAGAACCCCAGCCCAGATTGGAAGAGCCCGAGGGAGGCTCAGGAAGCTCTACGCAGAATGAGAGACTTCGTGAGGCCCTGACTGAGACCGCACTGCAGCTGGCGTAGCTCAAGGTGGAGCTGGAGCATGCCACGTAGAGGCAGGAGCGCTTTGCAGAGAGGCCGGCCCTCCTGGAGCTGGAGAGATTTGAGCGCAGGGCCCTGGAGCGCAAGGCTGCTGAGCTGGAAGAGGAGCTGAAGGGCCTGTCCAACCTCCAGGCTGACAACCAACGCCTCAAGGACAAGAACATGGTCCTGATCAGCGTTACCAGCAAACTGTTCAAGTGACCCCAGAGTACTTGCCCCTGAACCCGCATTTATACAGCTACTTCTGCCACACACTCCCCTTCCTCTGGGTGAATATGAGTGACAGGGCTGCCAGGGAGCCTCTGAGAAGCCATAACCTCCCTGGGGACCTCCAGGATGGTAGGGGAGGACAGAGCCCCCAGGAGCCAAGGGGACCATCTGAGGCCAGGATAGAGACATGAGGCTGAGCCAGGTAGGGGCTGCCGGCAGGACCAGGAAGGAACCGAGAACCAGGAAGTGCCAGGACCAGTAGCCTGGACCAGAGTGGCCACCCGGAAGTCCCCTCTCATGTTGCTGCCACCAGTCACCCCTCCTGCCCCTGAGCAGGGATCCAAGAATGTGCCAAGCATCCCGCCGGCCTGGGCCGAGTGGGCCTGTGTATAGGGTCAATGTGCAGTAGGGAGGGACGTCTTCTATTTCTTGCTGCCCCCTCCCCATGCTGTCCTGGGCAGGGGGAGAAGGTATTTTTGAGTCAGCACAGGCACCACAAATAAAAGTCGTGAAGTTGCCAAAAAAAAAAGAGTGGGGCTGGCCGGCCAAACGTCCTTCCCTCCCCCCGGCCAGCCCCACCCCAGATCAGTCTGCCCCACCACGATAGGCCCACAGCTCCTCCCCTCGCTGGCCCACCCCTGATCACACACCCCCATCCCAATAGGGGGTGGGGCTGGGCAGCCAACCTCCTGCAGCTCCTCCCCTAGGCTGGTCCGACCCCTGATCACCACCTCCCCCAATAGGGGGTGGCGCTGGCCAGCCAATCTGCAGCCCCTCCTCCCCCCAACCCCACCCCAGATTGCCCCCCCCACCCTGATCAGGGGCAGGGCTGGCCAGCCCACAGCCCCTCCCCATGGCTGGCCCTGCCCCCATTCGGCCCCCCAACCCCGATTGGGGGTGGGGCCCACCAGCCAATTGCCTGTGGCCTCTTCCCCCAACCGGCCAGACCCTGATTGGGCCAGATCGGGGCAGGCCGGCTGGCCAACCACCTGCCATCTCCTCCTCCCAACAGGCCCAGCACCAGTCAGCCCCGATTGTTGCCAGGCCGGCCAGACCCGTGCATGAATTCATGCACTGGTCCTCTAGTTGTTAACATAAAAACATTCAAACCTGTAAAGAATTTTTGTGAGTTTATTTGAGCCAAACTGTCAACAATTGCCAGGAAGCAGAATCTCAAGGAATTGGGATAATGCTCCAGAGAATGGCGGGTTTTTACTTATTTTTTTACATTACAATCAGAGGAGGATATGTTGGGGGCGTTACATGAAATCTGTTGGTGATAGATTAGAGAGACAAGAGAAACCAAAGTGGAGAAACATCTAGGATTGAATAAAGAGTGGGTACAGGATAGTTAACAGTCAACAATTAACATGATAACAATAGTAATGAATTTGTGTTATCTGTCCTGGCACCCAGGACATTTGGTTGTGCCACAAGGGGTTCGTCAAAAAGGGAAGTTACAAGTTACCCTGACATTTCAATGGTATGTTATCATAGATGCAAAAAGGCAATAAGCTCAGTTAAGGTAAAGATAGACCTTGTCAGAGAAGATACAGGCCTAGGAGGTGACTACCCACCCTAACTGCTTTTAGTTAAAGTTTAATTTCAGAACATCCTTTGTGATTATTATATTTATTTATTTTAATATACTTTTTATTGATTTTTTTAGAGAGAGAGGAAGGGAGAGTGATAGAAAGATAGAAACATCGATGAGGTAGCAACATCATTGATTGGCTGCCTCCTGCACACCCCCCTCAGGGGATCAAGCCCTCAAACTGGGCATGTGCCCTGACCAGTAATGGAACCCATGGCCTCTTGGTTTTTGGCTCAATGCTAAACCACTGAGCTACACTGGCCAGGCCTTGGTGGTTACTTTAGGTCTTTGAGTTTGCAAGACTGCCATGCAGGCCTTTCCTGAGCTTGTCAGGGTAACATGTGGCCCCTTCCATCCACACTACCGTGACTATGACTGTCTATAATAATAAAATCGTAATATGCTAATTAGGCTGGACGTCCTTCTGGATGTCCTTCCTTCCAGACAAAGCTGCAGCGGGCGGGGGCCGCAGCAGAGGTGGCAGAGGCCCCTGGCCCCAGCAGGGGTGGGCAGGGGCCGGGGACAAGGCCCTTGCACAAATTCGGTGCATCGGGCCTCTAGTAGTATACTATCACTGTCAGTAATAAGCAGCCTTATCCATGTGAATAAAGAAATCTTGTTCATGTAATCAAGACAAAAAACGTAAAACCTGGATAATAATCTAATGTATCTATAAAACCTCCTTGTGAAATATAACAGGACATAACGATATGGGTAAATAATAGATGAATAAAGATTATTGCTGTGTCAACGTACTGGTAAGAAACATCCAAACCAGTAAGAATTTTTATGAGGTTATTTGAGCCAAACTGACCACAATTTCCAGGAAGCAAAATATCAATGGATTGAGCTCTGGAAAATGACAGTTTTACCACTTATACATCAGAATCAAAGGGGAAGTCGGAAGGTCATTACATGAAGCTCATTGGTGATGGATTAGGGAGGCCAGAAAAAGCAACATGTAGGGGGAGGTGTGAGGGGTGAAATCTCGGATTGAAAAAAACTAAAAGGAATAGATATACTACTTTTACATAGGCATGAATAGGATAGTTAACAATTAATATCTCTATATATAAAAGAGACAGTTTGACCGGTAGCTGTGATGCACACTGACCACCAGGGGGCAGACACTCAATGCACAAGCATGGAAACATGGAACAGACTGATGAATCTTAGAGGGGAATGGGGAGAGGGGAGGGTGGAAAGAGATTAACCAAATACCTTATATGCATACTAGAGGCCCAGGGATCAGGCTGAATCCATGCACTGGGCCTCCGACATTCCCCGAGGGGTCCCAGACTGCGAGAAGGCACATGCCAGTTCAAGGGAGCCCACTGGTGCACGAATGTGTGCACCAGGCCTCTAGTGCTAATAATAATGCAAGGATTTGTGATTTCTTCTCTGGTGAGGTGGTTGTGCTTTAAGGGGTCTGGAAAAAAAGAAATTATTTTGATATCCCAAAGGCGTGTTATCAGGTATGTTTTCTTAGGTGTGGAAAGGCAACAGGCTCCCTTAATGTGAAGGTTGACCTTTGTTAGGGAAAAATACTTCCCCCAGACTTAACTACCTGCCTTGAATGCTTTTAGTTAGGATGGTCTGAAATTAAAAATTTTGTGTGGTTACTGTAGGTCTCTTAAGGCTGCCATGCAGGCCTCTCTTGAACTAGTCAGGTTTACTACATGACCCCTTTTTCATTCACAGCTGAAGTTAAATGACAAAAAATAAAGGACTTTCATTCTTCTTACTGTGTAATGCCAAGTGTATTAAAAAACATAAGATACCCCAAGTGGTTTAGTGTAATGATACCAAGTCAAGTTCCAATATAGTTTGTATAAGTTGAGAAAATGGTTGGAAAGTTCATTTGAAAGAAATATTTATATTGAATATGATGATTTAAAATGTTAACGTAGGAACATTCAAACCTGTAAAGAATTTTTGTGAGTTTCTTTGAGCCAAACTGTCGACAATTGCCAGGAAGCAGAATCTCAAGGGATTGTGATAATGCTCCAGAGAATGGTGGTTTTTCACCTTAATTTATACTTTGCAATCAAAGGAGGAGACATAGGTGGATTACATGAAATCTTTTGGTGATAGATTAGAGAGGCAGGAGAAAGCAAAGCAGGGAAACCTCTGGGAATGGATAGGCAGTAAAATGATAAACATATTACTTAGGTGGGTACAGGATAGTTAACAGTCAACAATTAACATGATAACAATAACAATGAAGGACTCTGTGGTATCTGACCTGGAGCCCAGGACATTTGGTTGTGCCTTAAGGGGTCTGGGAAAAAAAAGGGAAGTTACAAGTTACCCTGACATTTCAATGATATGTTATCATAGATGCAAAAAGACAACAAGGTCAGTTAAGGTAAAGGTTGACCTTGTCAGGGAAGATACCGGCCTAGGAGGTGACTATCCACCATAACTGCTTTCACTTAAAGTTTAATTTCAGACCGTCCTTTGTGGTTACTTTAGGTCTTTGAGTTTGCAAGACCGCCATGCAGGCCTCCCCTGAGCTTGTCAGGTCAGCATGTGGCCCCTTTCGTCCACAAAAACAAACTAAAACAACAACACTGGGGCACAGGCTTGCCTTAGCAGATCTATCTATATAAAACACTAATATGCAAATAGACCGAATGGCAGAATGACTGGCAGAATGACCGGTCGCTATGACATGCACTGACTGCCAGGGAGCAGATGTTCAATGCAGGAGCTGCCCCCAGCCCGCAGGCCCCGACTGGCGGTTGTGGTGGGGGATGAGGCTGGCGAGTGGGCAGTGCCAGGCCAAGGCAGGTGCGACCAGTGGCCCCAATCACCCTGCCCGTTGCCTCACAGATTGGCTCTGATCACCGGCCATGCCTAGGGACCCTAACTGCACGAATTTTGTGCATCAGGCCTCTAGTTTTAAAATAATTGTGATATATTATATAATAAAGAGGTAATATGCAAATGGTCATTAAATGCCGTGATGCGTAAGACCAGATCAGCAGGAGGGCGGGGCAGCGAGATACTAGCGCGGAGAGCTACAGGAGGGCAGGGCAGCGAGCTACTAGCGCAGAGAGCTACAGGAGGGCGGGCAGCGAGCTGCGAGTGGGGGAGAGCAACAGGAAGGCAGGGCAGCAAGCTACGTGTGGCGGTGGGCCAGGCGGCCAGCTGAGGCAAGAGGCAGCGAACTACTAGTGCATGGATTCGTGCACAGGGCCACTAGTCCTATCTAATAAAAGAGAAATATGCAAATTGACCATACCTCCGCTACACCCACAAGCCATGCCCACCAGCCAATCAGGAGCAAATATGCAAATAAACCCAACCAAGATGGCTGCACCCACAGAGAGCGGAGGAAAGCTTGTGTTTCCCTGGCAACGGAGAAAGCCAAGCTTTCTGCCTGCCTTTGCCGGCCTAGGCCTCCACTCAATGCTACAAAGTTTCAATTATAGAAGGTAAATAAATTCCAACAGAAATGGCTGCAGCAATGGAGCAAGCAGGAGGCTTGGCTCCACTCCAGGCTACAAAGTTTCAATTGTAGAAGATACATAAATCCCCGATACCAGGGCCTCCGCTTGGGTTGCCAGGGGGTGTGGCTGGCCTGCAAACCACCACAGGCCCTTCGCCCAGGCCACCCCACGCCCCAAGGGAACCCCACCCTGATCCGGGACACCCTTCAGGGCAAACCAACTGGCCCCCACCCATGCACCAGGCCTCTATCCTATCTAATAGAAGAGTAATATGCAGATTGACCATCACTCCAACACACAAGATGGCTACCCCATGTGGTCAAAGATCCTGCCCCCATGTGGACACAAGATGGCCACCACAAGATGGCCAGCAGGGGAGGGCAGTTGGGAGGGACCAGGCCTGCAAGGGAGGACAGTTGTGGGCGATCAGGCCAGCAGGGGAGGGCAGATGGGAGGGACCAGGCCTGCAAGGGAGGGCAGTTGGGGACAATCAAGCCTGCAGGGGAGGGCAGTTAGGGGTGACCAGGCTGGCAGAGGAGGAAAGTTGGGGGTGACCGGGCCTGCAGGGAAGGGCAGTTGGGCGGGACCCAGGCCTGCAGGGGAGAGCTGTTGGTGGGCGTCAGACCTGCAGGGGAGGGCTGTTAGGGGTGACCATGCCTGAAGGGGAGGGCAGTTAGGGGCAAACAGGCTGGCAGGGGAGCAGTTAGGCATCAATCAGGCTGGCAGGGGAGTGGTTAGGGGGTGATCAGTCTGGCAGGCAGAAGCAGTTAGGGGCAATCAGGAAGGCAGGCAGGCGAGCAGTTGGGAGCCAGCAGTCCTGGATTGTGAGAGGGATGTCCAACTGCCCGTTTAGGCCCAATCCCACAGGGCAGTCGGACATCCCTCAAGGGGTCCCAGATTGGAGAGGGTACAGGCTGGGCTGAGGGACACCCCCGTCCGTGCACGAATTTCGTCCACTGGGCCTCTAGTATAATAATAAAAAATGAGTAATGTTGATTTAAAACATCAAATAAGACAATTGGGTTAATCCAGAAATGACATAAAATTGGCACTTCATACATATATATTTTTAATGAGTTTGATTGGTGTATTTTTTTCTTTTAAGATTTTTATGTATTTGTAGAGACTGAGGAAGGGAGAGGGAGAGAGAGAAACATTAATCAGCTACACACCCCTTACTTGGTAACAAGCCCACAACCCGGTCATGTATCCTGACTGGGAATCGAGCTAGCAACCTTTCTGTGCACAGGACGATGCCCAACCAACTGAGCCACACTGGCCAGGGAGTTTTGATTGCTTATACTTGTCCAAGACATTTAAAACAATTATGCCCCTGACCAGAATCGAAACCGAATCATATTCCCTTGACCACAATCAAACGAGAATCTACCCTTCAGTCTACAGGCTGACACTCTAGCCACTGAGCCAAACTAGCTAGGGCCAGGACACTTATTTATTTATTTATTTATTTATTTATTGAACATATTTTTATTTATTTCAGAGAGGGAGAGGGAGAGAGAGAAACATCAATGATGAGAGAGAATCATTGATTGGCTGCCCCCTGAATGCCCCCACTGGGAATCGAGCCCACAACCCAGAATTGTGCCCTGACCAGGAATTGAACCGTGACCTCCTGGTTTATAGCTTGATGCTCAACCACTGGGCCACACCAATTATTTCTAACTCTGTTTCATGCTGATTGAGATCAACAGATTGACTTTTGATAAGGAATAAAAAGATTATAGTTAAATGTCAGAGCATTTTTAAGACTCAGTAATATAGCATATTCATAAAAATAAGTTAGTTTTTATTCAACTGATAACTAAAACTTAAAAAAAATACTCTCAGAAATTAAATTTGTCTTGTTTTTAGGAAATTTTCCCTATTATGGAAATTATAATAAGAGTATATGGAATTTATTTTTTTAATTCTCCCTAAAAGGTAAAGCTACTTAAAAAGTAACCGAATATGCCTGGCTTGTGTGACTCAGTGTTTCAGGATTGACCTATAAAACAGAAGGTCATGGTTCGATTTACAGTCAGGGCACATGCCTGGGTTGCAAGCTTGATCCCCGGTGGGGCGCATGCAGGAGGCAGCCGATCAATGACTTTCTCTTATCATTGATGTTTCTATCTCTCCTTCTCCTTTCCTCTCTGAAATCAGTTAAAAGTTTATATTTAAAAAATAACCAAATGCTGTTTTTCTACCTTCCCCAAATTAATAAAGGACAGTTTTTTAAGTTTGCAAACTTGCTATAGTATATCATATAGCATTCAGCCTATTTTATCTCAGATGGTATATTAATAAGAAGTGAAGTAATTTGTGTCAAATACAGTAGGTCAAGCACTATGATAAAAACTTTTGTTCCTGTGAAGAATTGAATTCAGGATTCATCTATACTCTTCTGCCTGAGTTGTTTCTAAATAAAGGTAGGTTTTTAAATAAGGCCAAGTCTAAACGGAATCTAGCAACTTTGCTTAACCTAAATATACATTTATTTGCAATGTTTTATTTTATTAAACTACAGAAATTAAATGCAATAATTTTAGGGTTACTTGAACTAAATTCTATCAAAAGTAAAAATGCACTGATCCATAGGCACAGATTTTAATTTCTAAAAATTCTTTTACATATACTATAATTTCACACAGGTTATTCTCAGCTTCTCATTCTTAATAATTAGGGTCCTCAATTATTACTTTAGTTTATGTGAGCTGAAACAGCAGAGAAGAAATACAACAGCAAGCCAGAAGACAATGAATCTTAATGGAGTGATTCTGCCATATTTTCAAGGGCACTTTTGAGTCTTTTTTAAAAAAATACATTTGTATTGATTTCAGAGAGGAAGAGAGAGGGACAGAGAGATAGAAACATCAATGATGAGAGAGAATCATTGATCAGCTGCCTTCTGCACGCCCCCCACTGGAGATTGAGCCCGCAACTCATTTATGTGCCCTTGGCCAGAATCGAACCTGGGACCCTTCAGTCCGCAAGCCGACACTCTATCCACTGAGCCAAACCAACTAGGACCATTTTTGAGTCTTTAAAAAGAAATCTCAGTAGAAAATGTAACTCACTAGTACTTGCATGACATGAACAGTTTTTTATTCTTTTACATAGTATGTTGGAATGAGAGTTTTAGAAAATCAGGATACTGTGTTTTTTTAAATATGTTCTTACTGATTTTTAGAGAGAGAGGAAGGGAGAAGAATAGAGAGATAGAAACATCAATGAGAGAAACATCGATCAGCTGCCGATCCCTACTGGTGATTGAGCCTGCAATCCAGGCATGTGCCCTGACCAGGAATTGAATCGGTGACTTCTTGGTTCCTGGGTCAATGCTCAACTGCTGAGCTACACCAGCCAGGCAACTAGGTTATTCTTGTATTGTTAAAATCACAATGTAAAATCATTGTAAGAATATTGTCTTGGGTTGTTTGGTGTATTGAAGTATAATTATATGAGTATCTTAATAGTTCATTTGTATTGATTCTGGTTAAATTTATACTTCTTAATCCTTACAAGCTTCCCAATCATTTTTGGAATATCTCTAAGAAAGTTCCAGGCCTCTGATCTGGCAGGTGCCATCATAGCATTGGCCATGATGAAATCTTGCCGTTCATAATGGCAGATGTATCACAAATAGTAACACACCAACGCAAATCCAATCTTCTGAAGCTGATTTTTAAATGCTAATGTTTTATCTTTATTAGGAGACAGAAATCCTAGTTTAAAACCCATTCAGCAAGTTTGTATAAAGTGATATCTTGAAATAGGTAAACACTTAGAAAGCAGCAACAACAAAAAGTATAATCTTAGAAGCTGTTGTAAAATAAATACTAGTACTGTTTAAATTTATGGAAGTAAGTGATTGTTATAATCAAATATGTAAAAAAACACTACCTGTGATATTTACTATTAACCATCATTTGTTTTCTTGATATAAAATAGAAATGGGGTTTATTATTATTTCAACTAGAGGCCCGGTGCACGAAATTCGTGCACTGGGGGAGGGTGTCCCTCAGCCCAACCTGCACAGTCTCCAATATGGGACCCC
The DNA here is from genome assembly GCF_951640355.1 of Cnephaeus nilssonii. Classification (NCBI taxonomy): domain Eukaryota; kingdom Metazoa; phylum Chordata; class Mammalia; order Chiroptera; family Vespertilionidae; genus Cnephaeus; species Cnephaeus nilssonii. Next base: position 4,906,830 of record NC_137078.1, read on the forward strand.
TCGGGGGATGTCTGACTGCCTCTTTAGGCCCGACAGGGATCGGGCCTAAAGAGGCAGTCAGACATCCCTTTCACAATCCGGGACTGCTGGCTCCCAACTGCTCGCCTGCCTGCCTGATTGCCCCTAACCACTTCTGCCTGCCAGCCTGATCACCCCCTAACCCAGTGATGGGCAACCTTTTGAGCTTGGTGTGTCAAACTTCGCCAAAAAACTGAGCATAACTCGGGTAGTGTGTCACTTTGAGGAAAAAACTAACTCCAAGACTCTAGTCGCAAATGTTTCATCCTCGGCATGCTGCCGCGTGTCATCAGAAATGGCTACGCGTGTCAGTGCTGACACGCGTGTCATAGGTTCGCCATCACTGCCCTAACCACTCCCCTGCCAGCCTGATCGACGCCTAACTGCTCCCCTGCCAGCCAGATCATCTCCAACTGTTCTCCCCTAACAGCCTGGTCACCCCCAAATGCCCTCCCCTGCATATTCTCTCTTTATTAGATAGGGTTTTTTCTTTAACATATTGGACAGCTCTAACTGGTTTGGCTCAGTGGATGGAGTGTCGGCCTGCAGACTCAGGGTCCCGGGTTCGATTCCGGTCAAGGGCATGTACCTTGGTTGGGGGCACATACTGCAGGAGGCAGCTGATCAATGTTTCTCTCTCATAGATGTTTCTAGCCTCTATCCTTTTCCCTTCCTCTCTGTAAAAAAATCAATAAAATTTATTTAAAAAAAACATATTGGACAGTGTACCTGCTGTGGTCTTGACAAAACAGTAAAAATGTAAACCCAAACTAAAAGAGTCATAAAATAAACTCCTTAAACAGGAATTTCATGAGACTTGGAAAGGTGATATCCTGTGGTTGTTTCTTTCTTTTTTTTCTTCTCCTTCTTTTTCTTGATGTTTCATCTTTTGTCCTTTCTTACTTTTCTCCTTCTATTCCTTTTCTATCCTCTCTTTCTCTAAACTTTTCCTTTGGTAGAATCATCAGTACTTGACTCGCTCCCTGGGGGCGCGGGTGCCTCCCATCCAGACACCCCGTGCTGCCTCTGGGAGGGGTTGGCGGCGTGGGGTCGCGGGCGCCTCCCATCCAGACACCCCGGGCTGCCTCTGAGAGGGGATGGCAGTGTGGGGTCCTGGACGCCTCCCATCCAGACACCCCGTGCTGCCTCTGGGAGGGGATGGCAGCGTGGGGTCGCGGACTCCTCCCATCCAGACACCCTGGGCTGCCTCTGGGAGGGGATGGCGGCGTGGGGTCGCGGGCGCCTCCCAGCTGGACACCCCGGGGCTGCCTCTGGGAGGGGATGGCGGCGTGGGATCACGGGCGCCTGCCATCCAGACACCCCGGGCTGCCTCTGTGAGGGGATGGCGGCGTGGGGGCATGGACGCCTCCCATCCAGACACCCCTTGCTGCCTCTGGGAGGGGATGGCGGCGTGGGGGCATGGACGCCTCCCATCCAGACACCCCGGGCTGCCTCTGGGATGGGATGGCGGCGTGGGGTCGCGGACGCCTCCCAGCCAGACACCCCATGCTGCCTCTGGGAGGGGATGGCGGTGTGGGGTCGCGGACTCCTCCCATCCAGACACCCCGGGCTGTCTCTGGGAGGGGATGGCGGCGTGGGGTTGCAGGCGCCTCCCATACAGACACCCCGGGCTGCCTCTGGGAGGGGTTGGCGGCGTGGGATCGCGGGCGCCTCCTATCCAGACACCCCAGGCTGCCTCTGGGAGGGGATGGCGGCGTGGGGTTGCGGACGCCTCCCATACAGACACCCCGGGCTGCCTCTGGGAGGGGTTGGCGGCGTGGGATCGCGGGCGCCTGCCATACAGACACCCCAGGCTGCCTCTGGGAGGGGATGGCGGCGTGGGGTTGCGGACGCCTCCCATACAGACACCCCGGGCTGCCTCTGGGAGGGGTTGGCGGTGTGAGGTCACGGACGCCTCCCAGCTGGACACTCGGGGCTGCCTCTGGGAGGGGATGGCGGCGTGGGGTCGCTGGCGCCTCCCAGATGGACACCCCGTGCTGCCTCTGGGAGGCGATGGCGGCGTGGGGGCGCGGATGCCTCCCAGCCTGACACCAGGGGCTGCTTCTGGGAGGGGATGGCGGTGTGGGGTCCCCGGCTGCCCGGCTCTCAGCGGCAGCCCTCCCTGGGATTGGGGGACTCCGGAGGGGCTGAGCGTACTGGTCGCCGCCATCTTGTGGCTATGGGGGCCGCCATTTTGTCGCGGAGGTACGGTTAATTTGCATACTGCTCTATTATTAGATAGGATGTTAAAATATGAAAATTTTAAATAAAATTTACCATATCATAATGTAGGTCCTTTTCTCTTTTCCCATTTGAGTTCTAACAAATTAGTTAGGCATGGAATATCTAAATTGAGCCTATAATCTCTGGTCATTTAAATTCTGTTTCACTTTTGAATTTGTTAAAGTTATGATATTCCCTTTGTACCTTCTGGTTACCAGCTGGACTATTAATATGGAAGTGGATTTTGCATATTGTTTTTCAGCTGACTACCTGGCTCAGGCATTTGATTCTCTTTGTTTGGACTTGAAGACAGATGAAGGAAAAATCTTATTTTTGGAGTATCAAGCTGTTCCAGTAATATTAAATCACCTAAGAATATCCAGTAAAGGGCTCTTATCCAATGTCATTGACAGTTTGCTTCAGATGACAGTGGAATCCAGTAAGTTTTAAAGTTCTATATACATAAATAAATTATGGTGGGATGATTTTTCTCATCTGTTTTGAATGTATAATTCTACATATCAGATACCATTGTATTTTATAATAGAAATGCTTTAAAATATTTTAATAGTTGTATAATAGAGTCTATTAATGGCATCACTAAGTTATAAAACCTAACCCTTTGTCCAGATTTTCACGAACTTATTATAATTTCTAGTAGTCATCTCAGTTATGTGGATATACTCTGCAAATGTTACTCATATACTCAGGCTTCTTTCTTGTGTCTCTTCTGTCTCATTATTCTGACAGATCTATTCTTATATTTCCTGTTTTCTCAGAGAGAGTGAGATAATCAAATGTGTCTCCACTTAAAGTGAGCATAGTGACAGCCATCGTCCAGTTGTTGCCTCTTCACCCTTACTGTTTTTGTTGGAGGCTACTCTTTTATATTCATACTAGAGGTCCAGTGCATGAAATTCATGCACTGGGGCGGAGGTGTCCCTCAGGCCAGCCTGCACCCTCTCCAATCTGGGACCCAACTGCTCGCCTGCCTGCCAGCCTGATCACCCCCTAACCACTCCTCTACCAGCCTGATCGAAGCCTAACTGCTCCCCTGCCAGCCTGATTGATGCCTGTTGGCCCGATCACCCCCAACTGCCCTCCCCTGCTGGCCCGGTAACCCCCAACTGCCATCCCATGCCAGCCCGGTCACCCCCAGTTGCCCTCCCCTGCAGGCCTGGTCCCCCTAACTGCCTTCCCCTGCAGGCCTGGTCACCCCCAACTGCCCTCCCCTGCTGGCCCGGTCACCCCTAACTGCCCTCCCCTGCTGGCCTGGTCCCCCCCCAACTGCCCTCCCCTGCTGCCCTGGTCACCCCTAACTGCCCTCCCCTGCTGGCCTGATCGCCCACAACTACCCTCCCCTGCCAGCCATCTTGTGGTGGCCATCTTTGACCACATGGGGGCAGCCATCTTGTGCAAGGGCATGAGGGTCAATTTGCATATTACCTATTTATTATATAGGATTTGTAATATTTTGTAGTCTGTGGGGGCTTTTATATTGATACTAGAGGCCTGGTGCACAAAATGTGCACTGGGGGGTGAGGGGGTCCCTCAGCCCAGCCTGCATCCTCTCGCAGTCTGGGACTCCTTGGGGGATGTCCACATGCCAGCTTAGGCCCGATCCCTGGAGAAAGGGATCGGGCCTAAGCCTGCAGTCAGACATCCCTCTCACAGTCTGGGGCTCTCACAGTCCGGGACCCCTCGCTTCTTACCGCCTGCCTGCAGCGAGGCGGGAGAGGCTCCCTCCACCACTGCTGCGCTCACCAGCTGTGAGCCTGGCTTCTGGCTGAGTGGTGCTCCCCCTGTGGGAATGCACTGACCACCAGGAGGCAGCTCCTACGTTGAGCATCTGTCCCCTGGTGGTCAGTGCATGTCATAGCGACTGGTCATTCCGCTGGTCGTTCTGCCATTCGGTCGATTTGCATATTAGGGTTTTATTATATTGATATAACTAGTTCTTTTATTACTGGTGGTTCCTAACTCAGCACAGATATGTATTAGGGATGTTTACCATAAATATTTTCATTAGCTTTGGTTGGCTTAGCTCTTTCAATCTAGAGTAACCCCTTGACTTGTAACAAACAGTCATTTTACTTCAGTAATGCTTTTTCACTGTAGTTTATCTTTTACCTATTCCTCTTCCCTCTAGCACTGCTAAAATTAAAATGTTAAAGCCTTCCAGAAAGTGGAAAGTAAAACTGGAAAGCCATTGCTCAGTGTGGTAGTAAGCAATCTATCTTACTTGATGCTCCATGCTGGAGAATTCCTAATGGCTGGGTGAAAAACGTTGATATACTACTAACTAGGTACATTTGGTGTATGGTTTCACGTTTTCAATTCCCTGTTAATATACAATTAAATTTCCCTTTACAACATCCCTCTGAAGGAGGCCTGATAGGAAAACTGAGGCCTGGAAAAATTAGGTAACTTGTCCGTGAATTCCACAGCTGTAGAGAGGTAGAACTCAGACTTGAAACCAGGTCTCTGATTCCAGATGTAAAGTGCATTTTATCATATAGCACCATGAACAGGTTTTCCAGGTTTGTTTGTTTTTTCCAGCCCCAAAATGTCATATTTTCACTGATCTATTTTGCTAATATTTTTAGCCATTTGTTATTAAGATAATTGATTATAGTTGGGGAACTAGCTACCTAGGTGAGTAATTTAGTGTATTAATTTAAGGTATAGAGCAAAAAGTAAGAAATTAGTAAACTGAGAGACAGAGACCCAAGGTTACTTGTTTAAGTGTGTAGATTTCCAACTACCATATTTTCCGGCGTATAAGACGACTTTTTAACCCAGGAAAATCTTCTATACGCCCAGTTGTCTTATACGCCGGAAAATACGGTACTAGTAGTTTCACAAAATTTTTTGTTTAATGAAAAAAACAAAAATCCCACCAGATGCAAATATCTATTCATTGAAAACAAATCTGTCAGAATATGTCTGACACAGGTGAAATCTTGTAGCCAAAGGAAAACTAAATAAAATTTTAGGAAACAGTGGGCCTACTTGAGTAAAATGACTTTGTGGCACCATAATGATCATATTTGGAGAATAGTTTTAGATTAGTCAACAGATGTTCAGTTCATTTACATTTCTTTACCCTTGTTCAAGTTAGGTTCAAATCCAAAGTTATCGTTTCTTGCTCAATTTGAGTAAATGAAGCAAATACTAGTGTGGATTGCAAGAAACCCATGTTGTTTTTAGTGATGGGAAACTTTTGGCAGTTCCATAACGGGAAGATCTTTGATATTTATACCAGAGGCCCGGTGCATGAAAATTCATGCACTGGAGCGGGGGGTCCCTCAGCCCGGCCTGCCCCCTCTCACAGTCCGGGAGCCCTCGGGTGGGAGGCAACCTGGCCATCAGGGGAAGGTGATGCTCCGTCACACCTCTGCTGCTGCCACTGGTGACAATACAAGCCTCGGCCGGCCCTGGTTACCTGAGCCTCAGGTGGCCCTGGGCAGCTGGGCAGCCACCATCCGAGGTTTGCCTGTGCCTTGGGCGTTGGCTGGGAAGCTGACATCTGAGAATTGCCTGCACCTCAGGCCAGCCCTGGGTGGCTGGGGGGCTGAAGGGACTGGAGGCAGGTGCGCGAGCAGCTGGACCTGCCTGGGGGTGGGCCCAGCCGTGCCGTTTGCCTACTGCCCCGGCAGGGCTGAGGGGACTGGGCGCCACCATCTTGTGGCTGTGGGCGTCGCCATCTTTGAGGGCGTGGAAGTCAATTAGCACATTCCCTCCTTATTGGCTGTGGGCACCGCCATCTTTGTGACCGTCAGTTAGCATATTCCCTCTTTATTAAATAGGATTAATTTTCTTGGTATATTTTCTATTTTTAATATAAATCTAGCACCTAGTATTAGTGAGCCAACAAAATTTCTTAAAGGGATAAATGAATGATAGATTAATGCAGCAAATACTTCTCTAGCTATTGGTTTTATGTTTTCTTTTTTCTAGATTTGAGATGGGAAACTTATTTCACCACATACCAGTACATAATTTCCATGTGCTATTTTTTTTTTAATTCATATGAAAAAGTTGTTAGAAAAGAAATCTTGGTATAATTTATTTGCAGATGCTTATCTCACCCATCTAATGTGCATTAGTAGCCAGCTGTGTGTGCGGTGTGCCATGTTTCAAGCACTGTATTTGCAATACTCTGCTGAACATTGGGGCTTCCTTTGAAGCCCATTGGAGCTTCAGAGCAAGGAGCTGGAGCTAGGTGTCATGGGCTGACATCTAGCCCTGCACTACCCAAAGTGCCTGTTACTGATTACCCAGGAGGTCAGTATAGAAAGTATTTAAAACCCTGTGTAGTAATTTAACAGTAGCTTTATGTCTGTTAAATCCTATTTAATAAAAGAGTAATATGCAAATTGACCATCACTCCAACACACAAGATGGCAGCCCCCATGTGGTCAAAGATGGCCGCCCCCATGTGGACACAAGATGGCTGCCACAAGATGGCCAGCAGGGGAGGGAAGTTGTGGGCGATCAGGCCTGCAGGGGAGGACAGTTCGGGGGGGACCCAGGCCTGCAGGGGAGGGCAGTTGGGGGCAACCAGGCTGGCAGGTGAGGGCAGTTAGGGGTGACCAGGTTGGCAGTGGAGTGGTTACGGGGTGATCAGGCTGCAGTCAGAAGTGGTTAGGGGCAATCAGGCAGGCAGGCAGGTGAGCAGTTGGGAGCCAGCAGTCCTGGATTGTGAGAGGGATCCCAGATTGGAGAGGGTACACGCTGGGCTGAGGGACACACACAACCATGCATGAATTTCGTGCACCGGGCCTCTAGTCCAATATAATCATTTAAAACATTTGTACTTGTATTTTGTATATTTGTTTTATTTCATTTTCTATTGTTTTTTAATGGTATATTGTAAAAAGATAAACTAAGACACAAAGTTTATTTCAGCAAATGATTTGAATGGGCATCACCAAAATTGAAAATGATTCAGGGTACTCCACAGGTGGGACCTGGGACAAAGGTTTCAATAGTGAAGACATTGGGGGAAAAAAGCAAAGCAATTAATTGGTTGTAGCTTAAATATTTGTCTTATTTGGGGGAAATTTAGTGATTTGGCTGTTATAATAATTGTTCTTGAGTTTGATTTTCTCAGGTTCAAGAAAATCTAGTTTAATGTTTATGATTAGTTATTTTTGAGTTTTGTTTTCTTAGATCCAAGTACATTGATTCTGGCTTAGGTTTTGTTTGTTAAGCTATGCTACAGAAAGCATTAGAGCTTCCCCAGTCTAACAGCCTCTTTGTTGAACTATTTTAACAGTATTTTGTAAAAGTGTGATGGATTGGACATTTTAAAAGATTGGTCCTTCACCACAGTAGCTTCAGAAGCAATGGGATACTCCATCGCTGTGGATACTTTATCTTAAGCTATGCTATAGTTAGTGCTACAGGTGATTTTTTTTTCTTCTTCCCTCTGCTCTTCCCCAAAATTCATATTTTGAGATATGAGAAATGTCAGCTGTATAGGTATTGTTTTTTTAAAGCTATTCAAATAGATTTCCTTAAGTGTAAGTTAAGATCTGCACAATGCTCTGGCCGGTGTGACTCAGTGGTTAGAGAGTCAGCCTGTGCACTGGTGGTTGCAGGTTCTATTCCCAGTCAAGGGAATAAACCTGGGTTACAGGTTCCATCCCCGGCCCTGATTTGGGGTGCGTGAGGGAAGAAACCAGTAGATGTGTCTCTCTCACATCAATGTTTCTCTCTCTCCCCTTCCCTCCTTCCTTTCCACTCTCTAAAAATCCATGGGAAAAATATCCTCACTCCTTGGGTAAGGATTTAAAAAAAAAAAAAAAAAGATCTGCACCTTGATTTACCTTAACATATATATTTTGAGCACAATATTTGTTTTAGATTGAGGGCTTCTAATCTACACTAATAAAAGAGAAAAATGCTAATTGACTGTACCTTCGCTACGCCCACAGCCAATCAGAGCAAGTATGCAAATTAACCCAACAAATATGACAGTTAATTTGCATACGCTGAGGGAGGGAGGAGTGAAGACTGAAGACAGCTTAGAAGGAAGAGGGAGGAAAAGCAGAAAGCAAGGTGGCTGCCAGAGGGAAAGTGCGGGCGGCGGCGGCAGCGGCGGGCGTGGCCGCAGCGGCCGCAATGGCGGCGGCGGGCGGGGCGGGGTGGGTGGCAGCCCTGGCGGCGCGCGCGGAGCGGGGCGGGGTGGGCGGCAGCAGCAGTGCGCGCGGCCGCAGCGGCCGCTTGGAGGAATCTTCCTGCAAACGGGCTCCTAGTCATATATATTTGGGGCATGCGTGTATCCTATCTAATAATAGACAAATATGCAAATTGACCATACCTCCGACACACCCACAAGCCACGCCCACAAGCCACGCCCACCATCCAATCAGAGCGAGTATGCAAATTAACCCAAACCAAGATGGCTACAGGCACAGAGAGCAAGGTTTCCTAGGTAACAGAGGAAGCCAAGCTTTCTGCCAGCTGTTGCAGGCCTAAGCCTCCACTCAAGCTACAAAGTTTCAATTATAGAAGGTAAACAAATTCAAACAAATGGCGGCAGAATGGAGCTTGAGAGAGCAGGCCAGGGTTGCCGCCGGCAACAGGGGAAGCAAAGCTTTCCACACACCCTGGCCGGGCCCACCCGCTTAAGGCAACAAAGTTTCAATTATAACCCCAACACAAATGGCTGCCGGCCACGGAGGGAGCCCCAGGCTTGGCTCTGCTCCAGGCTACAAAGTTTCAATTGTAGAAGGAAAATAAATTCCAGATACCAGGGCCTCCCCTTGCGTTGCCAGGGGGCGTGGCCCACCTGCAAACCACCACAGGCCCCTCGCTCAGGCCGCCCCACGCCCCAAGGGAACCCCACCCTGATCAGGGACACCCTTCAGGGCAAACCAGCTGGCCCCCACCTGTGCACCAGGCCTCTATCCTATCTAATAAAAGAGTAATATACAGATTGATCATCACTGCAACACACAATATAGCTGCCCCCATGTGGTCAAAGATCCTGCCCCCATGTGGACACAAGATGGCCACTACAAGATGGCCAGCAGGAGAGGGCAGTTGGGAGGCACCCGGCCTGCAAGGGAGGGCAGTTGAGAGAGACCAGGCCTGCAAGGGAGGGCAGTTGGAGGTGATCAACCCTGCAGGAGAGGGCAGTTAGGGGTGACCAGGCTGGCAGAGGAGGGAAGTTGGGGGCAAACAGGCTGGCAGCAGAGTCGTTAGGGGCTGATCAGGCTGGCAGGCAGAAGCGGTTACGGGCAATCAGGAAGGCAGGCAGGCAAGCAGTTGGGAGCCAGCAGTCCTGGATTGTGAGAGGGATGTCCGACTGCCCGTTTAGGCCCGATCCTAGGGATCGGGCCTAAACGGGCAGTCGGACATCCCTTCAGGGGTCCCATATTGGAGAGGGTACAGGCTGGGCTGAGGGACAACCCCCCCCCGTGCACGAATTTCGTGCACCGGGCCTCTAGTCATACCTAATAAAATGGTAATATGCAAATTACCATCACTCTGCTACGCCCACGATTGGGCCAGCGGGAGACACAGGGGGTGGGACTCGGGGTGGCTGGGGTGGTGATTAGGCCGGCAGGACGCTGAGCTCGCGTTGCCAGCGGCGACACGAGCTCAGCGTCTGCGCCATGGCTGTGCTGCAGCACAGACGGGCCTCTGGGGCAGCGAGCCGGCGTTTTGGAGGTTTGGAGGTGGCGGCGGGTGGGTGGGCGGCGTGGCTCCCCGGGGGGAGGAGTCTGGCGGCAGTTGGGCCGCAGGAGTGCGCGGCGGTGTCCCGGTGTCCCAGTGTCCGCAGAGGAGGCGGCGGCGGCCCCAGCATTCCTGGGTGGGAGGCGAAGGCAAGACCCCTGCCTGGGCTCCGGCCGCAGGAGGACCATGCCCCCACCCCGCCTCGCCCTAGGGGCCCAGGGACTTTGGAGCTGCCGGAGCGGACAGACAGCCTACACGTGCATGATTGAATCATGCACTGGGCCTCTAGTATTATATAATATCTTAGTAGTGTTGTTTTTAGAAAATTACTTTTTGACTTTTTTTTCTTTTTCCTGTCAGTGGTGGTAAGTTATTACCTATTTAGACACTGTGTGAGAACTTCAGTCTAATTTTATGTCAAACTAGATGCCTGGTGCATGAAATTCATGCATGGGTGCGGTCCCTAGGCCTGGCCAGCGATTGAAGTGCGAGCAACTGGTGTGGAAGGGCAGGTCCCAACTGACGTCAGGGCCCTGGGCAGCCCCAGGGCCCCCGCATGCCCCCCTCTGCCTGAGTCATAGTGCCCGAGTCCCCATGCGGAGATGCAGTGAGCGTGGCCAGACACCACAGGCCAGGGTGTAGCGTGGGCCTTTGGGCCGCCCAGCGGTGCTGCACGGAAGCCAGGCGGGCAGTGCGCTCTCTCCCGGCCAGCCTCGCAGACCAGCTCCTGTGCGAACCATGGGGAGCCCAACCAACCGCTGTGGTCCCGGCAGCTGCGGCCCAGCTCACTCAGAAGAGGCCACATGGGTGTGGGGCGGGCTCCTTGTGGGGGCTCGGCACCTGAGTGCGGGGGCTTCCCTGGCGCACAAGCCCTAGCGTCCCAGGGGAGGGTAGCAAGGGGAGTGAGAGTGAGCTCAGCGGACACCCCGCATTCTCACCCCACCTTCCTCCCAGTCACCCAGCCCCCAGGTAGCTGGTGAGAGGTTGCAGTCCCCCACTGACTGCCGCTGGTGGTTGGTCGCCGCCACCCACCCTCAGTTCCCCGTCCCAGCCTGGGGGCCGGCCCTGATCGGGTGATCAGGGCTTGCCGGCCACTGGTCACTATCTGCGGGGTGATCATTTGGGGCCGGGGGCCCCCGCCCGCCTCCCTCAGCACCTGGGAGCCAGGCAGCAACCCAGCCCCCTCCAGCCACCGCCGCTGGTCGCCATCTGCAGGGCTATCAATTGGGGCATCACCAACACCCACTATGTTCCGCGCCACCCCCTGGTGGTCAGTGCATGTCATGGTGAGTGGTCAAACTCCTGGTCGAGGGGACAATTTACATATTAGACTTTTATTATATAGGACTAGTGGCCCAGTGCATGAAATTCGTGCACGGGGTGTGTGTCCCTCAGCCCAGCCTGCACCCTCTCCAATCTGGGACCCCTCGGGATGTCCGACTGCCAGTTTAGGCCCGATCCCTGTGGCCTAAACTGGCAGTTGGACATCCCTCTCACAATCCGGGACCACTGGCTCCTAACCGCTCCCTTGCCAGCCTGATCGCCCCCAACTGCCCTCCCCTGCTGGCACCCAGAGAGTTTCTTAAGTGGAGGCACAGCTACTTCAGCTAAGTGTGTAATGTTGAATTAGGCCAACCGGAGCCCAGATGCATAAGTTACTTCAAATAAACATTTTTGGGGTGTTTGTGAAAATTTAGGTCTCTGATATTGCTTTAAAATAATGACAACATCTATTTCAAATATTGTAATGAAAGTATAAAAAAAAACTCCTCACATAAAAAGGCTGCAAAACTGTTATTTTACATTGATTTTCAGTAATAACGGAAAATAATAGGTTTCTTTTAGTCCACATCCTAAAAAGGTAGCTGCTTTTTTATGTCTTAGGCCTATACAAAGGTCTTAAAAGACCCCTGACCCTTCCTTCTGAATATTTTAGGTTAACACGTTTGTCTTAAAAACTGTGAGGTGCCTAATTTTTAAAAACAACCAGCCACACCCCCTTCCTCAACCATATTGTCACATCATCCAAGTTAGACTTTATAAACAGCCTTGATGTGCTACACACGTGCAAAAAGTACACAAAGTGGGTAAACTACTTTGCTTTAGAAGTATATATTTAGTAATCACTTAGTTACATTATTTTATTTTTGTGAAATGAGAACTGATCTTCCACACCTTTCAGACAGACCCACCAGACGATAAATATCACCATATGTTTGATTCACGGTACATTTGGGCATAAACACTTCAATTGCAGCTTTGTGTTTAGTATCAAAAACCTTTTCTTGTGTGCGTGTTTTCGCTACAGATCCCTTGCTCCGGATTACATTTTGAAAACTGCCTATTACAGATAAAGCACCTTTCCAGGCACGCTTCTGAGAAACGGATGTATTTCTGTTTCTGTGCACACCTTTTCACACACAGATGTCCATATGATGCCTGTGCCGGGCTCCCAGCACATGCCCACCACGTGTGTGCGGCCGCACACCTGGGTCCTGGCGTAAACAGGCTGCCCCCGAACACGCCGGAGCTCCGCTGGCCTACTCAGCAAAGTTTTTTGTTTTTTTGTTTTTACTTTGAAATTGTTTTATTGGCTCATAAGACCTTTGCATATAAAAAAAAAATACCCCAGAACACTATGCAGTATTAAATCACAATTGCATTTTTTTACCAATTAAAACTACCCAGAATATACATTTTTTAAAAAAATATATATTTCTTTATTGATTTCAGAGAGGAAGGGAGAAGGAGAGAGAGATAGAAGCATCAATGATGAGAGAGAGCCTGCAACCCAGGCATGCGCCCTTGGCCGGAATCGAACCTGGGACCCATCAGTCCGCAGGCTGACGCTCTATCCACTGAGCCAAGCCAGCTAGGGCAAGAATATACATTTTTAAAGGGAAAAAAACCCTACAGAACTGAATTCTGAAATGACATTATGATTTAAATACTATGACAAAATAAGTAATTCCTTATGACATTAATTCATTGCACAAAGCTGCCAGACACTTCCAAACACATAACCATTGCAGAGTGCAAATGAACACAATTCAACATTGCACACTTAGCTGAAGTAGCTGTGCCTCCACTTTTCTGGCACAAAAAGTTGGGCTGTTTTAACTTTTACCAGGAAACCAACTTCACAATCCATTTACTCTCTTTCTGGCCATTCCTATTTAAAAAAAGAAGAAAAAAGAAAAGAAAGTAACATCCTTCTGCTGCCATAGCCTCAAAGAGTTAGCATCGCCTCTGCTTGAAGAAATCCACTCCTCTCAATTCTTTGGGCAGGTATTCCTGGTCCACAGGCTCGCTGTACATGGGGTTGTATTTGCAGCCCTTGCCATAGCCCAGGTCCTTCATAAGCCGGGTTGGTGCGTTCCTCAGGTGCAGTGGGACGGGGGCAGAGGCCCCGGGTGGTTCCGCAGGCAGGCTTTGACGTTGTTGTAGGGGCTGTACACCTCAATAGACTTTGGGGCTCTGGCAAAATAGACCACACACTGGGCCAGAAGCACCTCACATTCGGGCATGCCTATGAAGTGACAGCCCTGGTAGGCGGCCACTGCTTGTGGTAATACGGATGGGTCTGCCAGACCTATGTCTTCACTGGCAAACCTCACCAGTCTCCTTGCCACATACAGCGGGTCCTCTTCTCCTTCAAGCATGTGTGCCAGCCAGTAGAGGGAGTGGATGAGCCCGCATCGACTTATGAAGAGCAGAGATGCAGTTGTAGGCTCTTCTCCTGCTCGGTCATATAAATGCGAGACTTCTGAAGGCCTCCCTTCACATAATTCCCAGTGATCAGAACTCTACTGGGAGAATAGGCTTGCCCACTCTTCTTAAAAAACATCTTCCTGGAGCTTAACCTGGCCAGCACCGCCAGCTGCAGTCCATTCAGTCCAATTCAGACTCCCTAGCAAAGCTAACCATCGTTGCTGCACTGTCTGCGGTGCGAACCTCTCCACTCCCACCGGGCCGGGGCCTGGGGCCGGGCCCACTCCCACCTGAGCTGCTCAGCCCGGGGCTCCGAGCTGGGTGGGGGTGGGAGCGGGGTGGCCAGTGCCCGGAGGCGCCTCGGAGCGCCAGTGGGTCTTTATTTTTATTTATTTATTTTTTTTTTAGAGAAAAAGTCTATGATTTTTAATTAAAACTGAAAAACTGTCAGGGACAGGAATGACAGAGGATCCGTCCTAGGTGGATGGGATCCTGGGGGTGGGGAGTGGGGAACATTGTTGACACAGTTGTCAGAATTCAAATGGGGTCTGTGGATTGAACCTTAATACCATTTGAATGGAGATTTCCTCACGTGGTTGGGTGGAGATTGTTATGTAGGAGTGTCTGCTTTTGGGAAACACACAGGGGCGTATCCGGGCATCCTGTCATGTGTAGAGCATGCTCTCAAACAGCTCGGAAAAAGACTGGGGGAAATGGGCATATATGTGGATAAATGCACACACTCACACACAGTCTAACCTTGCTATTTTCGACTCCACCTTTGTGCACCTGCCTACTTGCTGAGATCCGTAACTCCAGAATCAAGGCCTGCAGAGCTTCCTTGGCCATTGGGCCACGGCCAGGGTGCAGGAACCCTGCAGACAGACCCGCGGGCACAGTCCCAGCTGAGGTCCAACAGGTGCCACTGTTTTCTTGTTTCCACTCCAGTATGTGAACTGGGGTCTGTTTCACAGCGGGTTCCGCTGGGGCTTTGGCATTTCTGTGCTTCCTGGTGGCATTTGGCTGTGTGGGATGGCCAAGCTGGTGCTCCAGTGGCTGCCGGTTCCCTGAGCCTGAGAAGACTGTGCAGTAAAATAAAGATCGCGTCGTAAGCAAGTTCAGGCTGCTTCGTTTCAACCTTAAGGAGTCAACAACACCCATCACATACAGTGTCCTTTCAACGGAAACATGGCGCCAGCTCACCGGGGCCCACAGACCAGCAGTGATGGCCACTTGCGGGTGACGTTGTGAAGTTGTGATGCTGAGGCGACACTGGGGGTAAGTCCAGCTGCCAAGGCCACATCCTGGCCCACGTCTGGGCCTACACCCCACAGTGAAGCCTGTAGTTGGTCACACAGGCAGCTTGGGTAACTGACATAGCCATGTTGGTACCTTCGCAGTTTCTCTATGCACGTTTAAACCATCTGCGTTCTTCTGGAAAGAAGGGCTTTTTTCCCCACTCTGGACGGCCACGCTCCCCCAGCGGCCCCCAGGACCTGGGGCCTACCTGGCACTCCAGCCTCGCTGACCCCGCAGGCCACTGCTCTAACAGCTCCATACCTCTACGGCCCTCCACGCAGCCCACCGCTGCCATCCAGCGCAGTCCGTCCATCTGCACGGCCCCCAAGGCTGCCCAGCCACACACGCTTGGGCCGCTCCCGCCCGGACTCCGCTTTCCCG
The DNA here is from genome assembly GCF_951640355.1 of Cnephaeus nilssonii. Taxonomy (NCBI): domain Eukaryota; kingdom Metazoa; phylum Chordata; class Mammalia; order Chiroptera; family Vespertilionidae; genus Cnephaeus; species Cnephaeus nilssonii. The sequence goes on from NC_137078.1 coordinate 4,922,151, forward strand.
CGCCTGGTGGTGGGCCCAGTGTGCCTGCACGGAGCTGCGCATCGGTGACTGCACTTCAAGAAGCTGCCCTTTCTTTATTTCTAAAAGACTGCACAGCACATGCCCGGCCCCCAGCGCCACCCCGGCCTGGGTGAGGGGCCGCCAGCAGTTTGCAGGCCAGCAGCGCCCCCGATCATGGAGGGGATCCCCTCTGGGGCACTGGGCTGGCCTGGGCTAGAGGCCACAGGTGGTTTGAAGGCCGGCCACACCCCCAATCCAGGCGGGTCCCCCTCATGGTGACTGGTGGTCCATCTGGTCATGACAGCCCTAGGCTATTATTAGTATAGATAATTATTTTCTTACCAGACTTAGTTTAAATAAAGGGATTTAAATTTGTATTTGTATTATTTAATTTGTTCACATTTTAGCCTTGTCTAAGGTATCATGCTGCTGTTTAACTTTTGGATGACAATAATATATTTGAGTACATTTTGCAGACCTTATTTTTGTTTAGGTAAAGTTTGTTATAAAAATGATAGAAATTTGGAAAACTACAAACCAACATAAAGTCTTACCTTAAAAAAGAGAGAAAAACAAAGTCTAATCATTCTGTAAATTACTTCATATGAATGTTACTTTTTATCTTTTTTCTATGAATACTTTTCATGATGTTGGGTTTTTCTCTTTTTTAACATGGGTAGATCTTAGTGGTATGTGCAATTGCATCAATCTGTCTAAAATATCAAAGTATAAGAAAATATTAGGAGATCCAAGATGGCGGCGTAGATAAACATCTGGGCTGCTGCCGTCCACAACAATTTCCAAAACTACAACTAAAAGACAGAATGTCTATCACCCAGAACCACGGGAAAGCTGGCTGAGCGGAACCTCTACAACTAGACCGAAAGAGACGGGTGCAATCAGGGCACAAACGCTGAAAAACTGAGGTACAGGGGAGTGCGCGCGCGATACGAGCTGGCGGCGGAGCCCTGCTGGAGGCGAGCGTTGCTTTCTTCAATCCGAAGAGAGACAAGCCCCCGATCTCTCTGAAATCCAGTTTCAGGGGAGAGACTGGGCTGTCTTCCATTGGGTCGGAGGGAGGTGGCTTACTAGCAGAGCTGCGTGGAGGTAGAATTGTTGGCTGCGCTGGGGTGCGAGACGGCGGGGACGCGGTCGGAGGCAGCTCATTGCCAGTCATTGCTGTTTGCCACGCCCTAGCCTAGTGACGCCCTGAGACTCTGCCCCGCACAATCTACAAACACACCCAAGCTCCTAGCAGCGGCTTTTGCATATGAATAGCCTTCTCTATTGCAGTTTAAACTAGTAAACTTGCAACCTGGTACAGACAGCTCCAAGGCCTCCAAGCTCCAAGCAGGGAGGAGAGTATGGCAGTTCTCGCTGTAGCTCCTACAGGGTAGCCTCAGACAGCAGCTGAACTGTACCCCATTGGAGATTCAGAAACCAATGCACCTAGTGGTCAGTGTGAGGCACCAGATTTCAACTTCTCACATCCATAAGTGACACATTTGGGAGGCGGACTCAGTGAGCACCAAAGCCCCACTCAAACAAGCCCTGTACCACAAGCATGTCTCCAGCGCAGCAGTGCTTCCATTATAGACACAGCAGGTCCTCACAGCCAATTGGCCTAGAGGTCAATTCCTCCCAGTGTACCAACAGTAATCAAGGCTTTTAACTACACCAAGACTTTCCACTCAGCCCACAAAGCGGAGTACCAAGAGCGACCACCTAGGGTGATTGGGGAAGCTGAGCTACCGGCCCCTATAGGTCAACTGACCACACAAAGCCACTCCATCAACACAGGGAAGCAGCCAAAATGCGGAGACACCGAAGTTGTCACGAATAGAAGAGATGGAGGAAAGTAAACTAATGGACGACACAGTGTTCAGAACCACATTTATAAGATTACTCAAGAATCTTCTAAAAACCGCTGAGAAACTTGAAGAGGCCTTCAAAGACCTTAATGAGAATACCAAAAAAAATGGAAAAGGACCAGTCAGAAATTATGCATACACTGTCTGAAATAAAGAATATACAGAAACTCAACTGTAGATCACCGTACCCAAAGAGTCAAACTAAAGATCTGGAATATGAGGAAGCAAAAAACACCCAACCAGAGAGGCGGAAAGTAAGAAGAATCCAAAAGTGTGAGGATAGCATAAGGAGCCTCTGGGATGGCTTTAAGTGTACCAACATCTGAATTTTTGGGGTGCCAGAAGAAGAGAGAGAGCAAGCTACTGAAAACCTATTTGAAGAAATAATGACAGAAAACTTCCCCCACCTGGTGAAAGAAATAGACTTACAAGTTCAGGAAGCGCACAGAACCCCAAACAAGAGGAATCCAAAGAGGACCACACCAAGACACATCATAATTAAAATGCCAAGGGCAAAAGACAAAGAGAGAATCTTGAAAGCAGCAAGAGAAAAACAGTTACCTACAAGGGACTACCCATACGACTGTCAGCTGATTTCTCAACAGAAACTATGCAGGCCAGACGGGAGTGGCAAGAAATATTCAAAGTGATGAATAGCAAGAACCTACAACCAAGATTACTCTACCCAGCAAAGCTATCATTCAGAATTGACGGTCAGACTAAAAGCTTCACAGACAAGAAAAAGCTAAAGTAGTTTATCACCACCAAACCAGGATTACATGAAATGCTGAAGGGTATTCTTTAAGAAGAGGAAGAAGAAAAAAAAAGGTAAAGGTAAAAATTATGAACAACAAAAAGACATCAAATACATACCTACCAACAAGTGAATCTAAAAATCAAGTGAATAAAAAATCTGAATAACAGAATGGACTGGTGAATATAATAGAATCAGGGACATAGAAAGAGAGGGGATGGACAATTATCAGGGGGAAGGGGGCCTGAGGGGTGCAGGAAGAGATTGGACAAAAACTTACACCTATGGATGAAGACAGTGGCGGGGGGTAAGGCCATGGGGTGGGGTGGGGAATCAGGTGAAGCGGAGCTAGGGGGGGGGGGAGAGGAACACCTGTGATAATCTGAACAATAAAGATTAATTTAAAAAAAGAAAATATTAGGAAATCTTGCAAAGAAATATACTTGAATTTGGTTCAAATTACCTCTGAATATGGTAACAAAAATTAATAAAATTAAAGATAGCAAAGAGTCATCAAGTATTTTAGACCCTGCTACATGCTAAATCTAGAACTCATTTGTGAGCATATCTGTATTTCTTAGATTAGTGCAGCTACCTATTTTTCCTTGGCAGTAATTCTTCATTTGGGCAATATCATTCTTTCCCTTCTTGCTGTTCTTAATGTATATGTCATCCTATTATATTTTTATTATTGGAGAGATTAAGGCCAGGATCATTTCAATGAAATAATAAATGTGATATTTTGAACAAAGCGCCAACCTAATATGTAGCAGGTTATATGTATGCAGGATATATGACTAGTCTGGCTAATGGTTTATCAATTTTGTTTATCCTTTCAAAGAACCAGCTCTTGGTTTCATTTATTTAAAAAAAAAATCTATGTTATGTATTTCTGCTCTAATCTTTATTATTTCCTTTATTCTACTTACTCTGGGCTTGTCTTGTTGTTCTCTTTCTAGTTCTTTAAGTTGTAGAGTTAAATAGTTTATTGCTGATTCCTTTTCTTTTCTTTTTTCTTTTTTTTTTTTTTACGTATGCCTGTAGTGCTATGAACTTCCCTTTCAGGACTGGTTTTGCTGTGTCCCATTTTTGAGTTGTTGTGTATTCACTTTTGTTTCCTGGAAATTTTTTATTTCTTTCTGGATCTCGGTGGTAACCCATTCATAGTTTAATAACATGCTATTTAGCCTCCATGTATTTAGAATGTTTTTGGGTTTTTACTGTAGTTGATTCCTAATTTCACTCCACTGTGATCTGAGAAGATGCTTGATATGACTTCAATCTTCTTGAATTTGTATTGTGTCCTGACATGTGGTCTATCTTTGTGAATGATCCATGTGATGTGCACTTGAGAAGAATGTATATTCTGCTGCGTTGGTGTGAAATGCTCTATAAATGTCTATTAAATCCATCTCATCCAGTGTGTCCTTTAGAGTCTCTGTTTCCTTGTTAAGTTGTTGTCTGGAAGATCTTTCCAGGGAAGTCAGAGGGGTGTTAAAGTCCCCCACTATGACTGTATTGTTGTCAATCTCTGTGTTAAAGTCCTCTAGAAGTTTTTTTGTATATTTAGTTGCACTAATATGGGGTGCTTAAATGTTTACCAGGGTAATATCCTCATGTTGGATCGATCCCTTTAATATTATGTAGTGACTTTTTTTGTCTTTTGTGATGGCCTTCATCTTAAAGTCTATTTTGTCAGAGATGAGTATTGCTACTCCAGCTTTTTTTTTCTTTTCCACTTTCATCCTGTGTGTGTCTTTTGTTTTGAGGTGGGTCTCTTATAGACAGCATACAGTTGGGTCATCTTTTTGTATCCATTCAGCTACCCTACACCTTTTTATTGGAGCATTTAATCCATTTACATTTAGTGTTATTATTGAGAGGTACTAATTTATAGCCATTTTATATGTATGGCTAGGTTTCTCTCTCTGTTTCTTCTTCTCAGCAATCCTTTGCAGCAATCTCTTTAGCATTTCTTTTAATGCTGGCTTGGTGGTGATGAACTCCTTTAGCCTTTTTTGTCTGGGAAGCTCTTTATTTGACCATCTACACTAATAAAAGAGAAAGATGCAAATTGATTGTACCTCCACAATGCCCACCAGCCAATCAGGAGTGAGTATGCAAATTAACCCAACAAAGATGGAGGGTTAATTTGCATATGCAGGCGCCAAGCCGCTGGGGGTGGGGTGGTGCCAAGCAGCCTGGGTCCCAGACAGGCACCAGGCCCTGCCCCCAGGGTTCCGGGACCATCGGCGGCCCAGGGAGGCGGGCCGGGCAGTGCCAGGCCCCGCCAGCAGGGTCCCGGGACCATCACTGCAGGGCAAGAGCAGAGTGGGCGGCTTGGAGAACTTTGCAGAGTGGGAGGCTGCCAGAAGGAGAGCAGAGAGAGAGAGCTGGTGGCTTGGAATTAATTCACAGAAGAAAAAAAAAAGATCATGGGAAAGAAATAGGTGTGACCTGTTTAGATTAAAGTAATCAGGTACACCTTCTCGATATTGTTGATGGTGGATGGTGATGGTGAAGGTAACATGTGAGATAGAACAGAGTGTGAAACTGTCTGGGGTCAGAAGCAGCATGTGCCCTCCAAGGGTTTGAGGAGTCCAGTGACTGAGAGCAGGCAGGGAGTGGGACATGGGCGGGAAATTAGGTGAAAGAGGGAGCAGAGGCCAGATGTCCACCATGGTTTATTCAGATAAATCTTAAAATAATTACCTCGGCATGCCCAGCCTGCATGGCTCAGTGATTGAGCATGGACCTATATACAAGGAGATCGAGGTTCAATTCCCTGTCAGGGCACATGCACGGGTTGCGGGCTTGATCCCCGGTAGGAGGCATGTGCAGGAGGCAGCTGATCAATGATTCTCTCTCATCATTGATGTTTCCAGCTCTCTCCCTCTCCCTTCCTCTCTGAAATCAATAAAAAAATATTTTAAAAAAATTACCTCGCAGCCTGAGTTTTCTCTAAGTCATGTTTAGTTATGTTAACCATTATCACTCCAGGATTAAGCGGTGTCTGTGAATGGGTTTAACCAGCATTCCACCCAGGTGAACACTGTAATTTGGTGATAAGAATGTAGTTACAATAGGTCATAGTAATCTACATGACCCTTGATGTTCACTAAGGTATGTCAAAACATTGTACTAGGGCTAAACAGTGTACTTTGCACTTAAGAAGAAAGTGTTTTCATAATATTTTTTCAGAAAAATAACATTTATTGTACGTTGTACATTTAATAATCCTGTAATTTGTTGTCTATGTATACACACACACATACATAAAATTATTATGTGGGCATAAATGAGTTGATGGAAGATAAATTAAGATTACATATGTCATTATCTAGCCCAGTCCTGGACTTATATTTAGTAAATATTAGTTTATTTCCTTCATCTTTTACATGGCAGGCACTGGATTAGACACTTTATTTGTATCTTACATAAGACAGTAAATTTATTTTATTTTGCCTTCATCCACATAAGAATGGGGAATATAAAATTATTTTCAAGTCTCACAAGTAACATTATTTTATACTATAAAGGGAAATGTCTAAAATACCCTGGAAATGTAAGCTAAAATGAAATACATAGCAAGAAGATTTTATAACTTTCTAAAGGAACGCTATGAACAAATGTATGCCAGTAATTTAGATGACTTCCACAATTGGTGTAAATTATTATACACAGTGGGGCAAAAGTAGGCGTACAGTGGTTCATATGGAAAAAGACATGCAGGTTATGATTATTACAATAGCTTTAACAACTCTGTTTTGCATACTCACAACCTTAAATGTACTTTTGCCCCACCCTATACATAGGAGGTTTTTACAACAGCCTGGTAACACAGCCAGTTTTTCCCTACCTACAACCTCTTGCCTATCACCTGAGGCAAGGGCGCTCAACCTTGGCTGCTTATGAGGGTCACCCGGAGAGGTCTTAAAGTCTCTGTGACCAGGTCTCTTCTGAGATCAAACAAACTCTAATCTCAGGGGCAGGGGCCTGGCATGTCTGCCTTAAAATCTCCCTGGGTGGTTTCAGTTGGGCGGGCAAAGTTGAGAATCACTGTGCCAGGGTCCTCTGTGTAGCAATGGAGGGCTATCTTCAAAAATGCATGCACTTGGCTTTTCAAAAAATGTCTGTCCCTTTTCAAATCCTACTCTGCTTTCAAGTCTTCAAAGAATTGGCAGCTGCATTGTGAAGCCTTCCCATTTGACACAGCCTTTGATATTCAATCTGCTCTGTGCATAGCTTTATTATACCTCACACAGAAATAGTCATTCCTAATGGGAGGAAAAATGAAATATTAAACTGAAGGCAAGTTCCTTGAGGGCAGGGAGACAGATGGATAGATGATAGATATGTAGATAGACAGGTAGAGGTATCCTATATAATAAAACCCTAATATGCAAATCAACCGAACGACAGAACAACCGGTCGCTTTGAGCCAGGGCCTAAGCTGGAAGGTGGACATCTCATGAGGGGTCCTGGACTGAGAGAGGGTGCAAGCCAGGCTGAGGGACCTCCCCCTACCCCCAGTACACAAATGTTGTGCACCGGGCCTCTAGTTTTGAATGATAGCCTTGCTGGATATAGTAATCTTGGTCTCAGATACTTGCTTTCCATTACCTTGACTACTTCATGCCATTCCCTTCTGGCCTATATAGAGTTTCTGATGAGAAACCAGGTGTCAGCCTTATGGGAACTCCTTTGTAGGTAACAGTTTTCTCTTGCTGCCTTTAAGATTCTCTCTTTGTCTTTAATTTTTGGCATTTTAATTATGATGTGTCTGGGCATGGGTCTATTTGGGTTCTTCTTGCTTGGGGTTCTCTGTGCCTCCTTAACTTGTGTGACTTTTTTCTTTACCAGGTTAGGGAAGTTTTCTACCATTATTTCTTCAAACACCTTCTCTATTCCTTTCTCTCTTTCTGCCTCTTATGGCATACCTGCTATTCTAATATTGTTACGTTTCCTGTTGTCCCACATCTTTCTTAAGTTATCCTCCTGTTTTTTAATTGTTTTTTTTTCTTCTTGGTTCTCTAATTGAGTGATATTTTCAACTCTGTCTTCTAATTCACTGATTCAATTCTCAGCTTCCCTTAATCTGCTGTGTATTCCTTCCAATGTGTTCTTTATTTGTTATGTAACTATCTCAGACGGTTCTTTTTTTCATAATCTTTTTTCATACTGTTGAGCATTTTTACCATTATTACTCTGAACTCTGTTTCAGATAAGTTTGTTATCTCTGCTTCATTTATCTCTTCTTCTGGAGAATTCTCTAGTTCTTTCATTTGGGGGTTGTTTCTTTGTTTCCTCATTTTGGTTGTCAGGGTTTGTGACTGTGTACTAGGTACATCCTCTACACCTCTCAAACCGGCAGTCGGACATCCCCCAAGGGGTCCCCGATTGGAGAGGGTGCAGGCTGAGCTGAGGGAACCCCCCCTCTGTGCACGAATTTCATGGACCAGGCTACTAGTTAACACATAACAATAATAGTGAGGGGGTTTGTGGTCTCCATTCTGGTGCCCTGTGGAAGAAAAGGAAATTACTTTGTTATTCCAAAACATGTTATCAGGTATGTTATTTTAGATGCAAAAAGACAACAGGCAGGCTCAGTTAAGGTGGAGATTGACTTTTATTTTTACCCAGTATAAGCTATTTCTTTATTTTCGTTATTGATTAGGTATTTCATATGTGTCCTTAATCCCCACACCCCTCCTCATGCCCTCATCCACTTGGTGTCTGTGTCCATTGGTTAGGCTTGTGTGCATACATACAAGTCATTTGGTTGGTCTCTCCACTTACCCCCACCCTTCCCTTTGAGGTTTGACGGTCTGATCAATGCGTCTCTGTTTCTGGATCTGTTTTTGTTCATCAATTTATGTTGTTCATTATATTCAACAAATGAGTGAGATTATGGGATATTTATCTTTCTCCGACTGGCTTATTTCGCCAAGCATAATGCTCTCCAGTTCCAGCCATGCTGTTGAAAATAGTAAGAATTTTTTCTTTTTTACAGCAGCATAGTATTCCATTGTGCAGACGTACCACCATTTTTTAATTCACTCATCTGCTTATGGGCACTTAGGCTGTTTCCAAATCTTAGCTATGGTAAATTGTGCTGCTGTGAACATAGGGGTGCATATATCCTTTCTAATTGGTGTTCCTAGGTTCTTGGGATATATTTCTACTAGTGGAATTACTGGGTCAAATGGGAGTTCCATTTTTAGTTTTTTGAGGAAACTCCATACTGTTCTCCACAGTGGCTTCACCAATCTGCATTCCCACCAGCAGTGCACGAGGGTTCCTTTTTCTCTCCATCCTTACCAGCACTTGTCATTAGTTGAATTGTTGATGATAGCCATTCTGACAGGTGTGAGATGGTACCTCATTGTATCTCTCGAATGATTAGTGACTTTGAACATGTTTTCATATGTCTCTCAGCCTTCTGTATATCCTCTTTTGAAAAGTGTCTATTTAGATCCTTTGCCCATTTTTTTTCATTTCCATTGGCCTGAAAGATATTTTTCTATCCCTGAGATTTTGCTGCCTGTGGATTCCTCTAATATTTTTATGGTTTCCCGTCTTATGTTTACCTCCTTTATCCATTTTGAGTTTATTTTTGTATATGGTGTAAGTTGGTGATCTAGTTTCATTTTTTTGCAAGTACCTGTTCAATTTTCCCAACACCATTTATTGAAGAGACTGTCTTGACTCCATTGTATGCTCTTACCTCCTTTGTCAAATATTAATTGAGCATAGTGGTTTGGGTCGATTTCTCAGTTCTCTATTTTATTCCATTGATCTATATGTCTATTCTTGTGCCAGTACCAGGCAGTTTTGAGAACAGTGGCTTTGTAATACAGCTTGGTATCTGGTATTGAGATCCCTCCTACTTTGTTCTTCTTCCTCAGGATTGCTGTGGCTATTCGGGGTCTTTTTTTTATTCCAGATTAATTTTTGGAGAGTTTTTTCTAAATCTGTGAAATATGCTTCTCCCTCTGAAATCAATAAAAACATATCTTAAAAAAAATAACCTTTCAAACCTATAGAGAATTTTTGTGAGTTTATTTGAGCCAAACTGACAACAATTGCCAGAAAGCAAAATCTCAATGGATTGAGAAAATGCTCTAGGAAAAGGCAGTTTTGCACCTTATTTTATACATACAATCAAAAGAGAAGACATAAGTGGGATACATGAAATCCATTGGTAATAGATTAGGGAGGTGGGAGAATGAAAAATACCGCTCTAGGACATGACTACCCTCCATGCACTGCTTTTAGGAACTGTTCATTTCAGACCATCCTGTGTAGTTACAGTAGGTCTCGGAGTTTGTAAGGCTGCCACACAGGCCTTCCCTGAGCTCGTCAGGTTTAGTATGTAGTCCAGTGATGGGCAACCTTTTGAGCTCGGTGTGTCAAACTTCGCCAAAAAACTGAGCATAACTCGGGTAGTGTGTTACTTTGAGGAAAAAACATTATTTCGCGATATTTATAGTTTAAATAACATAAATGTATAATTGTTATATATAATTGTATTTAATAAACCTCAGCGGCCATGTGTCATCAGAAATGGCTATGCGTGTCAGTGCTGACACACGTGTCATAGGTTCGCCATCACTGATGTAGTCCCTTTTCATCCACAATAGCAATTTAAATTTTAACACATTCCAAAACTTTATATTTTCAATTTCCCACTTTCATGGTTTATATTTTGGTTGTCACTTTTTACATATTATTTTATGTATTCCTTAGCTAATTATTCTAGTTTCAGCTAAGTTTATTACTTTTGTCTTCTAACCTTCAGTTTCATCTAACATACGCTTGATTTCCTCTGGTGTATTCCATTTCTGTTACTATATTCTTCATTTTGGACTGGTTCTGTGTGTGTGTGTGTGTGTGTGTGTGTGTGTGTGTGTGTGTGTGTGTTCTTTTTTATGCTTACTATCTGTTCTAGTTCTCACTGAGTTCATTCTTTTTTCTCCTTAAGTTCCTTGAGCATTCTTATAACCATTGTTTTGAACTCCATATCTGGTAGATTGGTTGCCTCCATTTCATTTAGTTCTTTTTTTCTGGGGATTTCTCCTTTTATTTCCTTCATTTTTTTATAAAGGTGTTATATGTGTTCATATCTTACCATTGCCCCCCCCCCCACTCCCATACATGCCCTCAACCCCCAGAGTTTTGTGTCCATTGGTTATGCTTATATGTTTGCATGCAAGTCCTTCGGTTGATCTCTTATCTCCCCCACCTCTCCCTAACCTTCCCGCTGTAATTTGACCTTCTGTTTGATGCTTTACCGTCTCTGTATCTATCTTTTTGTTCAACAGCATATAATTTTCTTTGTTATCCATAGATGAGTGAGCTCATGTGGTATTTTTCTTTCATGGACTGGCTTATTTCACTTAGCATGATGTTCTCCAATTCCATCCAGGTTGCTGCAAATGGTAGGAGTTCCTTCTTTTTTATGGCAGCATAGTATTTCATTGTGTAGATGTACCATAGTTTTCTGATCCAGTCATCTGCTGACAGGCACCTAGGCTGTTTCCAAATCTTTGCTATTGTAAATTGTGCTGCTATGAACATAGGGGTGCATATATCCTTTCTTATTGGTGTTTCCAGTTTCTTAGGATATATTCCTAGGAGTGGGATTACTGGGTCAAATGAGAATTCCATTTTCAGTTTTTTGAGGAAACTCCATACTGTTCTCCACAGTGACTGCACCAGTCTACATTCCCACCAGCAGTGCACGAGTGTTCCTTTTTCTCCGCATCCTCGCCAACACTTGTCGTTTGTTGATTTGTTGATGATAGCCATTCTGACAGGTGTGAGATGGTATCGCATTGTTGTTTTGATTTGCATCTCTCGGATAATTAGTGACGTTGAGCATGTTTTCATGTGTCTCTTGGCCTTCCTTCTGTCTTCTTTTGAAAAGATTCTATTTAGGTCATTGCCCATTTTTTATTGGATCATTTATCGTCCTTTTATTAAGTTGTATAAGCTGCCTGTAGATGTTGGAGATTAAACCTTTATCAGTGATAACATTTGCAAATATGTTCTCCCATACAGTGGGATTTCTTGTTGTTTTGTTGATAGTTTCTTTTGCTGTAAAAAAGCTTTTTATTTTGATGTAGTCCCATTTGTTTATTTTCTCTTTAGCTTCCATTGCCCTAGGGGCAGTATCAGTGAAGAAATTCTTTCAGCATATGTCTGAGATTTTGCTGCCTGTGGATTCCTCTAGTATTTTTATGGTTTCCCGTCTTATGTTTAAGTCCTGTATCCATTTTGAGTTTATTTTTGTGTATGATGTAAGTTGGTGATCTAGTTTCATTTTTTTTTTTGCATGTATCTGTCCAATTTTCCCAACACCATTTATTGAAGAGACTGTCTTTATTCCATTGTATGTTCATGCCTCCTTTGTCAAATATTAATTGAGCATATTGGTTTGGGTTGATATCTTGATTCTCTATTCTATTCCATTGATCTATATGTCTGTTCTTGTGCCACTACCATGCTGTTTTGAGAACAGTGGCTTTGTAATACAGCTTGAAATCTGGTATTGAGATCCCTCTTACTTTGTTCTTCTTTCTCAGGATTGCTGTGGCTATTCGGGGTCTTTTTTTTATTCCAGATGAATTTTTGGAGAGTTCTTTCAAGGTCTGTGAAATATGCCGTTGGTATTTTAATGGGGAGTGCATTGAGTCTATAGATTACTTAGGGTAGTATGGACATTTTAATGATGTTGATTCTACCAATCCATGAACATGGTATGTTCTTCCATCTGTTTACATCTTCCTCTATCTCTTTTTTCAGTGTCCTGTAGTTTTCCGCATATAGGTCTTTTAGCTCCTTAGTTAAGTTTATCCTAGGTATCTTAATTTTTTTGGTGCGATGGTAAATGGGATTGCTTTTTTAGTCTCACTTTCTATAAGTTCAATATTGGTTTATAGAAAGGCCATATATTTCTAGGCGTTAATTTTGTATCCTGCTACATTGTCAAATTCATTTATTAAGTCTAGTAGTTTTTTGATGGAGTCTTTCAGGTTTTTTATGTACAGTATCATGTCATCTGCAAATAAGGATAGCGTTACTTCTTCTTTTCCAATTTGGATGCCTTTTATTTCTTCTTCTTGTCTGATCGCAATGGCTAATACTTCCAGTACTATGCCAAACAGGAGTGGTGAGAGTGGGCATCCCTGTCTTGTTCCTGTTCTTAGGGGAAATGGTTTTAGTTTTTGTCCATTGAGTATGATCTTTGCTGTGGGTTTATCATATATAGCTTTTATTATGTTGAGGTATGATCCTTCTATTCCCACCTTGTTGAGAGTTTTTATCAAGAAAGAGTGTTGGATTTTGTCAAATGCTTTTTCTGCATCAATTGATATGACTATGTGATTTTTATCTCTCAGTTTGTTAATGTGATGTATCACATTTATTGATTTACAGATATTGTACCATCCTTGCATCCCTGGGATAAATCCTACTTGGTCATGGTGTATGATCTTTCTGATGTACTGCTGGAGCCGATTTGCTAGAATTTTGTTGAGGATTTTGGCATCTATGTTCATGAGGGATATTGGGCTGTAATTCTCTTTCATTGTGTTGTCTTTATCTGGTTTTGGTATTAGGGTGATGCTGGCTTCATAGAAGGAGCTTGGAAGTGTTCCTTCCTCTTGAATTTTTTGGAATAGTCTGAGGAGGATAGGTTTTAGTTCTTCCTTGAATGTTTGGTAAAACTCTCCTGTGAAGCCGTCTGGCCCCGGGCTTTTGTTTGCCGGAAGCTTTTTGATGACTGCTTCAATTTCTTCCATCATTACTGGCCTATTGAGCTGTTTAGATTCTTCCTGATTGAGTTTTGGAAGGTTATATTTTTCTAGGAATATGTCCATTTCCTCCAGGTTGTCCAGTTTGTTGGAATAGAGTTGTTCATAGTATTTTGAAACAATCCTTTGTATCTCAGCGGGGTCTCTTGTTATTTCGCCTCTTTCATTTCTGATTTTGTTTATTTGGGTACCCTCTCTGTGTTTCTTGGTGAGTCTGGCTAAAGGTTCATCAATCTTGTTTATCCTTTCAAAGAACCAGCTCTTGGTTTTGTTGATCTTTTGTATTGTTTCTTTGGTCTCTATGTCGTTTATCTCTGCTCTGATCTTTATTATTTCCTTCCTTCTGCTTACACTGGGCTTTTCTTGTTGCTCTCTTTCTAACTCTTTGAGTTGTAGGGTTAGGTAATTTATTACCATTGTTTCTTGTTATTTGCAGTAGGCTTATAGAGCTATGAACTTCCCTCTCAAGACTTTTGCTGTTTCCCATAGATTTTGGATTGTTGTGTTTTCATTGTCATTTGTTGCCATGAAGTTTTTTATTTCTTCCTTGATGTCTCTGTTAACCCAGTCATTGTTTAATAGCGTGCTGTTTAGTCTCCATGTGTTTGATTTCTTTGGATTGTTTTTATTGTAGTTGATTTCCAGTTTTATGCCACTGTGATCTGAGAAGATGCTTGATATGATCTCTATCTTCTTGAATTTGGAGAGACTTTGCCTATGTCCTAACATATGGTCTATCTTTGAAAATGACCCATGTGCACTTGAGAAGAATGTATATTCTGTTGCTTTGGGGTGAAATGTTCTGAAGATGTCAATTAATTCCATCTAGTCTAGTGAGTCATTTAGGATCGATGTTTCGTTGCTGATTTTTTGTTTAGAGGATTTGTCCAGTGGTGATAGTGGTGTATTAAAGTCTCCTACTATGATTGTATTGCTGTTAATCTCTCCCTTGATATCCTCCAGGAGTTTTTTTATGTATTTGGGTGCTCCTGTATTGGGTGCGTATATGTTTACCAGTTATTTCTTCTTGTTGGATTGCTCCCTTTAGTATTATGAAAAGTGGCCTTCCTTATCTCTTGTTAAGTCCTTCACTTTGAGATGTAACTTGTCAGATATAAGTATTGCTACCCCAGCTTTTTATTTCATTTCCATTCGCCTGGAAAACCTTTTTCCGTCCCTTCACCCTCAGTCTGTGTGCGTCTTTTTTTCTGTGGTGGGTTTCTTATACACAGCAGATATATGGGTCTTGTTTTCTTATCCAATCTGTTACCCTATGTCTTTTGATTGGGGCATTTAATCCATTTACATTTAAAGTTATTATTGATAGGTACTTATTTGTTGCCATTTTTATTCTATACTCCTGGGTTTCTTCTTCACTTTCTATTTGTTTTGTTTTGTTTTTTTTCTTTTTACAGCAGACCCTTTAGCATTTCTTGCATTGCTGGTGGTGATAAATTCCCTTAGCCCTTTTTTGTCTGTGAAGTTCTGATTTCACCTTCAATTTTGATTGATAGCCTTGCTGGGTACAGTATTCTTGGAATGACACCCTTCCTTTGCATGACTTTGTATATTTCATTCCATTCCCTTCTGGCCTGATGAGTTTCTGTTGACAAATCAGTTGCTAGTCTGATGGGGGTTCCTTTGTATGTAACTGTCTGTCTGTCTCTGGCTGCTTTTAAGATCCTTACTTTGTCGTTGGTGTTTGCCAGTTTAATTATAATGTGCCTTGGTGTCGGTCTTTTGGGGTTCATTTTGCTTGGGACTCTGTGAGCTTCTTGGATTTGTGTGGGTTTTTTCTTCCCTATATCAGGGAAGTTTTCTGTCATTATTTCTTCAAACAGGTTTTCTATTCCTTGCTCAGTTTCCTTTCCTTCTGGAACCCCTGTTATGCGGATGTTGTTTTGTTTTGTGTTGTCCCAAAGTTCCCTTAGGTTCTCCTCCTGCTTTTTCATTTTCTTTTCTAGAAGCTGCTCTACTTGGGTATTTTTTTCCATCTTGTCTTCTAGCTCACTGATGCGGTCTTCTGCTTCTTCTAGTCTACTCTTGATGCTTTCTATTGAGTTCTTTACAGCAGCAGTGTCATTTTTCATTTCTTCTTGGCTCTTCTTCATTTCCTCTTGGTTCTTACTCATATTGTAGAATTTGTCTTCCATTCTTTTCAGCCACCTTATGACCATTTCTCTGAATTCTTTCTCTGATAGGTTGCTGGCCTCTAATTCATTTACTTCCTTTTCTGGTGATGCCTGCTTTTCTTTCTTATGCGGGCTGTTTCTTTGTCTCCCCATGGTCTCTCTTCTCTGGATGTCTGGTTATGAAGTTCTCTCTCTCCTACGTTGATTTAAAGCTCAAAATACAACACAACTAGGTACAATACACAAGGCACTGAACAGCGATGTATTCACGATATTAATAATCTGCAATAAAGATGACCACCAGAGAAAGGCAAATTAGGGGATAGGAGAGAATGAAGAGTAAAAAGAAAGAAAGAAAAAAAAAGGAGTGTCAAAAATGAAATTGGGGAAAGGAGAAAAAAGAATAAGAGAGACTAGAAGGAGACTAAGAGAGAAAAGAGGAATAAACTATATATATGGGGAGAAAACTCCAATAGAACAACCACTAATCACAGCAAATGCCAACAACAAGTACCTGGTGATAAATACAACCTACAACACCAACTAATATCAAGCGAGGTGAGGGATAACAGAAGTAAAAAAAAACAAACAAAAACACAGCAAACAAAAAAAAAGAATAAGCAAAACAATCTCACAAAAAAGCATAAAAATCGATATAATCAACATTCAAGCAAACAACAACAAAAGGACAGAGAGAAAAACAATTTTTTTTTATAGTTAAGACAGCAAAGAGAGAGGTGTGTATGGACTTGGAGAAGGGGATTGGAGATTAGATATATAGGTAGGGTGAAATTTTAGCTGGGGGTAAACAGAAAGAATAGGGAAAATCTAGAGCAGGAAAGGGTTAAGATAAACAGGACACCAAAAGGGGAAAGGTTAGGCAGAGAGTGATGGCATAAAAGAGTTGAGATAGAATAAAACGATGGTGAAGGAAAGGTGAAAATAGACTGCAGAACGCTAATCCCAAAGTAAAATAAAGAGAAAATAAAATGACACTTTAAAAAAAATAATAATAAAGACCCAAAAATAAATATAATAAAAAAGGTAAAATAGTAGTAGTAATAATGTTGATTGCAAATAAAAATGTAATAATTAAAAAGGTAACATCAAGTGAGGAAAAAAGAAAAAATAGTTTCTTAAGTAAATGATGCAAAAATGAAAATTAAAAATTTATTAAAATAAAAAAAATGTGTAGTAGTGAAGGTCATTCACTTCCTCTAGTGTTCTGTTTGGCACGCCTGTTTCCCAGTCCGGACAGTGTTGCAGTTCCCTGCGTTTCACTGCTCCTCAGTGTTGTAATTCAGTCTTGATTTTTAAGCAGGGGGTGTCTTAATTTCTGGTGTTCTTTTATTTTTGATAAGACCAGAGTCAATTTGTGATTCAGCCTCGGGGTGGCAGTGTTTCTGGGTTGACTTCCAGGACTCTAAGGCCTCTCTAGCCTTTTTTCCTCTGTGGCACTCAATACTGGTTTGCAGAGGCTGGTGGGCAAGTTCAAGCCGACTGCACACCCCTGAAACTCCCAGTCTATCCCTCTGCGTCAGATCAAAACCGGTTGCTCTTTAGAGATTCCCCCCCTGTTAGCAGCTCTGAGGCCCCTTCCACAATCACGGATCACACCGGCCCCAACAGCCACGGACCTCTCCCGGCTCAGACCTCCCTGGTCATCCAGCTCCCACCGTGTGCGCACGCGGGCGTTTCTCTCTCCGGCAGGGACTAGAACCTCACCCTATCCCTGGAGAAATCTGACCTTTCCATGGTGGAGTGAAGAGCGCCTTTGAGTCCAAGCATTCGCGCCTCCTGGGATTAGTGCTCTGGGGCAAACAGTTGTTGGGCGGTCACCACAGTTGTTGATTTTCAGGCCTCGGACAAAGTCCACCTTCCCTTTCAAGATGGCGAGATTTCGCCGTCCGAGCCCGTAGCTCCGGGAGGGGACCCAGCCGCCGTGGGGGCTGCCCTGTCAGGGGAACCCTGTCCAGCAGCTCCCCACCTTCTCCTGGTGTTCAGCTGTCCCTCAGCTTGCTAACAAACACTCCCAGTGCGACCCTCAGCTGTTCTCTCTTTCTGCTCCAGGACCAGGCTGGGAACACATCTGCCTACTCTGCCGCCATTTTCTACTCCCCTCCCTTTTATTTCTTTCTGTCTGTGGGCCATATGGGAATAGGGACTCTGCACAGGGACCGTGATTTATGCCAAATTTTCTGGGTTTTGTTTTGTTTTTAATATATTTTGGCTAAGCTCTTTCTTTCTTCCTCTCTTTCCCTCCCTCCCTCCCTCTTACTCCCTCCCTCTCTCTCTTCCTTTCTTTATTCCTCACCTGAGGATATATTCCCATTGATTTTTTAGAGAGAAGGAAAGAGAGGAAAAGACAGAAATATCGATGTGAGAGAAACACATTGGTTGCCTCCTGTATGTATCAGAAAGGAGCCTGCAACAGAGGTATACGCCTTTGATCAGAATCGAACCTGGGACCTTTCAGTCCCCAGGCCAACCTCTCTCCACTGAGCTAAACCAACTAGGACTCCTTTTCTTTTATTTTTGGCATATTTTTTTGTTTCCTCATTTTGGCTGCCTGACTGTATTTGTTTCTGTGTATTATGTTGATCTGCTGTCTCCCAGTCTTGGTAAGATGGCCTTATGTAGTAGGTGTCCTATGGGGCTCTGTGGTGCAGTCTTCCTGTTCACCTGAACTAGGTGCTCCAGGAATGTCCATTGTGTGGGTTCTGTGAGCCCTCCAGTTGTAGTTGAATCTTGATTGCTGTTGGCTTATTCAGGAGTAGGTTGACTTTCAGGCTGGCTAACCATAAGGATTGACCCCAACCACAGTGTATGAGCTACTGTGCAGGGGTTGACCTCAAGAAGCAGACTTTGCTCCAGCAGGGTCTGGTGCTTGACGAGATCTCCATTTGGGTGTGTCACTTATGTGACTAATTGGGTCACGCTCTGATGTGGTCAAAAGCCTGGCACTGGGTGTGTTGGTTATTGGGCCTTTTGAAAGAGACTTTGGTACAGGTCAGGATCAGGGGCTGCCTGTGACTAGCTCTTGGCTACCCGTTTAGAGCTACAACGCTATCTACAGTTTGTGGATGCCTCTGTTGGCTTTGGGTGTGCATGGGAGGGGCCAAGCTCTCTATAAAGATGGGCTTCCACCAGCATCAAACCCAGGAGCTGGTGAGCCAAAGGCCCAAGACACCCCAAAATACACCTCCATCTGTCTGCTGCCTGTTAGGCTTCGTCACTGAAAGAGCCTCTGGCACTTATGTGAATTGAATGTGGTAGGTTCTCAGTGAGTCACCAGGTAAGGGCAGGTGATGTTCACCATGTTGATACTGATTCAAACTCAGTGCCAGTGCTGGGTCTGAGGCATCTCAGTAAAAGTCTCAGGGTTCAACAAGACCAGCCACCATCCACTGGAGCCTTGTGGACCTTTGTGGTGGGGCCGGGGTCAGTGAGTCATCAGGGTGAGGCCAGCAGAGTTCATTAGGCCCAAACAGACCAAGACTTACCCATGTTGGGGGAGGGCTCTGCACAAGAACAGTGGCACTTGTTGGTTGTGGAAGGGTAAAATGGCACCCACCCTAGAGCTACACAACTTAATCTGATCCCATTCATTTCTGCTACCCCAAGTTGGCCTGGACCTCCTCGAGAGCCTTGAAAGGAAGTCTGCTCTGTGGACCCAGGCTGCCCACAAATCGCTGACTCCCCTGCAGGGCGCACACTTGGCAGGGCAGGGCCACCAGGGGTCAGGAGGTTGGTGCTACTGGATCTCCTGTGAGAGGTCAGTGCTGGTTAGTTGCACAGGAAGGGCAGGGGGAATGACCCCCATTTCGAAGCCACACACCCAGTCTCTTTCCATGCCAGTCTCCGACACCTCCTGAGTTTCTCCAGAACTCCTCAAGAGCCCTCCAGGAAAGTCTCCACCGTGGGCCAAGGCTGGTCATAGCCAGCTAATTTCTCTGCAGGGCAGGAGCTTGGCAGGATGGGAATCAGGAGGGTGGGGCTAGTGTATTCCCCAGGCTGTTTCCATATGTTGGGGAGTGCTTGATCTAGGAAAGATGGTGTCTTTGGGCCCTGTGGGAGTAGGGACTCTGCACAGCGACCGTGATTTATGCCAAATTTTCCTGATTTTGTTTTGTTTTGAATGTATTTTGGCTAAGTCTTCTGTGTTCTGAGATTAAAATGGAATTCTTTTATGTCTTTGCTTTTATCTGGTGCTTTTATGATTCTCACTACTATCTGAGGCCAAACCACCATATTTTGCCTGAATTTTTGCAGTAGTATCACACTGGTTTCTTTGCTTCTCTCTTTGCCACTTTTCCTACTGTATCTTCAACTCTTTCACCAAATTGTACATCAGTCTCCTGTTCATAACTCCTCTAAGTGGCCTTGTATCTCAAAGTAAAGGGTGAAGTTCTTGAAATGGCTCACAAGGCCAAATAACTCTTCACTTCCTGTCTACAGCACATCAAGCTTGCTTCTGCCTCATGGTTTTTGCACTTGCTTCTTCTATCTGCTATACTTTTCTCCCAGATAGTATACTTTTCTGTCTCTCCCGTTCCTCGGGTCACTGCTCCAATATCACTTCCTCAGAGAGCCTTTCTGTGACCAACCTTGCTGACTGAGCCTCATCCACTCTCCTTATCCCTCTTACTCTGCTTTATTTTACTCCCTAATGCTTACTTACAGATAGACAAACCTCAGTCTCTAATTCATTTTCACTTTGCTTTATTGAAAGGTATGAAGTATGGATTAAACTCTTTTTCTAGATGCTACCTATTTGATTCAACACCTTTTACTCAATGAATTCTCCCCCTTGTGTGGAGAGTCTTCCTTGAGAGTAAACTTTTTCTCCATTTTGTTATTGTTTGTAATGGTTTTCCATTTAATTCTCTTAGGTTCTCCAGATATACAATCATGTTATCTGTAAATAATAGTTACTTTTTTCCTTAACAATTTTTATAATTTTATATTGTATTGACTCAATGAATTTGGGTGTCACTTTCAGCACAATACTAAATAATAGCAATGACAGTAAATATTTCCACCTTAGTGCTCACTATTTATTTTTAATGCTCACTTGAGGATATGCTTATTGATTTTAGAGAGAGAGGAAGGGAGAGACAGAAAGAGAGAAACATCAATGGGTTGCCTCCCATATGTGCCTCGACGGGGATTGAACCCACAACCTATGTATGCGCCCTTACCAGGACTGAAACCTGCAACCTCTTGGTCTACGGGTTGACATTCCAACCAACTGAGCCACCTAGCCAGGATTTAGTGCTCATTTTAATTAAAATGTTTTTAATGTTTTCCCTTAAGCAAAATGTCACTGGCTTGGGTTGAAATAGATATATTTTATTATTCTAAGGAAATATCCATCTATTCTGTACAGGTTTGCTCAAGTGTGCATGTTGAATTTTGTCAAATGCATGTTTAGCATCTATGGAGTTGATATATCTAAAAAGGATCATGTAAATTAAAATGGTGACTTTGTATCATCTCTTGATTTCTGAAATAAACTACATTGGGTCATAAGACATTTTTCTTTTAATTTTAATGCACTGCTAATCTTGTTTGTTTGCACCACAAAAGAAAATAAACCAGTCTCACTTATGATTATCCACACAATTTAGACTGAATGTTAGCATTCACTTTTACTGTAACACTTGAAATACTCTATTTTATTTCTTTCCATTTTATTTTATGTCTGTTACTAGAGGCCTGGTGCACGAATTTGTGCATGGGGGGCGCTGGAGGTTGGCCGGTGGGGGGGTGAGAGGGACCATGGCAGGAGGTTGGCCGGGGAGGAGGGACCATGGGAGGTTGGCCGCTGGCCCCGAGGAGGGAGTCGGCCCTCGGACCCCCTGGGAAAGGGGCCACGTCCGCTGCCGCCCACCCCTAGGTCCCCGTTTCAGCCTGGCCCAAAGGCCCTGGCTGGGTCAGGAGAGGAGGCGACGGTTGCCAGGCCAGGTGCAGAAGGAATGGATGCCGGGTGCCGCCGTTGGTGCCCTGCCCCCACACGGTTCCCTGCCTTCCCCCTCTCCTCCTTTCCTCACTGCTGCACTGCTACCATGGTGGGCGGGTGGCCCCTGGGAAAGGGAGAGGACGGGAGCAAGACCCTTGTGTCGAGGGCTGACTTTCAATAGATTGCAGCAAGGGAGCTACTCTGCTACATACAAAACCCCCAGAATTAGGTCTCTATGAATGGTTTAGCACCAGGGGCCCATGGAGGCCGATGGCCGGAGGGGGCGGGGGGGGGGGGCTGTGGGAGGTTGGCTGTGGGAGCACACTGACCACCAGGGAGCAGCTCCTGCATTGAGTGTTTGCCCCCTGGTGGTCAGTGTGCATCATAGCAACTGGTCTACTGGTCGTTTGGTCATAATGGTCGCTTAGGCTTTTATATATATAGATTAACTTAACATGTTTCTTTTTTTTCTTCTTTTTTTCTCTCCCTCCCATGGGATGTGGACATGTTGCTATTTGTATTAATTTCCTATGTCTTCTGTAACAAATTACTGCAAACCTGGTGCTTAAAACAAGAGAAATTTATTCTCTTACAATTCTGGAGGCCATAATTAAGTTATTGGTAGGGCTACAAAGGTCTAGGGGACAATTATTCATTGCCTCCTTCAGATTTTAGTAATTGCAGGCATTCCTTGGCTTCTGGCTTATCACTCTAATTTCTGTCCCCTATGGTTATATTTGTTTCAAAATGTCTGTTTCATCATTATTCAAATATGGTGAGGCCAACAGATGAGGCAATGAATGCCTTTTAAAAACTCACAGTTTCTAGGAGAAAAGGACACATACACCATCTCACATGGGGAAGCACCAGGGTTTTAATATTATTAATTCAATCACATTGACAAAGCCTTTGTCATCTAAGATAACATTCATTTTTTAAGGTACCAGTGGTTAAGATGTAGACTTCTTTGGGGGAGGGACCATTATTCAGCCTGCTGCACTATTCTTTTCATTTATCTCTTCACTAATTTGAGAATTCTGTCAGTACTGTTTGCATGTATGCTTGTTGCATTTATGGGGATTCTGTGTACAGATACAACTTCTGACCCCTTCATTATGTTTTACAGTGCAGTTTTAAGTATTGACATATTCACTGAATAATAGTACCTTATTATAAATTCATTTTTATTTTCCCTTTTATTATATACTAGAGGCCAGGTGCACGAAATTCATGCATGGGGGGGGGGGTGGTCCCCTCAGCCCAGCCTGCACCCTCTCCAATTCAGGACCCCTCAGGGGATGTCTGACTGCCGGTTTAGGCTGGATCCCAAGGATTGGGCCTAAACCAGTGGTCGGACATCCCTCTCACAATCTGGGACTGCTGGCTTCTAACCGGTCACCTGCCTCCCTGCCTGATCACCCCTAACTGCCCTTCCCTGCCAGCCTAATCTCGCCCCCAACTGCCCTCCCCTGCCTGCCTGATCTCACCCCCAACTGCCTCTGCCTGCCTGATCACCCCTACCTGCCCTCCCCTGCTGGCCTGATCTCGCCCCCAACTGCCCTCCCCTGCCAGCCTGATATTGCCCCCAACTGCCCTCCCCTGCCACCCTGGTTGCCCCCAACTGCCCTCCCCGGCTGGCCTGATCTCGCCCCCAACGGCCCTCCCCTGCCGGCCTGATCGCCCCTAACTGCCCTCCCCTGCCAGCCTCATCTTGCCCTCAACTGCCCTCCCCTGCTGGCCTGATTGCCCCTAACTGCCTCTGCTTCGGCCCCCACCACCATGGCTTTGTCTTGAAGGAAGTCAGACGTCTGGAAGATGGCTGGTCAACCCGGTCTAATTAGCATATTACCCTTTTGTAGTATAGATAGGTTATATAGGATAGATTGCTTACTATCTCTTTGTATTGCTGACATAAAAGCCTGGATATATAAGAACTTGAACTGCCAGGGCATTCAAGTTTGCCCCCTCGAGCCTACAACCAAGGTATATGTCCTTGACTGGGAATTGAACCCATGGCCGACACTCTAACCACTCTATCTATACTAATAAAAGAGTAATATGCTAATTGGACTGGGAGACCTTCTGGAGACCTTCCGGATGTCCTTCTGGACAAAGCCGGGGGCTTGGCAGGCCTGCAATCTGCCCTCAAACAGCCCTCAGCCCCTTGCCCAGGCCAGTCATGCCCCCCAGCAGGGACCCTCACCCCGATGGGAGGGGGTGAAGCCTTTTTCAGCAGGAGGAGATGCTCTTGGCAGACAAAAACACATAATCCTATATCTGGACTGGTAGCCAGCCATATGCACTACACTACCAAACCAGTCATGAAAAAATGGAACCGCTTTCTTACACCTTACACCAAACAGCTGTTGCCCTTAACCTTTTGCACTCGGTTGTCGAGTGTGACTCGACACGGTTAGCATCGGTAGCAGGAATTGAGAAAAAGCAAGCGAGTGCAAAGGGTTAAAACTCCTCCTCAGCCCCCACCTTAGGTTCTGCCTTCGCAGTTCACCCAGATTAGGTTCTGATTGGTTGGTTTCTATGCTAGTCAGCGTCAAAAGCTCCGCCTCCTAGGCAGCCATTGTCAACTCGCACTTCACCCAGATTTGGTTGTGATTGGTTTCTATGCCAGTCAGCATCAAAAGCTCCGCCTCCTAGGCAGCCATTGGCTCCTGGCACTTCACCCAGATGGGGTTCTGATTGGTCAGTTTCTATGCCAGTCAGTGTCTCTGGGCCTGATCAGAGAGGCAGGGCTGATCAGCAGCCCCCACGGAGGCCCAGAGAGAAACAGAGGTGTGGCTGCTGGCGAAGCTGGGAGAGAAAGAGAGAGGCAATGGCTGATCCACTGAGGCTTCGGATCAGACCCTGCCTCTCTCTCTGCAGGCCTCTCTCTGGGCCTGATCTGCAGCCCCCTCTGCAGTCAGTGCAGGGTCGCCACGGCAACCCAGCACTGACTTCCGGTGTTCTGTCGAGCCTTGGTCATTGTGGATGTTAGGGACCCTGGCTCTTTATATATATAGACTAGTGGCCCATTGCATGAAATTCGTGCATTGGGCGGCGGGGGGGCGGGGGGGGTGATTGTCCCTCAGCCAAGCCTGCACTCTCTTCAATCTGGAACCCCTTGGGGGATGTCCGACTGCTGGTTTAGGCCTGATACCTGTGGATCACCTGCCTGCCTGCCTGATTGCCCTTAACCACTCTGTCTACCGGCCTGATCCCTCCCAAATGCCCCCCCGCCAGCCGTCTCTCCCCCAACTTCCCACCTCCCGCTGACCTGCTCGCCCCAACTGCCCCTCCGCTGGCCTGCTTGCCCCCAGCTGCCCCCTCCGCCATCTGCTCGGCCCCAACAGCCTCCCTGCCGGCCTGCTTGCCCCCAACTGCTGCCCCTGCCAGCCTGCTCACCTCCAACTGCCCTCCCCTGATGGCCTGATCACCCCCAACTGCCCTCCCCTGCTGGCCTGATTGCCCCTAACCGCCTCTGCCTTGACCCTGCCACCATGGCTTTGTCTGGAAGGACGTCTGGAAGGTCTCCTGGTCTAATTAGGATATTACCCTTTTATTAGTATAGAAGATAGAGACCTGATGCACGGGTTGGGGCTGGCTGGTCTGCCCTGAAGGGAGTCCTGGATCAGGGTGGGGGTCCCCTTGGGGGGTGGGGCCAGCCTGGGCAAGGGGCTGGGGTGGTTTGCAGGCCGACCACACACCCATCGGGGTAGGGGAGGTCTCTGCTGGCGGTGGGGCCAGCCTGAGCAAGGGACTGAGGGCCGTTTTCAGGCTGGCCATGCCCCCATCAGGGTGAGGCCCCTTGGTGGGTGTGTGGCCAGCCTGGGCGAGGGGCTGAGGGCTATTTGAGGGCAGATTGCAGGCCTGCCAAGCCCCCGGCTTTGTCCAGAAGGACATCTGGAAGGTCTTTGGAAGGTCTCCTGGTCCAATTAGCATATTACTCTTTTATTAGTATAGATAGAGTGGTTAGAGTGTCGGCCATGGGTTCAATTCCCAGTCAAGGACATATACCTTGGTTGTAGGCTCAATCCCCAGCTACATGTGTGGGAGGCAACCAATCAATGTGTCTGTCTCATATTGATGTTTCTCTTTCCTCCCTTACCCCTCCCTCTCTTCTATTCTCTAAAAAAATCAATGGAAAAAATATTATCTGGTGAGGATTTTTTTTAAAGTGTATGTGTGCTGATTACTTAAGGATATCTTTGAGATAGTAAAGGAGAATACAAAGGCTGTCTACAAGAGACCCACCTAAGAGCAAAAGACTCACACCGATTGAAAGTGAAAGGATGGAAAAATATTCCATGCAAATAGAAATGAAAAAAAAAAGCTGGGGTAGCAATATTAATTAATGACAAAATACATTTCAAAACAAAGGTTATAACAAGAGCTCAGGAAGGCCACTACATAATACTAAAGTGATCGATCTGAGAAGAAAGTATATCCCTTATAAACATACATGCACCTGATATAAGAGCACCTAAATATATATATATATATTAAATTTAAAAAACTCTTGATGACTTTAAGGGAGAGATTGATAGCAATACAATCATAATAGGGGGCGTTAACACCCCACTGACATCACTGGATAGATCTTCCAGACAAAAAATCAACAAGGAAACAGCAGCCTTAAATGACACACTGGATCAAATTGATATTTGCAGAATATTTCATCCCAAAGCAGCAGAATATACATTGTTCTCCATTGCACATGGAACATTCTCAAAGATAGAACACATGTAAGGACACAAAATAAGTATTAACAAATTCAAGAAGATTGAAATAATATCAAGTATCTTCTTGGATCAAAATGGCATGAAACTGCCTGGCTGGTGTGGCTCAGTGGTTGAGCATCGACCTATGAACCAGAGGGTCACAGTTTGATTCCTAGTCAGGGCACATGCCCGGGTTGTGGGTTTGATCCTCATTGGGGAACGTGCGGGAGGCAATTGAGCAATGATCCTCTCTCATCAATGTTTCTATCTCCCTTTCTCTCTGAAATCAATAAGATATATTTTTTTAAAAGGCATGGAACTAGAAATCAACTACAATTAAAAAAACTCAAAAACATTTAAAAACATAGAGACTAAATAGTATGTTATTAAACAACTAGTGTGGCCCGCTGCATGGATTTGTGCGCATTGAAAGGAAATTAATTAGAAGGTGGCCGGTGCGGCGGGACTCGGCAAGACGGGCTGGACACGCTCTGGAGCCAACCTTCCGAGGTCCCTCCCCGGCCGGCTGCACCTGGGTCGGTGCTTCGGCTCAAAGGGCATCTGCGGTCACTGCAGCTCGGCAGTAAATCAGATTTGGGGCCAACAGTGCCCCAGCAGCAACATAACCCAGGGCCGAAGGTGGAATCGCATGGCCCCGCAGGGAATCAGGCTCCCTCCTCTCTGGTTCCAGGGTGCGTCACCCGAGGACTGCTGCTGCCAAGTCACAGCAGCTCCTGTCATGCCTACCGGCTGGTCCGACAGTCAGATGGTTGCTTAACCTTTTATATATATAGATAACTGGGTTACCAATGAGATCAAGAAAGAAATAAAAAACTCCCTGGAATCAAATGAAAATGAACACACAACAACTCAGAATCTATGGGTCACCGAGAAAGCAGTCCTGAGAAGGGAAGTTCATAGCATTATAGGACTGCCTCAAGAAACAAGTAAAAGCTCAAATAAACAATCTAACATGACACCTAAAAGAATTAGAAAGAGAACAAAAGAAGTGAAGAGTAAGTAGAAGGAAGGAAATAATAAAAATCAGAGTGGAGCCCAGCTGGCATGGCTCAGTGGTTGAGCATAGATCTATGAGCCAGAAGGTCACCATTCGATTCCTGGTCAGGGCACATGCCAGGTTGTGGGCTTGTTCCCTGGTGTGGGGCGTGCAGGATGCAGCCGATCAGTGATTCTCTCATCATTGATGTTTCTCTCTCTCTCTCCCTTCCTCTCTGAAATCAATAAAAATATATTTTAAAAATCAGAGTGGAAATAAATGACATAGAGACTAAAAAAACAAAAGGTCAGTAAAACCAACAGCTTTTTCTTCAAAAGGATAAACAAGATTGATGAAGCTTTGGCCAGACTCATCAAGAAACAAAGAGAGCCCTGACCGGTGTGGCTCAGCCCTGACTGGTTGAGTATCATTCCATGCACCCAGAGGTTGCCAATTCAGTTCCCATTCAGAGCACATACCAGGTTTATGGCTCCATCCCTGGTTGGATGCTTTTGGGAGGCAACCAATCTGTGTTTCTCTCTTACATTAATACTTACCTCTCCCTCTCCATTCCTCTCTCCTAAAATCAATAACATTTTTTTAAAGGCAAAGAAACAGCAAGGACCCAAATAAATAAAATCAGAAAACAAAGAGGCATAGTAACAACTGACATCACAGAAATACAAAGGATTGTAAGAAAATACTATGAACAATTATATGCTAGAGCAGTGGTTCTCAACCTTCCTAATGCTGTGACCCTTTAATACAGTTCCTCATGTTGTGGTGACCCCCAACCATAAAATTACTTTAGTTGCTACTTCATAACTGTAATTTTGCTACTGTTATGAATCGTAATGTAAATATCTGATATGTAGGATGTATTTTCATTGTTACAAATTGAACATAATTAAAGCATAGTGACTAATCAAAAAAACAATATGTAATTACATATTGTGAAATATTTCTAATTACAAAAAATGAAATTTTGTCTTGAAGCATGGTGTAGGATGGGTAACAGTCTTAATATAACAACAGTAAACTACAGTGCTACATTTTGCGGCAGTATGCGTAAAAAGCCAACGTCAGTGCGAAGGTTGAGATTGCTTCTTTCTCACCAGATCAGAAATTCTTAGGGCAGTCTTTGCAAGAGCACAATGAAGATCCTCTTCCACAACAAGTCTACTTCTGTATTTAGACTTGATAACCAACAAGCTGGAAAACCCTGTTTCACAAAGATATGTTGTTGGAAATGGAAGAAGAAGGCGCAACACAGTCTCAGACAGAACAGGATATGACTGCAAACACTTGATCCAGAATTTTGTAACTGGCATTGTAGAGAAATCAGTTCTCGCTGCATCGCTGTTTATAAGTTCAATGAACTCCTCTTGTGCTGTCTCAGGAACATCTTCAACTTTGACTGAATGGGCTTCTGGCAAGTGCAAATGGGGTGTCAGGTAGATTTGGAAAGTAGGATGAAATTTCGTCTACAAGCATGTGCAAGTGTTCTTTCACAGAAATTATCATCGTGATCCTTTTGTCTGGTTCAATGTCATGTTCCTCAAAGAAAGCAGATAAGGTAGGCAACATGTAAATTTTATTTTCATCCAATTTTTTTTTGCCAAAGCTGAAGTTTCATTTGCAATGATCGGATCTTTTCAGACAAATCGAGACATGTTGCATTTGGTCCTTGCAGTGATAAATTTAACTCATTCAAGATGGCAAAGATGGCAACCAAGTAAGCTATTTTCTGCAGTTCACTTTTATTGCTGAAAAGTGCTTCGAACTGCAGTCTTGCTTTCTGATTTAAAAATGTTTTGAGTTCATCACGAAGCTCAAAAACACGTTTTAAAACTTTTCCTCTCGACAACCATCTCACTTCAGTGTGAAATAGCAGAGCATTGTTCGGCGCATCCAACTCATTGCACAGTTGTGAAAACAGTCAACTGTTTAAAGTGCTCGCCTTTACAAAATTGACAGAACTTATGACGCTTTTCATTACTTTTGTAACTCTTGTGGCAGCGTCTTCGTTGTTAATATTTGCTGATGAATCATACAGTGAGTTCCGAATACTTTTGGTGACTCATTCAGTACCAAACGTTGAAATCCAGATCGACATCCTAGCATAGCTGGAGCACCATCTGTGCAAACACCACAAACCTTTTCCCAAGAGATCTTATGCTCTTTCAGAAATGAACCAACTGTGTCAAATACATCACGTGCAGTAGCTGTCGTTTCAAGAGGTTTGCAAAAAAGAAACTCATCTTTAAAGTCGCCATCATTAATATACCTCATGTAAACCAGTAACTGTGAACAGTTTGCAACATCTGTAGATTCATCAAGCTGGATACTAAATATTGGAAGTGGAGCAGATTTAATTTCCTGGATTACCTGATCAAGAACATCAGCAGACATGTCATCTATTCTTCTGCGGACAGTGTTGTTAGATAAGGAAATTGCACTCAATTTCATAACAAATTCGTCTCCGATCATAACTCGAACAATGTCTTTGGTCGCTGGCAACAGTAAATCCTCGGCAATGGTGTGAGGTTACATAGCTCTGGCGATTCTGAGTGCCACCAAATATGAAGCTTCAATGGCTGCTATGTTTTGTTTGTGGTACTTGCCACCAGTGTCAAGTCTGGCTTTCTTGAGTCCATCAGCTTTGCTTCTAAAATAGTTGGTATCCTTGCCGGCAAAGCTCGGATGCTTACTATCAAAATGGCGTTTTAGTTTGTTCGGCTTCATAGATTCGGCTGATAGAACTTCACAACAAATAACACATTGCGATTTCTCAATTCCGCTGTAATTATTGAGGTAAAACCATACTGTAAAAAATCCTCACTATATTTTCTTAACGTTCTCTACACGATCCATTGTCATGGGATGGTTTGCTAATGAAAATAATATATAACAATAGCTTTAGTAATACAAAAGATGATACATGACATAGTTCAGTCAATACAGTTCATTAAAGTTTCCTATGATTTAACATTCTCTGTGGTTTTTTTTTACATACCTGTTACTATCACAAGGGGGCAGTATTCACATCAACCACAGCTGAATATAAAAAGACCTATCAGCATCCAGATTAAGTTCCCATGGTACAGATTTTGGGTTTTTTTTGCAGTAGTTGATGATTTCACATTTACCCAGTAATTATAATTCATGAAGTGTCATTTTACCTCCAGTACTGCTGCTTTCAACACAGTAGCTGCTCTCTACACAGTAGCTGCTTTCAACACAGTAGCTGCTCTCTACACAGTAGCTGCTTTCAACACAGTAGCTGCTCTCTACACAGTAGCTGCTCTCTACACATGTGTGACTGGTCCGCATAAGTACATTATGGCGCCAACCCTGTCACATGCACCTGTATTTGTACGGGGTGTATGTGATGGGGTTGGCGTGATGATGTCATCACACCGGGTACTCGTATGTGGGCGTACCTGCATGTGGGTGGACCCGCCTGGAGACGGATAGAGGAGCGGTGTCTCGGTTCCTAAGACCATCACAAATATGTGTTTTCCCATGGTGTTAGGCGACCCCTGTGAAAGGGTCGTTCAACCCCCAAAGGGGTCGCGACCCACAGGTTGAGAACCGCTGTGCTAGAGCAAGTGCATTCTATTTTTTAATACTATTTCAATTTAGACAGTGTTTTTTAAATAAATCTTTATTGTTCAGATTTTTACAGTTGTTCCTCTTTTTCCCCCCATATCTCCTCTCCACCCAGTTCCCACCCCACCCTCTGTCCTTACCCCGCCCCCACTGTCCTTATCCATAGGTGTACGATTTTTGTCCAGTCTCTTCCCGCACCCCCCACACCCCTTTCCCCCCGAGAATTGTCAATCCACTCCCTTTCTATGCCCCTGATTCTATTATATTCACCAGTTTATTCTGTTCATCAGATTTTTAGATTCACTTGTTGATAGATATGTATTTGTTGTTCATAGTTTTTATCTTTACCTTTTTCTTCTTCTTCCTCTTCTGAAAGAATACCTTTCAGCGTTTCATATAATACTGGTTTGGCAGTGATGAACTCCTTTAGCTTTTTCTTATCTATGAAGCTCTTCATCTGCCCTTCAATTCCGAATGATCGCTTTGCTGGGTAGAGTAATCTTGGTTGTAGGTTCTTGCTATTCATCACTTCGAATATTTCTTGCCACTCCAGTCTGGCCTGCATAGTTTCTGTTGAGAAATCAGCTGACAATCGTATGGGTGCTCCCTAGTAGGTAACTAACTGTTTTTCTCTTGCTGCTTTTAATATTCTCTCTTTGTCTCTTTGCTCTTGGCATTTTAATTATGATGTGTCTTGGTGTGGTCCTCTTTGGATTCCTTTTGTTTGGGGTTCTCTGCGCTTCCTGAAATTGTAAGTCTATTTCTTTCACCAGGTGGGGGAAGTTTTCTGTCATTATTTCTTGAAATAGGTTTTCAGTATCTTGCGCTCTCTCTTCTTCTGCCACCCCCATAATTTGGATGTTGGTACGCTTGAAGTTGTCCCAGAGGCTCCTTACACTATCTTCATATTTTTGGATTCTTTTTTCTTTTTGCTTTTCTGGTTGGGTGTTTTTTGCTTCTTTGTATTTCAAATCTTTGACTTGATTCTTGCGATCCTCTAGTCTGCTGTTGGATCTCTGTATATTATTTTTTATTTCAGTCAGTTTATGCTTAATTTCTAGTTGATCCTTTTTCATATCCTCGAGGGTCTCACTAAGTTTATCGGCCTTTTCTAGAAAATTCTTGAAAAACCTTATAACCGTGGTTTTGAACTCTATATCCAGTCATTTGCTTTCCTCCATTTCTTTTATTTGTGGCCTGTTTCTTTGTCTCCACATTTTGGCTGCTTCCCTGAGTTGATAGAGTGGCTTTGTGTGCTAGGTGTCCTATAGGGCCCAGTGGCTCAGCCTCCCCAGTTACCTGATGTGGACACTCTTGGTGCATCCCTTTGTGGGCTGTGTGCACAGTCTTGTTGTAGTTAAGGCTTGATTGTTGTTGGTATCACTGGGAGGAATTGACCTCTAGGCCAATTGGCTGTGAGGATCAGCTGTGTCTACGATGGGAGAACTTCTGTGCTGGAGACACCCTTATGAGACAAGACTTGCTTCAGTGGGGCTTTGGTGCTCACTCAGTCTGCCCCCTGAGTGTGTCCCTTATGGATCTGAGGAGTTGTAATCTGAATGGTCCCACTCTGACCCCTGGGTACACTGGCTCTTGGATCTCCAAGGAGGTGCTAATTTAGCCTCTGCCTGAGGCCTCTCAGCAGGAGCTACAGAGAGATCTGCAGATTCCTATTCTTTGTTTGGGGTTTGGAGGTGCCCAGATGAGGCCCAGCTGTGAAGCAATGCAAGCTGCTGTGGGGCCTTGGGCCTTCTTTTGGATGTTCTGGGTCTCACTGACTCAGCTGCAGTTTGTTAGGTAAGATTAGAATTCACAGGACCAGGCTATTCATATGCAAAAGCTGAGGCTTGGATGGGGCAGAGTCTCAGGTCGGAGCAAACAACAATGCCTTCGTGGGGCGGAGTCTCAGGGCGGAGCACACAGCAATGGCTTCCCTGCCCTAAGAGGCCCTGCCCTAAGAGGTCCCTGGGTCTCAGTGTCCTGCGGTAATCTCTGCAAGCACCTCTGAGAGAAAGCCGCCCTCAAGTTCCGCCCGCTGCCAGACAGTCCAGTTTCTCCCCATATGAGTCTGGGTGCCCAGAGTCTCGCCCGGAACTGGAGTTCAGAGCAGTCGGGAGCTTTTGTCTCCCTCCCAACTGAGAAAGCCAGCTGTGCACTCAGTTGCCAGCCCTCTTCGCGCGCGTGCCTCCCTCTCTGTGCGCGCCTCTGTACCTCTGCCTTTCGCACCTCCACTGAGTCTCAGTGTGCTTTTCTCTTTCCTTCTAGTTGTAGAATTTCCACTCAGCCAGCCTTCCTGTGCTTCTGGATGATGTCTTTTAGTTGTAGTTTTGAAATTGTTGTGCGAGGCAGCAGTTTAGGTGTTTACCTATGCCACCATCTTGGTTTCTCCTCCAATTTAGACAGTGTTGACTCCCAGCCATAAAAGATGAGGGCATTGGCACTGTTGCACTTTCCATCCCCCTTCCTCCCCTTCCTGACTTTCTTAGTCATTATTTTTACATTGTCAGAGATTATATTTTTACATTGTTCTGTGACCACAATTTGCACATTAGCTTCATATTAGGTTTTATGGATTACATTGCTTTGTATTTGTTTCACATTTATTTATATTCAGTGCTCAACTAGTCCTTTTATTTTAACTTTTATATTTCTTTGTTCTCAGTTTTGAATAATTTCTTAATTGCTGTCTCCTTCATATACATCCCTGTCACCATACCTCCCAACCCCGAGCCCCAATTTAGGAAGTCCTGTTGGGTACTGAATCATCTCATGTATTAAAATGCTGGCCTATGTCTTTTATACTTAACAAAATTTTTCTTGAATAAAGTGGTTTAAAGTGTCTCATTGCTTTATGTGTTTGCTGTTATTTCAGAGAAGTCTGAGGGCAGTCTGATTTTTCCATTAAAGGTTGTTTATTGTTTGCTTAGGTGGTTACTTACTATTTTATCTTTGAAGTTCAGAATATAGCTTGCTGTTAAATGTTCTGAAGCAAATTTTTCTGAAACACTATTGTTCTCTTTCAATCTGCAGATTCATTTCTTTGTTTATTTAGCATTTCATATCTATACATATAAAATCCTAAGTGACCACTGCAACCAAATGGATGACCGAACAGGCTGCGTGGGGCGACCAGGCCAGCAGGGGGTTAGTGAGGGGCAACCAAACGACTGAGCAGCAGGCTGAGTGGGGCAACCAGGTCGGCAGGGCGGTTAGTGAGGGGTGACCAAATGACCAAACAGCAGGTTGCGTGGGGTGACCAGGCCCGCAGGGAGGGAAGTTGGGGGTGACCAGGCCAGCGGAGGGTCAGTTGGGGGCGACCAGGCCAGCAGGGGGGGCAGTAAGGGGCAACCAGGCCAGTGTGAGGGGAAGTTGAGAGTGACCAGGCCAGCAGGAGGGGCAGTAAGGGGCGACCAGGCCAGCAGGAGGAGCAGTAAGGGGCGACCAGGCTGGCGGGGGGGGGGGGGGGGCTGTTGGGGGCAATCAGGCAGGCAGGCAGGCAGGTGAGCAGTTAAGAGTCAGTGGTCCCGGATTGTGAGAGGGATGTCTTGACTGCTGGTTTAGGCCCAATCCCCAGGATTGGGTCTAAACTGGCAGTTGGACATCCCCCGAGGGGTCCCAGATTGGAGAGGGTGCAGGCTGGGCTGAGGGGACCCCCTCCCCCCGTGCATGAATTTCATGCACCGGGCCTCTAGTCTATATATATAAAAGGCTAATATGCTAAGTGTCCCTCCACCTGTCTGACTGGTCGCTATGATGCGCACTGACTACCAGGGGGCAGATGCTCAATGCAGGAGCTGCCAAGCTGATGTGACTTGCCAGCAGTGGTTCTTGGGTGATGCACCCTGAAACCAGAGAGGAGGGAGCCTGATTCCTCGTGGGGCCGCATGATTCCACCTTTGGCCCTGGGTTATGTTGTTGCTGGGGCACTGTAAGCCCCAAATCTGGTTTACTGCACACTTGCGTTTGTGTTCCACCCCCTGTACGACAGCAACTTTGCAGAGTGCTCTCTCACATTCCGGGACCCCTCGGGGGATGTCCGAGAGTCAGTTTTGACCCGATCCCCACAGGCCAGGCTGAGGGACCCCACCTGCCCGAGGGACCCAGCTTGCTCCACAGACTCTCTTTGAGCCATGGTGCCACCCCAGGTGCGGCTGGCTGGGGAGGGTCCACTGGAGGTAGGCTCCAGGGTGTGTCTGGCCTGTCTCGCCCACTCCCGCCCCACCGGCTACCCTCTAACTAATTTCCTTTCAATGTGCATGCATCCGACAGGGTCACTAGTTAATATATAATTTTCTTTTGTTAATTTTATGTTAGATATACAAGTTATCCTCATTTTGGATCTTTTTTTAAAAAAATGCATTTTTCTTGATTTCAGAGAGGAAAGGGAGAGAAGAGAGAGAGAGAGAAACATCAATGATGAGAGAAAATCATTGATTGGCTGCCTCCTGCACATCCCCCATTGGGGATCAAACCCAAAACCTGTGCGTGTGTCCTGACCGGGAATCGAACTCTGACTTCCTGGTTCATAAGTCAATGCTCAACCACTGAACCACACCAGCCAGGCTTGGATCCTTTTTGATGGTCTTCCATATCTTGGCTTTTTCTAATCATTCTTTTCCTCATTTGTGTTTATATTCTCTCTGATTTTTATTATAATAATCTAATTTTCAGCTACATTATTTAGGTTCTTGATGTTTTAAATTTATTAGTTTTTTTTTAATGGTGGTGTTTTAATATGCTCTCTTTCTCTATCTATATCTCTTTTCCCCTCCCTCTCTATCTTTTTCAAATCCTGATGTTTATCATATTTTCTTACTCATTGATTAGCCATAATTTTATTAGGCTTCCTATATTCCTTTTGTATTGATTGGTTGATCATTTGCTGTAATATGTATAGCAAATTGCCAGGCTGTTTCTAATTAATCTTTATAAGTAACATATTTTGCTCAAGAGCTTTTATTTTTTTACTTTTTTTTTCTATATTTTTATTGATTTCAGAGAGGAAGGGAGACGGAGAGAGAAATAGAAACATCAATGCTGAGAGAATCATTGATCGGCTGCCTTCTGCATGCCCACTACTGGGGATTGAGCCCGCAACCCAGGCATGTGCCCTTGACTGGAATCGAGCCCGGGACTCTTCAGTCTGCAGGCCGACACTCTATCCACTGAGCCAAACCAAGTAGGGCTCTAATTAATCTTGTTCTTGCTTTTGAGCCTACTTGTCCAGACTATCTGTATGTCCTCATAGAGGGTGAGGGACTTCTACACTCTCTTCTTACCACCATAATCAAGTCCAGTTTTTTCTCCCTTCAGAGCTACAATTTAAAAGCCTTTTTTCTTAATATATACATTTTGTCTTGTAGCCAGTAGGTGTACTAATGACATGCTTTTTTTGTTAGAGCCTTAGGGCTGTGTTCTCACTTCTGAGATTTTGTTAAAATGTCTAATTTAGGTTCACTTCACCTAATTTGGAAAGTGGGAGGAATGAGTATTCTCTTTCCATGGAGAAATTCTTTTGGCTTTAATCTTGCTCCCCAATACAATGTGTATTCTGGAATATCAAATTACTTCTTGCAAACCTCTCTGTTTTCCAGTCAGGATAGTCAAAGGTAACAAAAGCTGGCGAGTTTGCTCTCTTCAGGTTTGAGGAGTCTTAGCAAGAATTACCAAGATTTTGTCAACTTCTCAGTGTCTTGTGGAGGAAGGGTTGTGAAGGAGGCCAGTACCTGGGCCACACTTCTCACTCTCTCCCACTCTAGAATTTCACGTTTGTGAGAGTCATGGCATTGACTTGTGCTCCTTTCTTTTTGTGTTTGTGTCTGGCTGTTGAAGGTGAGGGTTTTGTTTGTTTACTTGTTTGTTTCTGCTGGTTTTTCATTTGTTTGTTTGTTTTATAATTTTATTTTGAGAGTACACTTATTAAAGCTGGAAATAGTGAAACAAGGAAGGGCCTAGGACAGAAGAAGCAACAGGAAAGAGACTAGGTTAGCTGGAGCTGCTTTGGCTCTCTAGAAATGTCCTGGGAAAGAAGTGAATCAAAGTGTGACTGCTGTCAGCTCCCTCTGGCAGGGCAGTTAAAAGCATTTTAAAATTAATTAATTTGGAATCAAGCCAATGAATCTCTTTTACTTTTCAAAGAACTTCACAAGCTTCAGTTTCAATGTGCTGATATACTAAAGTGTTTGGATAGTCTTGGCTCTTTTCATTACAGAGGTCATAAAACAGGTTCACTTTCACTTGGCAATGTTGACTCTTTTTTGTGTAATAACTCTGAAATGTGTGTGTTTTGTTCGTGCCAAGACCTGATTTACATATAAAGTAAAATAAAATACAGGAAGATACACTCTTTTTCACATTTTGGTAATAAACAAAAAACCATCATAAGTTTCTCTTTTGGCATTTAAACTTTAAATAGAAAATATTGATATTGTAAATTATAGGTACAGTAAAACCTTGATATGATCGAAGGGTGGGTGTCCATTAAAGCTGAAAGTTCAGCCCTAGCTGGTTTGGCTCAGTGGATAGAGTGTGGGTCTGCGGACTGAAGGGTCCTGCGTTTGATTCCAGTCAAGGGCACATGCCTGGGTTGCGGGCTCGATCCCCAGTAGGGGGCAGCTAGTCAATGATTCTTTCTCATCATTGATGTTTCTATCTCTCTCTTCCTCTCCCTATATTTAAAGCTGATAGTCCATTATATAATAAAGTAGGTTTTCCAAATATGTATGTTAGAAAATTGACAAATCATTAGTTTACCTGTTTTTACTTATGTAGACACATTTGTGTAATTAAAATTAAGTATGTATGAGAAGTTTATTTTTCTATATGTGTTACTGTAATTTTATTTTTTTTTCTTTTTTTTTTCTTTTTTTTATTAAGGTATTATATGTGTACATATCTTACCATTGCCCTCCCCACACCCCACTCCCATATATGCCCCCACCCCCCAGAGTTTTGCATCCATTGGTTATGCTTATATGCATGCATACAAGTCCTTTGATTGATCTCTTATCTCCCCCACCTCTCCCTAACCTTCCCCTTGTAATTTGACAGTCTGTTTGATGCTTTACTGTCTCTGTATCTATCTTTTTGTTCAAGATTATAATGTTCTTTATTATCCATAAATGAGTGAGATTATGTGGTATTTTTCTTTCATTGACTGACTTATTTCACTTAACATAATGTTCTCCAATTCCTCCCAGGTTGCTGCAAATGATGAGAGTTCCTTCTTTTTTATGGCAGCATAGTATTCCATTGTGTAGATGTACCACAGTTTTCTGATCCAGTCATCTGCTGACGGGCACCTAGGCTGTTTCCAAATCTTAGCTATGGTGAATTGTGCTGCTATGAACATAGGGGTGCATATATCCTTTCTAATTGGTGTTTCTAGTTTCTTCGGATATATTCCCAGGAGTGGGATTACTGGGTCAAATGGGAGTTCCATTTTCAGTTTTTTGAGGAAACTCCATACTGTTCTCCACAGTGGCTGCACCAGTCTGCAATCCCACCAGCAGTGCACGAGGGTTCCTTTTTCTCCGCATCCTCGCCAACACTTGTCGTTTGTTGATTTGTTGATGATAGCCATTCTGACAGGTGTGAGATGGTACCGCATTGTTGTTTTGATTTGCATCTCTCGGATAATTAGTGACGTTGAGCATGTTTTCATGTGTCTCTTGGCCTTCCTTCTGTCTTCTTTTGAAAAGATTCTATTTAGGTCTGTTGCCCATTTTTTTATTGGATCATTTATCTTCCTTTTATTAAGTTGTATAAGCTGCCTGTAGATGTTGGAGATTAAACCTTTATCAGTGATGCCATTTGCAAATATGTTCTCCCATGCAGTGGGCCTTCTTGTTGTTTTGTTGATGGTTTCTTTTGCTGTGAAAAAGCTTTTTATTTTGATGTAGTCCCATTTGTTAATTTTCTCTTTAGCTTCCATTGCCCTAGGGGCAGTGTCAGTGAAGAATTTCTTTTGGCATATGTCTGACATTTTGCTGCCTGTGGATTGCTCTAGTATTTTTATGGTTTCCCGTCTTATGTTTAAGTCCTGTATCCATTTTGAGTTTATGTTTGTGTATGGCGTAAGTTGGTGATCAAGCTTCATTTTTTTGCATGTATCTGTCCAATTTTCCCAACACCATTTATTGAAGAGACTGTCTTTATTCCATTGTATGTTCATGCCTCCTTTGTCAAATATTAATTGAGCATAGTGGTTTGGGTCAATATCTGGATTCTCTATTCTGTTCCATTGATCTATATGTCTGTTCTTGTGCCAGTACCAGGCTGTTTTGAGAACAGTGGCTTTGTAATACAGCTTGAAATCTGGTATTGAGATCCCTCCTACTTTATTCTTCTTTCTCAGGATTGCTGTGGCTATTCGGGGTCTTTTTTTATTCCAGATGAATTTTTGGAGAGTTCTTTCAAGGTCTGTAAAATATGCCGTTGGTATTTTAATGGGGAGTGCATTGAATCTATAGATTGCTTTGGGTAGTATGGACATTTTAATGATGTTGATTCTACCAATCCATGAACATGGTATGTTCTTCCATCTGTTTACGTCTTCCTCTATCTCTTTTTTCAGTGTCCTGTAGTTTTCCGTGTATAGGTCTTTTACCTCCTTAGTTAAGTTTATTCCTAGGTATCTTAATTTTTTTGGTGCGATGGTAAATGGGATTGCCTTTTTAGTCTCTCTGTCTGTAAGTTCACTATTGGTGTATAGAAAGGCCATAGATTTCTTGGCGTTAATTTTGTATCCTGCTACATTGCCGAATTCATTTATTAAGTCTATGAGTTTTTTGACGGAGTCTTTCGGATTTTTTATGTACAATATCATGTCGTCTGCAAATAAAGACAGCTTTACTTGTTCTTTTCCAATCTGGATGCCTTTTATTTCTTCTTCTTGTCTAATTGCAATGGCTAATACTTCCAGTACTATGTCAAACAGGAGTGGTGAGAGTGGGCATCCCTGTCTTGTTCCTGTTCTTAGGGGAAATGTCTTTAGTTTTTGTCCATTGAGTATGATGTTTGCTGTGGGTTTATCATATATAGCTTTTATTATGTTGAGGTATGAGCCATCTATTCCCACCTTGTTGAGAGCTTTTATCAAGAAAGGGTGTTGGATTTTGTCAAATGCTTTTTCTGCATCAATTGATATGACTATGTGATTTTTATCTTTCAATTTGTTTATGTGATGTATCACGTTTATTGATTTGCGGATATTGTACCATCCTTGCATTCCTGGGATAAATCCTACTTGGTCATGGTGTATGATCTTTCTGATGTACTGCTGGAGCCGATTTGCTAGAATTTTGTTGAGGATTTTGGCATCTATGTTCATGAGGGATATTGGTCTGTAATTCTCTTTCATTGTGTTGTCTTTATCTGGTTTTGGTATTAGGGTGATGCTGGCTTCATAGAAGGAGCTTGGAAGTGTTCCTTCCACTTGAATTTTTTGGAATAGTCTGAGGAGGATAGGTTTTAGTTCTTCCTTGAATGTTTGGTAAAACTCTCCTGTGAAGCCATCAGGCCCCGGGCTTTTGTTTGCCGGAAGCTTTTTGATGACTGCTTCAATTTCGTCCATAGTTATTGGCCTATTGAGCTGTTTAGATTCTTCTTGATTGATTTTTGGAAGGTTATATTTTTCTAGGAATATGTCCATTTCCTCCAGATTGTCCAGTTTGTTGGAATAGAGTTGTTCGTAGTATTTTGTAACAATCCTTTGTATCTCAGCGGGGTCTGTTGTTATTTCACCTCTTTCATTTCTGATTTTGTTTATTTGGGTCCTCTCTCTTTGCTTCTTGGTGAGCCTGGCTAGAGGTCCATCAATCTTGTTTATCCTTTCAAAGAACCAGCTCTTGGTTTTGTTGATCCTATGTATTGTTTCTTTGGTCTCTATGTCATTTATCTCCGCTCTGATCTTTGTTATTTCCTTCCTTCTGGTTACACTGGGCTTTTCTTGCTGCTCTTTTTCTAGCTCTTTGAGTTGTAGGGTTAAGTAATTTATTACCATTGTTTCTTGTTTTTTGCAATAGGCCTGTAGAGCTATGAACTTCCCTCTCAAGACTGCTTTCGCTGTGTCCCATAGATTTTGGATTGTTGTGTTTTCATTGTCATTTGTTGCCATGATGTTTTTTATTTCTTCCTTGATCTCTCTGGTGACCCAGTCCTTGTTTAATAGCATGCTGTTTAGTCTCCATGTGTTTGATTTCTTTGGATTGTATTTATTGTAGTTGATTTCCAGTTTTATGCCACTGTGATCTGAGAAGATGCTTGATATAATTTCTATCTTCTTGAATTTGAAGAGACTTTGCCTGTGACCCAGCATATGGTCTATCTTTGAAAATGACCCATGTGCACTTGAGAAGAATGTATATTCTGTGGCTTTGGGGTGAAATGTTCTGAAGATGTCAATTAATTCCATCTGGTCTAGTGAGTCATTTAGGATTGCTGTTTCTTTGCTGATTTTTTGTTTAGAGGATTTGTCCAGTGGTGATAGTGGGGTATTAAAGTCTCCTACTATGATTGTGTTGCTATTAATCTCTCCCTTGATATCCTCCAGGAGTTTTTTTATGTATTTGGGTGCTCCTATATTGGGAGCGTATATGTTTACCAGAATTATTTCTTCTTGTTGGATTTCTCCCTTTAGTATTATGAAGTGGCCTTCCTTATCTCTTGTTATGGCATTTACTTTGAGGTCTATTTTGTCAGATATAAGTATTGCTACCCCAGCTTTTTTTTCATTTCCATTTGCCTGAAAGATATTTTTCCATCCCTTCACTTTCAATCTGTGTGAGTCTCTTGTTCTGAGGTGGGTCTCTTGTAGACAGCATATATATGGGTCGTGTTTTTTTATCCATTCAGCTACTCGATGTCTTTTGATTGGAGCATTTAGTCCGTTTACATTTAAAGTTATTACTGAAAGGTATTTGTTGCAGTCATATCTATTTTTGTGTCTGTATTCCTTCTTTCCTGTTTATTTCTTCTTTTTACAGTATTCCCTTTAGCAATTCTTGCATTGCTGGTTTGGTGGTGATAAACTCCCTGAGGCTTTTTTTGTCTGCAAAGCTCCTGATTTCCCCTTCAATTTTGATTGATAGTCTTGCTGGATATAGTATTCTTGGATTCAGTCCTTTGCTTTGCAACACTTTGTATACCTCCTTCCATTCACTTCTAGCTTGTTGTGTTTCTGATGAGTAATCATTTGACAATCTGATGGGTGTTCCTTTGTAGGTAACTCTCTGTCTCTCTCTTGCCGCCTTTAGGATTCTCTCTTTATCATTTATATTTGCCATTGAAATTATGACATGTCTTGGTGTGGGTCTTTTGGGGTTGATCCTGCTTGGGACTCTCTTTACTTGCGTAACTTTTATCTTTCCCATATCCGGGAAGTTTTCTGTCATTATTTCTTCAAATAGATTTTCTAATCCCTGCTGCTCTTCTTGTCCTTCTGGCAGCCCTATTATACGCATGTTACTTCGTTTCATGTTGTCCCGAAGCTCCCTTAGGCTTTCCTCCTGCTTTTTAATTTTTTTCTCCAATTGCTGTTCAGCTTGAGCTTGTTTCTGTACCTGATCTTCTAACTCACTAATTCGGTCCTCTGCTTCTTGTAATCTACTGTTGAAACTTTCCATGGTGTTTTTGATTGTAGCTATATCACTTTTCATTTCTTCCTGATTCTTGCATAAGTTGTTGATTTTCTCATCCATCCGATGTATAAATTCCATGACCATTACTCTGAACTCCTTTTCGGTCATGTTGCAAGCTTCATTTTCACTAATTTCCTTTCTTGGCGACTCCACATTTTCTTTCCTCTGTGAGTTATTTCGTTTCCCCATTCTGGCTATTACCAGAAAGCTCAAGCTTCTGTTTGCGTGGACCTGGGCCGTGTGCTGTGGGGACTTCGCTCCACCCTAGTTTCACTGAAGTGCTCTGACACTAGGACGTGTGGCTGTCTTTGGTTGGTGGGAACCAGACTTGCCCAGGATCAGTGTCCCCAGTGTTCCGTGTGGTCTCGTGTGCACATTTAGAATCAGGGGCCCTGTCTGCACCACACTGTTGGTATGTGCCGAGAATGAGATCCTTAGCATGTGCCAGGAGTCAGAGTTTCCCTGTGTCTGCACCAAGACTCGATTGTCAAAGTCTCTGTTGCCTTGTGCAGTTTCTCGTTGAGAATCAGGGTCCCTGTGTGTGCACACACCAACAATTGGGGTCGCTGGCTCTTAGTGTGAATGCGCTGTGAGTCAAGGATCCCAGGCAGCTGTGTCCAGCGTGCCAAATTCCCTGAAGTGGAGCTGCGTCCTGTGTGTGCTCTCTCTACTGAGCCAAACCGGCTAGAGCGCACATTCTTAAAAACCTGAAGGTGAGCCGGCTCAGTGCACTCTCCCAAAGTCCCAGAAGGGGGGCGGAGTTCGTTCTGCGCGCCAAATTCCCCAAAGGGAAGCCCCTCTGTGCACGCTCTTAAGAATCTCCGAAGGGGGAGCTGTGACCCGCGAGCCAAATTCCCCCAAATTCCCCGAAGGGGAGCCCTCTGTGCGCACTGACAGATTTCCCCGACGGGGAGCTGCTTCTGTCCCGTGCGCTAGCGCGCGCCAAATTCCCTAAGAGGGAGCGCGTCCCTGCGCAAAGCTCGGCAGCCTGGGCCAGGGGCGGGTCTATCAGTTACTATGGCGCTGTCTGTGCGCGAGCCCGCCCGTGAGCAGCTTGGGC
Organism: Cnephaeus nilssonii; assembly: GCF_951640355.1. NCBI lineage: Eukaryota > Metazoa > Chordata > Mammalia > Chiroptera > Vespertilionidae > Cnephaeus > Cnephaeus nilssonii. The sequence continues at coordinate 4,965,710 of NC_137078.1, forward strand.
GAGGGGCGCGTCTATCAGTTACTATGGCGCTTTCCGCGCGCGCCTGTGGGCGCTCAGCAGCTTGGGGGAGGGGCGGGTCTATCAGTTACTATGGCGCTATCAGCGCCTGCGAGGAGGGGGATAGGCTCTTTGACTCACGGAAATCTGCCGGGAAGTCTGGATTCTTGTTGTTTGTTTGTCTGAAGCTGTGATAGCAGTTCTCTGTCCCCAAGTGGCTGCAGGGTCCTGGTTTGTGTCAGAAGCCAGGATCCGAGTCTCAGGCAGCTCTGTTTCTCAAGATGGCGTGGTCTCCGCGTCCGCACCAGCCGCTGAGAAGTGACCGCTTTGTGCGCGGGGCTCCGCCGTCTAGGGCTGCCCTGTTCGGGAGCCCCTTGGAAGACCTGCAGAATCTAACTGACCCTATCTCATACACACACACACACCACACACATCTACACTCTCCTCTATGGGTTCCTCACTCACACTCTCTCTCTCCCTACCTTCCTGCCGGTCGCCATCTTTTTCTATCTCCCAGTCGTGTTACTGTAATTTTAAATTTACACTGAATAGGTCTAGGAAAATAGGTCTTCTTGTTTAGGGTTGACGTGAGTCATCAAATGCACACAGCTGGGGTGTAGCTTAGTGCATATGGGAACAGTGGCAGGCAGGAGTTAAAAATGCTGCAGGAAGTCAGGCCCGAGACAACAACCAATTACCACAATGCAACGAGGTGTGATCATGCGCTGATCATTCCAAGAACATTGTTTATGAGCGGTGACACTTGGATTTAAGCATGTAGACTATAGTTGTGGATAAGAAATATTTATTTATGTCTGGGAAATTACTACAGTGTTTTTCCAACATACAGCTATTTGCTAAAATTTGTAAAAAAAATAACAGTGAATTAATAACAAAAAATAACCAGTTAATTTAATTATAAGCAGATCTTGGTTAAAAGCATTTAATTTATTTACTTTTTAAATATGTTTTTATTGATTTTTTAGAGAGAGAGAAAGGGAGAGGGAGAGAGAAACATCAATGATAAACATCCATCAGCTTCCTCCTGCACATCCCCCACTGGAGACTAAGCCTGAAACCCAGGCATGTGCCCTGACTGGTAATCAAACTGGTGACCTTTTGGTTCATGGGTCAATGCTCAACCACTCAGCCACTCTGGCAGGGCAGTTAAAAGCATTTTAAAATTAATGGTGTTAATTTTCACATATGACATACAGACCAGAAATTTTGCCTGCTAAATCTGAAGTCTGTTAAGTCGAGGTCCACAAAATCGAGGGTTTACTGTATGTTAGAATTCTCAGTGGTCTTTCTTGTCATGTTCATTACCCTTTGATTTCAATACTGTAAGCTATATAATATTTAGCCTTCTTGTTTAGGGTTGATGTGAGTCATGTGTCAGGATCTGAAATAAGAAAACTGTACAATTCTCTAGTGAAACTGCTTGAAGTATCACTCATTGTATTTTTAATGCTATTTGTAAATAATGTATGTTCTAGTTGTAACCTCAATCTTCATTCTTTAAGATTTTTTAATTAAAAAAAATTTTAATACAATTGACATTTAAATATCATGTTAGTTTCAGGTGTACAGCATAATGGTTAGACATTTATATAATTAAATTTTCATTCTTTTTTTTTTTTTTTTTGTACCTATTGGGAAATGATTATTACAATAAGTTTAGTTAATATCCATCATCTCACATGCTACATTTTTTTCTTTTTTTTTTTTCAATTTTTTTATTAAGGTATTATATGTGTACATATCTTACCATTGCCCTCCCCACACCCCACTCCCATATATGCCCCCACCCCCCAGAGTTTTGCATCCATTGGTTATGCTTATATGCATGCATACAAGTCCTTTGATTGATCTCTTATCTCCCCCACCTCTCCCTAACCTTCCCCTTGTAATTTGACAGTCTGTTTGATGCTTTACTGTCTCTGTATCTATCTTTTTGTTCAAGTTTATAATGTTCTTTATTATCCATAAATGAGTGAGATCATGTGGTATTTTTCTTTCATTGACTGACTTATTTCACTTAACATAATGTTCTCCAATTCCTCCCAGGTTGCTGCAAATGATGAGAATTCCTTCTTTTTTATGGCAGCATAGTATTCCATTGTGTAGATGTACCACAGTTTTCTGATCCAGTCATCTGCTGACGGGCACCTAGGCTGTTTCCAAATCTTAGCTATGGTGAATTGCGCTGCTATGAACATAGGGGTGCATATATCCTTTCTAATTGGTGTTTCTAGTTTCTTCGGATATATTCCCAGGAGTGGGATTACTGGGTCAAATGGGAGTTCCATTTTCAGTTTTTTGAGGAAACTCCATACTGTTCTCCACAGTGGCTGCACCAGTCTGCAATCCCACCAGCAGTGCACGAGGGTTCCTTTTTCTCCGCATCCTCGCCAACACTTGTCGTTTGTTGATTTGTTGATGATAGCCATTCTGACAGGTGTGAGATGGTACCGCATTGTTGTTTTGATTTGCATCTCTCGGATAATTAGTGACGTTGAGCATGTTTTCATGTGTCTCTTGGCCTTCCTTCTGTCTTCTTTTGAAAAGATTCTATTTAGGTCTGTTGCCCATTTTTTTATTGGATCATTTATCTTCCTTTTATTAAGTTGTATAAGCTGCCTGTAGATGTTGGAGATTAAACCTTTATCAGTGATGCCATTTGCAAATATGTTCTCCCATGCAGTGGGCCTTCTTGTTGTTTTGTTGATGGTTTCTTTTGCTGTGAAAAAGCTTTTTATTTTGATGTAGTCCCATTTGTTAATTTTCTCTTTAGCTTCCATTGCCCTAGGGGCAGTGTCAGTGAAGAATTTCTTTTGGCATATGTCTGACATTTTGCTGCCTGTGGATTGCTCTAGTATTTTTATGGTTTCCCGTCTTATGTTTAAGTCCTGTATCCATTTTGAGTTTATGTTTGTGTATGGCGTAAGTTGGTGATCAAGCTTCATTTTTTTGCATGTATCTGTCCAATTTTCCCAACACCATTTATTGAAGAGACTGTCTTTATTCCATTGTATGTTCATGCCTCCTTTGTCAAATATTAATTGAGCATAGTGGTTTGGGTCAATATCTGGATTCTCTATTCTGTTCCATTGATCTATATGTCTGTTCTTGTGCCAGTACCAGGCTGTTTTGAGAACAGTGGCTTTGTAATACAGCTTGAAATCTGGTATTGAGATCCCTCCTACTTTATTCTTCTTTCTCAGGATTGCTGTGGCTATTCGGGGTCTTTTTTTATTCCAGATGAATTTTTGGAGAGTTCTTTCAAGGTCTGTGAAATATGCCGTTGGTATTTTAATGGGGAGTGCATTGAATCTATAGATTGCTTTGGGTAGTATGGACATTTTAATGATGTTGATTCTACCAATCCATGAACATGGTATGTTCTTCCATCTGTTTACGTCTTCCTCTATCTCTTTTTTCAGTGTCCTGTAGTTTTCCGTGTATAGGTCTTTTACCTCCTTAGTTAAGTTTATTCCTAGGTATCTTAATTTTTTTGGTGCGATGGTAAATGGGATTGCCTTTTTAGTCTCTCTGTCTGTAAGTTCACTATTGGTGTATAGAAAGGCCATAGATTTCTTGGCGTTAATTTTGTATCCTGCTACATTGCCGAATTCATTTATTAAGTCTATGAGTTTTTTGACGGAGTCTTTCGGATTTTTTATGTACAATATCATGTCGTCTGCAAATAAAGACAGCTTTACTTGTTCTTTTCCAATCTGGATGCCTTTTATTTCTTCTTCTTGTCTAATTGCAATGGCTAATACTTCCAGTACTATGTCAAACAGGAGTGGTGAGAGTGGGCATCCCTGTCTTGTTCCTGTTCTTAGGGGAAATGTCTTTAGTTTTTGTCCATTGAGTATGATGTTTGCTGTGGGTTTATCATATATAGCTTTTATTATGTTGAGGTATGAGCCATCTATTCCCACCTTGTTGAGAGCTTTTATCAAGAAAGGGTGTTGGATTTTGTCAAATGCTTTTTCTGCATCAATTGATATGACTATGTGATTTTTATCTTTCAATTTGTTTATGTGATGTATCACGTTTATTGATTTGCGGATATTGTACCATCCTTGCATTCCTGGGATAAATCCTACTTGGTCATGGTGTATGATCTTTCTGATGTACTGCTGGAGCCGATTTGCTAGAATTTTGTTGAGGATTTTGGCATCTATGTTCATGAGGGATATTGGTCTGTAATTCTCTTTCATTGTGTTGTCTTTATCTGGTTTTGGTATTAGGGTGATGCTGGCTTCATAGAAGGAGCTTGGAAGTGTTCCTTCCACTTGAATTTTTTGGAATAGTCTGAGGAGGATAGGTTTTAGTTCTTCCTTGAATGTTTGGTAAAACTCTCCTGTGAAGCCATCAGGCCCCGGGCTTTTGTTTGCCGGAAGCTTTTTGATGACTGCTTCAATTTCGTCCATAGTTATTGGCCTATTGAGCTGTTTAGATTCTTCTTGATTGATTTTTGGAAGGTTATATTTTTCTAGGAATATGTCCATTTCCTCCAGGTTGTCCAGTTTGTTGGAATAGAGTTGTTCGTAGTATTTTGTAACAATCCTTTGTATCTCAGCGGGGTCTGTTGTTATTTCACCTTTCATTTCTGATTTTGTTTATTTGGGTCCTCTCTCTTTGCTTCTTGGTGAGCCTGGCTAGAGGTCCATCAATCTTGTTTATCCTTTCAAAGAACCAGCTCTTGGTTTTGTTGATCCTATGTATTGTTTCTTTGGTCTCTATGTCATTTATCTCCGCTCTGATCTTTGTTATTTCCTTCCTTCTGGTTACACTGGGCTTTTCTTGCTGCTCTTTTTCTAGCTCTTTGAGTTGTAGGGTTAAGTAATTTATTACCATTGTTTCTTGTTTTTTGCAATAGGCCTGTAGAGCTATGAACTTCCCTCTCAAGACTGCTTTCGCTGTGTCCCATAGATTTTGGATTGTTGTGTTTTCATTGTCATTTGTTGCCATGATGTTTTTTATTTCTTCCTTGATCTCTCTGGTGACCCAGTCCTTGTTTAATAGCATGCTGTTTAGTCTCCATGTGTTTGATTTCTTTGGATTGTATTTATTGTAGTTGATTTCCAGTTTTATGCCACTGTGATCTGAGAAGATGCTTGATATAATTTCTATCTTCTTGAATTTGAAGAGACTTTGCCTGTGACCCAGCATATGGTCTATCTTTGAAAATGACCCATGTGCACTTGAGAAGAATGTATATTCTGTGGCTTTGGGGTGAAATGTTCTGAAGATGTCAATTAATTCCATCTGGTCTAGTGAGTCATTTAGGATTGCTGTTTCTTTGCTGATTTTTTGTTTAGAGGATTTGTCCAGTGGTGATAGTGGGGTATTAAAGTCTCCTACTATGATTGTGTTGCTATTAATCTCTCCCTTGATATCCTCCAGGAGTTTTTTTATGTATTTGGGTGCTCCTATATTGGGAGCGTATATGTTTACCAGAATTATTTCTTCTTGTTGGATTTCTCCCTTTAGTATTATGAAGTGGCCTTCCTTATCTCTTGTTATGGCATTTACTTTGAGGTCTATTTTGTCAGATATAAGTATTGCTACCCCAGCTTTTTTTTCATTTCCATTTGCCTGAAAGATATTTTTCCATCCCTTCACTTTCAATCTGTGTGAGTCTCTTGTTCTGAGGTGGGTCTCTTGTAGACAGCATATATATGGGTCGTGTTTTTTTATCCATTCAGCTACTCGATGTCTTTTGATTGGAGCATTTAGTCCGTTTACATTTAAAGTTATTACTGAAAGGTATTTGTTTGCAGTCATATCTATTTTTGTGTCTGTATTCCTTCTTACCTGTTTATTTCTTCTTTTTACAGTATTCCCTTTAGCAATTCTTGCATTGCTGGTTTGGTGGTGATAAACTCCCTGAGGCATTTTTTGTCTGCAAAGCTCCTGATTTCCCCTTCAATTTTGATTGATAGTCTTGCTGGATATAGTATTCTTGGATTCAGTCCTTTGCTTTGCAACACTTTGTATACCTCCTTCCATTCATTTCTAGCTTGTTGTGTTTCTGATGAGTAATCATTTGACAATCTGATGGGTGTTCCTTTGTAGGTAACTCTCTGTCTCTCTCTTGCCGCCTTTAGGATTCTCTCTTTATCATTTATATTTGCCATTGAAATTATGACATGTCTTGGTGTGGGTCTTTTGGGGTTGATCCTGCTTGGGACTCTCTTTACTTGCGTAACTTTTATCTTTCCCATATCCGGGAAGTTTTCTGTCATTATTTCTTCAAATAGATTTTCTAATCCCTGCTGCTCTTCTTGTCCTTCTGGCAGCCCTATTATACGCATGTTACTTCGTTTCATGTTGTCCCGAAGCTCCCTTAGGCTTTCCTCCTGCTTTTTAATTTTTTTCTCCAATTGCTGTTCAGCTTGAGCTTGTTTCTGTACCTGATCTTCTAACTCACTAATTCGGTCCTCTGCTTCTTGTAATCTACTGTTGAAACTTTCCATGGTGTTTTTGATTGTAGCTATATCACTTTTCATTTCTTCCTGATTCTTGCATAAGTTGTTGATTTTCTCATCCATCCGATGTATAAATTCCATGACCATTACTCTGAACTCCTTTTCGGTCATGTTGCAAGCTTCATTTTCACTAATTTCCTTTCTTGGCGACTCCACATTTTCTTTCCTCTGTGAGTTATTTCGTTTCCCCATTCTGGCTATTACCAGAAAGCTCAAGCTTCTGTTTGCGTGGACCTGGGCCGTGTGCTGTGGGGACTTCGCTCCACCCTAGTTTCACTGAAGTGCACTGACACTAGGACGTGTGGCTGTCTTTGGTTGGTGGGAACCAGACTTGCCCAGGATCAGTGTCCCCAGTGTTCCGTGTGGTCTCGTGTGCACATTTAGAATCAGGGGCCCTGTCTGCACCACACTGTTGGTATGTGCCGAGAATGAGATCCTTAGCATGTGCCAGGAGTCAGAGTTTCCCTGTGTCTGCACCAAGACTCGAGTGTCAAAGTCTCTGTTGCCTTGTGCGGTTTCTCGTTGAGAATCAGGGTCCCTGTGTGTGCATGCACCAACAATTGGGGTCGCTGGCTCTTAGTGTGAATGCGCTGTGAGTCAGGGATCCCAGGCAGCTGTGTCCGGCGTGCCAAATTCCCTGAAGTGGGGCTGCGTCCTGTGTGTGCTCTCTCTACTGTGCCAAACCGGCTAGAGCGCACATTCTTAAAAACCTGAAGGTGAGCCGGCTCAGTGCAGTCTCCCAAAGTCCCAGAAGGGGGGCGGAGTCCGTCCTGCGCGCCAAATTCCCCAAAGGGAAGCCCCTCTTAAGAATCTCCGAAGGGGGAGCTGTGACCCGCGAGCCAAATTCCCCCAAATTCCCCGAAGGGGAGCCCTCTGTGCGCACTGACAGATTTCCCCGACGGGGAGCTGCTTCTGTCCCGTGCGCGAGCGCGCGCCAAATTCCTAAATTTTCATTCTTTAAGGAGATTATAACAGATTAAGATACACACACACATGCATGTGCACACACAGTCACACATAAATACATATGACTTGCTGAAAACCACATATGCATATGACCTGCTGAAAATTACACCTGCATATGACCTACTGAGAACAAAGTGTAGACCATACCTGGGTTAGACTACTCTGGGGAAAGCATTGTTTTTCTCCTACCTTTACCACATGGTTACATGTAAAAGGCATAATCGTCTCTCGTGCTCCATTGCTAGCATAAACCATCTTTCATTTTCTTTTATCAAAATATTCCTCTGACTTTATTATTTTTTTTTGCATTTTGTTGATTCTGTTATTTAATACAGTAAGTTCTTACTTAATGTCATTGTCAATAGATTCTTCAACTTTAAGTGAAACGATGTGTAATGAAACCAATTTTATTACAGCTAATTGATATAAACAAGAGTTAAATTCCTAAGGTATCTCATTAACATCATAACAAGACATTAGATGAAAGAAACTACATTATTTGAGGACCTGCTGTAGTGTATTTTATTCAGTACACTATCAAGATACAGTCACATAGTTTTTCAAACTGTGTTTATGGATGTAAACAGAATGAAGAATGCAAACCTATCGTATTTGTATGTCTTTTATATCTAGTAACCTATGTATTTGTTTTTGAAATAAAGTCCTGTATATAAATTGTGGGAGCTTCTGAGTTTTACAAAGACTTTTTACAGAGGAATTTAACTATTTTAAAGGCCATGATTTAATATTTTTGTTTCTGTTCAAGCTTCTCTAATTGCCAATAATAATACCTTAAGAAAAAAATTTTATACATTATTTTGTCCAACTCATAGCAGCCCTAACAGAGCTTTTAGTTTTCACTATTACAAACTTTACTGTATTCCTTATTCATAAACCTTGGCATATGTCTCTATCAGGCACATTCTAAGAGGCCGAATTGCTGACTCAAAGGTATACACTCTTGCCGAAACCGGTTTGGCTCAGTGGATAGAGCGTCGGCCTGCGGACTCAAGGGTCCCAGGTTCGATTCCAGTCAAGGGCATGTACCTTGGCTGCGGGCACATCCCCAGTAGGGGGTGTGCAAGAGGCAGCTGATCGATGTTTCTCTCTCAACGATGTTTCTAACTCTATCCCTCTCTCTTCCTCTCTGTAAAAAATCAATAAGAAAAAAAAGCTGTGGCTTAGCCATAGTTTAAAAAAAAAAAAAAGGTATACACTCTTAAGGCTTTTGATACAAATTTCCCAGTTCCTATTATTTTATCCTATTAAGGTTTAATATTTTTACTGTATTTATTCAATTGTGAATTGCTTGCTTATGATGTTTGTTCATTACTAAAATTATTAGGTCCATCTTTTTTTATAGTAATAAATCTTTTGGCAAATAAATTACAAAAAGAAGTTTGGCATTTCCCTTCTGCTTTGTTTTGTTGTTGTTGTTTTTTTGGAGCTTTTGCCTTTTAATTTACAAAATTTTTTACATAGACATTTAAAATTTTTATTGTGAAAATTTTCAATCTTTCTTTTATGAATCTTTTTTCCTTTTTGCTTGTATGCTTAAAAAGCTATTCCGTATCCAGTGATCATATAAATTGTCGTTAACACTGAAATGAAATTGTTAAATATAGAGTATTAAAAAACGGTTACTATCCCAACAAAATTTCTTATTGCTAATTATTTAAATTCAGCCTACTGTTATGAACTTATTGAAGAAATGACTACCACCCCCCTTTCTTTCAGACATGGGATTTCTGCTCAATTCTACTTAATGGAAGTTTAATATTAGGGAAAATAATCTTATCTTTGGTTTGCATTATTCAACAAGAGCCAGTGGTATTTTAATTTTTAAGATGATGATATTTTTGCCTCAAAGTTTACATATGAAAATCAACTCAATATTTAAAAATACCCCATACAATTCTGATTTTATTTTGGTTTTTAATTTCTTTTTTTTCTTTTTTGGCTACTCCCTAACAGTAAAGCACTGGGATTTGTTTTGCAGAATCCTTGCAGCCTTTCCTGGAAGCCTGTAGCAACACTCTGTTTTTTCGTACTTGCTCTGTGCTGCTTCGAACCCCTAAGCTCGATCTTCAAATACTAGAAAAGCTCAGTATTATTCTACAGAAACTTTCTAAAATCAAGTAAGGATTTTTCATTTCTAATATTTTTTATTAAAAGATACCTTTTTGTGATCATTTAGACCTTTCTGAATCCTGTACTAGTTCAACTTTGATTATTAAATCAAAATTTTCAGTAAACATGTAGAAAATTGAGATTCATGCATATTAACACTTGTTTGACACTTAGTGATACAGTAAAGTTATAGTTTTAATCTTAGAATGTTTTGTTGTTTCTGCTAAGTGAGCTTTAAATACCACAGACAGAGTATGTAAAATTAAGAGCAATTTTTAGCAATCAAGTGATAGTATTAGAACAAATTATTGCACACTGGTATTCTGTACCACCACAAGTGAAAATAAAAATTATAATAAAGTATATTTCTCAGATTCTTATTGTGTACTAAAGTTAGGGAATGAGAAAGAAGCAGGCAGAAAAAATTTTAAATAATGTTTATTTTAGGAAACTATATGAGCTTCCTACCACTAATTTGGATTTTACTGTAAGAATTAGGGGCTTTCTTTTTATATTTCCTCTTAAGCAAATATAGGTATAATCATTTTTAAAGTTATAAATAGATTTTTAAGCTATATTTTCTTAGAATCTTGGTATGGTCCAGTTTTTATGACAGTTAAATTGTGGTTTTGGTTCAGCTCCTCTGTGCCCTTTCTTTCTCCTCAGGCATGACTTCCATGGTGGTGAACGTAGGTGTTCACCAGGCCTCATTCAAGTATGAATGCATCTTAAAATTATTTGCAGATGTGTGATAGTGGGTTCATACGTCCTATTTGGTGCCTACCACACCATAGTAAATTATTAGTTATCAAATTACAATCTCATACTCAGCTCACCAAATTATTGGTTTTCATCTGGTGTCATTTAAACTTACCAAATCATTGTCTTCCTTTTCTTGAAGACTGACTGTAATATGATTGTCTTGATTTGTAATCAGTAAATTCTCAATAAGGCCTGTTATAGTTACCTGTGGTGGCATGAAACTACAATTACATTCCTTAGGTTTCATTCTTCCTTAGGTGTTAATTCATGGGATTTTTTTTAAGTGGTCCCAAATTGCAAATATATCCTTGGATTGGAAACAGTTGATGCTCAAGCAGTCTTAAAGTAAATCTTTAAAACCACAAAGATATAAATTCTTCTGTATCAAATAGATGGTTATATACAGTTATTTAATAATTTCTCCCAAGATATAAGTATATGTAGACAGGAAATAAGAAATATATAATCAGATATAATTCTAACTAATTGATCATGAAATTACTAACTGGTTATTAGAAAGAGGATGGTTGAAAAGATATTTTGGTACAAAGGCAAAAGGTAAACCAATATTCTGCTACTTTAAAAAGCCCAGCTTACTTAAAATAAGTTGATCTAGTACTTGTATTTGACTTCTTCTAGCTGTTACAGAAAAAGCTATTCTCAACTGTTGTAATAGTGAATTGGTACAGTTTTCAGGATTATGAACCATTTTCTTTTTCCTTGAATACTTTGTCATTTTAGGCCTATCTTATGAAACTCACTTTATTTATCTTGGCATGTTAATTCTTTTTTGTAAATATATTTTTATTGATTTCAAAAAGGAAGGGAGAGGAAGAGAGAGACAGAAACATCAATGATGAGAGAGAATCATTAATCAGCTGCCTCCTGCATGCCCCCTACTAGGGATGGAGCCTTCAACCTGGGCATATGCCCTGACCAAGAATCAAACCATGACTTCCTGGTTCATAGGTCGACGCTAAACCCCTAAGCACACCAGCTGGGTGGCATGTTAATTCCTTAGTTACCTATTTTCTTCACTATTTTTAAAAACAGATGCCATTTTTTCTACATTTACACATGTTATCAATATAATTACAGATGAATTCCTTAAGTGTGTGTAATTAAATTAATGTACTCATTCTCTTACAGGAGTAATAAGAAGTTCTTTGAACTTTTTACAATTCATCTGATGCTTCAGGAAATACAAAGGACAACACATCCAGAGCATGCCTTTCTCTGTATTAACCTAAATTCAACTCTGTTCAATTTGGGTTTAACGAAATGCAACTCCGTGGCTTCCAATGCAAGCCATTAGACTGGCTTATTCTTATTTTATATACATTATATATGTGTTGCTTATTTGTAAGATTGCAAAAATCATCAAAGTAACTAAAAGTCTACCAAGTAAAGTTTCCAGTAGCATCATTTATCATGAAAATAAGATAGAACATTTTTTTACTTTAAGAATGAAATCTATAGGAGCTCTGGAACTATTGTAATGTTACAGTTCAACTTACGTAGTACAATGTGTAAAATGGAATTTTCAGAATTAATGACACGGGTTATTTTTTGTAAAACTGTTTTATAAAAATTCTTAAAATTATGTGATTATTTGGAATAAAACTGGTGTTTATGTGGGAACAGGGCTAGATCATGTTGTCATTCTTTTTTCTTAATATATTAGAAATCTCCTCCTTTGGAAACAAAAGTACATAATTTTTAACTATCACCTTCATATTATAACTTTTCTATATATCCTCGATTCACAGATATTGATATTTTATTGTGTTGTCCATGAAGCACTTTAGAGAAAATTTTTTGATTTTTCTAGTTTATTTTCCAAAATAATTTAATTATTACCAAAGCATATTTGTACAAAATAAAAAAAAAATTTACACTGAAAAATTAAAATGTCATAATCACAATGCCCAGAAATATCTATCTCCTGCTGTAGCCAAGCATGAGTGAAGTAGCCAGAAACAAAAAAAATTCCATTATGGATACTTGAGAAAAATTCCATTATGGATACTTTTGTTAACAGAACAAAAGACTAGCTTCTCAGAACACACAATGCCTAGAGATGGGACCAGGAAGAGAGTGGATGCCAGGTGGTAGAGCAGAGGTTGGCACGTCAGCATGGGATATTTGATGTTTCTGAAGAAGAGAACAAGACAAGTAAAGCAGAGCATTATTCAAAGATGTAGTTGAATAAAGATTTGCGGGGGCTAAAGAAAGATCTGCAGGTACAGATTGGAAAAGCTCATCATGTTCCAGAAAAATCAGTGAGGAACGGAGTCTAAATTAGACACATCCTGTACTTTAGATATATTACAATTATAATTTAATGATAAGTGTTAAATATTAAGGATAAAGCAGAAACAAACAAAAGCCAGTTCTCTGCAGGAGTAGAAGAACGAAGCTAGCCTCACACAATGCCAGAAGTTGATAAGTAACCACCCCTCAACTTCTGGAGAGGGAAATTCAAACTCAGAATTTACACCTAGTGGAAATGTCTCTCCATGGAGAGGAATGTTCAGATATGCAAGTATTCAGAAATTACACTGTTTATATGCTATTCTTGAGAAAACTAACTGCGTAGATTATTCTAACCAATTTAGAGATGGAAAATTCAATTTATTAATTCAAACTCATTCTAAAAGACTGTAGTGAACACTGAAACCACTTACACATCAATACATTTAAATAATTGTTGTAAATCCATTTTTTTAAAATGGAGTAGAATGTTAAATTCTTCAAAAGAATAAGTAACGGGAAAAGAAGTAATTTCTTAGTAAGAATTTTGGTAAGACTATATTAACCAATGTTAAAAACTGAGGATTAAATGGGACCCTGAGATTGAGGTGAGATGGAGAAGCTAGTAAGTTTTCCACATTTTCATCAGAAATAGAATGTTCCATTTCAGTATTAACTTTTGACAGTTTGAAAAATGAAGGATAAAAGAATGCTTTTGGAAAATATCAAACTAATTATAAAAATTAAAAGCAAGATAAATATTCTCAAAACATTGAAGAAGAAAAACAAATTATTTACAGTGACATAGCAAAAGATATAAAGCCAGGAACATGTAAAACACAAAGGTATTTAGGATGAATAAAAGGTTTTAAAATTATAAATGAATTTTGTATTACCCTGTGCTGATAAACTTTAAAATGTGGATGAAATGGACAGTTTTCTAGAAAAAGACATCAAAAGTATCTCAATAAACCCACAATAGAAAATCATTAAAACCTTTTATAAAATTATGGAAGATTTTTTTTAATGACATCAAATCCAGGTGTTTTATAGATTGTTTTAACATTTCAAGGAAGACATATTTAAAGCTATTTAACTGTCCCAGAATGTTAAAAAGGCATTCTAATGTATTTTTAGAGTTAGCATGAACCCAATACCAAAAAATTGACAAATAAAGTAAAATAAAATAGAGTCAAAAGTCTTAAAGAATTATAAACAGCCCTGGCCAGGTAGCTCAGTTGGTTAGAATGTCATCCCCATACACCAAGGTTGTGGGTTCGATCCCTGGTCAGGGCATACTACAAGAACCAACAAATGCATAAATAAGTGGAACAACAAATCTCTCTCTCTCTCTCTCTCTCTCTCTCTCTCTCTCTCTCTCTCTCTCTCTCTCCTCTCTCTCTCTCTCTCTCTCTCTCTCTCTCTCTCTCTCCCCCTCTCAAAAAATCAATAAAAATAAAAAAGAATTATGAACAAATCAACCAACTATATTTTACAGAAACACTAGTCCATGATCAAGTAGTGTAGCATGCATTCTAGAAATATAGTTGACCTCAACACAGTTTTATTTTCAGTAAATATATGTATTTTCTCTTTATGATTTTCTTTTGTCTAGCTTACTTTATTGTAAGAATACAGCATATGTTAAATACAGCATAGAAAATATGTGTTCTTCAACTGTTTACGTTATCAGTAAGGCTTCCCATCAACAGTAGGCTATTAGTAGTTAAGTTTTGGGGTAGTCAAAATTTATACGCAGATTATTAGCTGCAGGGGTGGGGTGGTTTGGCACCCCTGACCCCCACATAATTCAAGGATCAGTTGTACAAGGTTGGTATCCTGTTTTGTTTTACGTATTTTATTGTATTTGTAGAGCAGCAAAGGAGGAAAATCATACACTCATTTTAATAAATGCCTAAAAATATAATTCAACTTGCAGTCCTGATGAAACTTAGTACAGTATGTTTGCAGGGGCGGGGAAACTTTTCTGCCAAGGGCCATTTGGATATTTATAACATCATTCCCAGGCCATACAAAATTATCAATTTAAAATTAGCCTGCTCCGGGAGAGGCCACGCGCCCCTGGGTCCGGGTGAGGCCATGCGCCCCTGGGTCCAGATGAAGCTGAATCCTGGGTCTGGGCAAGGCCGTGTGCCCCTGGATCCGGGTGAGGCTGGGTCCCGGGTCCGGGCGAGGCTGTGGGCCCCTGGATCCGGGTGAGGCCACGTGACCCTGGGTCCGGGTGAGGCCATGCGCCCCTGGGTCCGGGTGAAGCTAGATCCCGGGTCTGGGTGAGGCCGTGTGCCCCTGGATCTGGGTGAGGCTGGGTCCCGGGCCCGGGAGAGGCCACGCGCCCCTGGGTCCGGGTGAGGCCATGCGCCCCTGGGTCCTGGTGAAGCTGAATCCTGGGTCTGGGCGAGGCCGTGTGCCCCTGGATCCAGGTGAGGCTGGGTCCCGGGTCCGGGTGAGGCCATGGGCCCCTGGATCCGGGTGAAGCTGTGCCCCTGGGTCCGGCCGAGACCAAACCAGAGGGAGTCGGACCTGCATTACCACCATTTGTCCACCATCCAGAGCTGAGGGGTCAGTGCCGACATGTACTCATAAGGAACTGGTGGACATTGATATTGGGTCTCAAAAGAACTGTTGGTCCAGAAAGAAACTCACTACAGACTGATTCATTTGCCTGTCAGCATAACTATTATTGCTAGTCTCACATTCAATTCTTATAAGTATATCTCTAGTGACACATGATTTCGCTCATCTAGGGGAAATGATGAACAACATAGACTGATGAACAAGAACAGAACCAGAAACAAGGAGGCATCGATCGGACTATCGGGCCTCAGAGGGAGGATAGGGGAGGGTGGGGGGAGGGGGGAGAGATCAACCAAAGGTCTTGTGTGCATGCATATGAGCCTAACCAATGGTTAAGTTCAACAGGGGGTTGGGGCATCCGTGGGGAGGGGTGTGGGATGGGAATGGGGGGATGAGGACAAATATGTGACACCTTAATCAATAAAGACATTAAAAATAAATAAATAAATAAATAAATAAAATTAGCCTGCTATATTTGGTCAAACATTTGATTAACTCACCCCTAATGCCTTGGCCAAACCAGACCAAATTATTTTGAGGGCCTTAATATGGCCCATGGGCCAGACGTTCCCCACCCCTGGTCTAAAGGAATATAACATTAACAAATTTACTATGAAACACTAAAGACATACCTCTTAAAATTAGGAATAAAATGAGGGAGTCTACTAACCACTCTTATTTAATACATTCTGAGTTATTTAAAAGAACATAACTTGGGGAAAGGAGAAAAACAAAGGTCATTTGCAGGTAATATGATTACCTGGAAAACTGTAGGATTCTTACAAAACTTTAGCAAGATGCTTAATTGTAAAATGAACACATAAAAAGCAAAGCTTTTAAGTATTAGAAATGAATATTTACTTAAAATATGAATAAACTTAATTTATATAATAATGTTCTTGAAATTAATAAAAATGTTTATTTAAGTTTGTGTCTTAAAGTTAGCAGTGAATTTCAGATTTACATAACAATTTGCACCCAGTAATTTTTTATGGTAACACAACATTAGTATGGTCAAACATTAATTCATTATACTTTTGTGTTAAATTAATATTTGTAACATGCTGTTTTTCTGAACGAGCATAAATTTTTTTTTTTAGAATTTGTTAAAAACAATACCATAACCCCATTCTGAAAAGGTATGAATATTGAGGGAAGGGGGAAGCTTCAGTTTAGTTTATTCTTTTTTTAAAATATATATTTTATTGATTTTTTACAGAGAGGAAAGGAGAGGGATAGAGAGTTAGAAACATCGATGAGAGAGAAACATCGATGAGCTGCCTCCTGCACACCCGCCGCTGGGGATGTGCCCGCAACCAAGGTACATACCCTTGACTGGAATCGAACCTGGGACCTTTCAGTCCGCAGGCCAATGCTCTATCCACTGAGCCAAACCAGTCAGGGCTAGTTTATTCTTTATATGTCTTGAGTCATTATGTTTCTGGTCCTTGAATGCCAAGTTCTTGAGTCTCAATGTCATAGAAATGAGCACTGAACTCAGTACAAGATCGAGCAGATAGAGTTTATTTAAAAGAGCTTGTGCACAAGGGAGTCCACCAGAAAGAGAAGTTGAGCTCCCCAAGGGGTTCTTGTGGATAACTTCTATAGGGGCCTTAGTGTGGGTGTAGGGCAAGCATGTCAAACTCACGGCCCATGGGCTGCATGAGGCCCACAGTGAATATTTTTGCGGCCCAGCCAATATAACGGTGTGTAAGAAACGTTTTCATAAAAATTTCGTAACTTAATTTTTACAATATCCTGTTAAACATAATCCTAGTATATAAAAACTCAGGGTCCGTAACGTCCAAAACGACCGAAGGCTCGACCAACCAGATGTCAGTCCTGCAGTCAGTGCTGGGTTGCCCTGGCGATGCAGCGCTAACTGCTGAGGAGGCTGCAGATCAGGCCCTGAGAGAGGCCCAGGGAGAGAGAGGCAGGGTCTGATCCGCAGCCTCCGTGGCAGCTGTTGATCAGCCATTGCCTCTCTCTTTCTCTCCAGGCTTTGCCAGCAGCTGCACCTGTTTCTCTCTGGGCCTCCATGATGGCTGCTGATCAGCCCCACCTCTCTGATCAGGCCCAGAGATAGGCCCGGAGACACTGACTGGCATAGAAACCGACCAATCAAATCTGGGTGAACTGTGAAGGCAGAACCTAAGGTGAGGGCTGAGGAGGGGTTTTAAGGGAAACAGCTATTTGGTGTAAGGTGTAAGAAAGTGGTTCAATTATTTTTTTTTAACTTAATAACTCTTTATTGTTCAGATTATTACAATTGTTCCTCTTTTTTCCCCCCATAGCTCCCCTCCACCCAGTTCCCACCCCACCCTCTGCCCTTACCCCCCACACTGTCCTCATCCATAGGTGTACGATTTTTGTCCAGTCTCTTCCCGCACCCCCCACACTCCTTTCCCCCCAAGAATTGTCAGTCCACTCCCTTTCTATACCCCTGATTCTATTATATTCACCAGTTTATTCTGTTCATCAGATTTTTAGATTCACTTGTTGATAGATATGTATTTGTTGTTCATAATTTTTATCTTTACCTTTTTCTTCTTCTTCCTCTTCTGAAAGAATACCTTTCAGCATTTCATATAATACTGGTTTGGCGGTGATGAACTCTTTTAGCTTTTTCTTATCTATAAAGCTCTTTATCTGACCTTCAATTCCGAATGATAGCTTTTCTGGGTAGAGTAATCTTGGTTGTAGGTTCTTGCTATTCATCACTTTGAATATTTCTTGCCACTCCCATCTGGTCTGCATAGTTTCTGTTGAGAAATCAGCTGACAGTCGTATGGGTGCTCCTTTGTAGGTAACTAACTGTTTTTCTCTTGCTGCTTTTAATATTCTCTCTTTGTCTTTTGCTCTTGGCATTTTAATTATGATGTGTCTTGGTGTGGTCCTCTTTGGATTCCTATTATTCTTTTTTGTTGTTGTTGTTTTGTTTTATTGTTTAAAGTATTACATATATTAGTACATATATCTCTTTTTGCCTCCCCATTGATCTTCCCCCAGCCTCTCCTACCCCCTGTCGCATGCCCTCATCCCCGCCCCCCCCCCCCCCCCCCCGCAGTGTCTTGTGTCTATTGGTGTGCATATATGCATGCATATAAGTCCTTTGGTTGATCTCTTTCCCTTCCTCCTCAACACTCCCCAGCCTTCCCGCTGTAATTTGACAGTCTGTTCGGTGCTTTACTGTCTCTGTATCTATCTTTTTATTCATCAGGTTATAATGTTATTTATTTTCCATAAATGAGTGAGATCATGTGGTATTTTTCTTTCATTGCCTGGCTTATTTCACTTAGCATGATGCTCTCCAGTTCCATCCAAGCTGCTGCAAATGGTAAGAGTTCCTTCTTTTTAATAGCAGCATAGTATTCCATTGTGTAGATGTACCATAGTTTTCTAATCCACTCATCTGCTGATGGGCATTTAGGCTGTTTCCAAATCTTAGCTATGGTGAATTGTGCTGCTATGAACATAGGGGTGCATATATCCTTTCTGATTGGTGTTTCTAGTTTCTTTGGATATATTCCTAATGTGGGATTACTGGGTCAAATGGGAGTTCCATTTTTAGTTTTTTTTAGGGAACTCCATACTGTTCTTCACAGTGGCTGCACCAGTTTGCATTCCCACCAGCAGTGCACAAAGGTTCCTTTTTCTCTGCACCCTCACCAGCACTTGTCATTTGTTGATTTGTTGATGATTGCCATTCTGACAGGTGTGAGATGGTACCGCATTTTCGTTTTGATTTGCATCTCTTGGATAATTAGTAACTTTGAGCATGTTTTCATGTTTCTCTTGGCCTTCCTTCTGTCTTCTTTCGAAAAGATTGTATTTAGGTCCGTTGCCCATTTTTTTATTGGACCATTTATTTTCCTTTTATTAAATTGTATAAGTTCCCTGTAGATGTTGGAGATTAAACCTTTATCAGTGATAACATTTGCAAATATGTTCTCCCATACAGTGGGCTTTCTTGTTGTTTTGTTGATGGTTTCTTTTGCTGTGAAAAAGCTCTTTATTTTGATGTAGTCCCATTTGTTTATTTTCTCTTTAGCTTCCATTGCCCTAGGAGCAGTATCGGTGAAGAAATTGCTTCGGCATGTGTCTGAGATTTTGCTGCCTGTGGATTTCTCTAGTATTTTTATGGTTTTCCGTCTTATGTTTAAGTCCTTTATCCATTTTGAGTTTATTTTTGTGTATGGTGTAAGTTGGTGTTCTACTTTCATTTTTTTGCATGTATCTGTCCAATTGTCCCAACACCATTTATTGAAGAGACTGTGTTGACTCCATTGTATGTTCATGCCTCCTTTGTCAAATATTAATTGAGCATAGTGGTTTGGTTCAGTATCTGGATTCTCTATTCTATTCTGTTGGTCTATATGTCTGTTCTTGTGCCAGTACCAGGCTGTTTTGAGAACAGTGGCTTTGTAGTATAGCTTGAAATCTGGTATTGAGATCCCACCTACTTTGTTCTTCTTTCTCAGGATTGCTGTGGCTATTCGGGATCATTTTTATTCCAGATGAATTTTTGAAGAGTTCTTTCTAGGTCTGTGAAATATGCCATTGGTATTTTAATGGAGAGTGCATTGAATCTATAGATTGCTTTGGGTAGTATGGACATTTTAATGATGTTGATTCTACCAATCCATGAACATGGTATGTTCTTCCATCTGTTTACGTCTTCCTCTATCTCTTTTTTCAGTGTCCTATAGTTTTCCGCATATAGGTCTTCTACCTCCTTAGTTAAGTTTATTCCTTAGTTATCTTAATTTTTTTGGTGCAATGGTAAATGGGATTGCTTTTTTAGTCTCTCTTTCTGTAAGTTCATTATTGGTGTATAGTAAGGCCATAGATTTCTTGGCATTAATTTTGTATCCTGCTACATTGCCAAATTCATTTATTAAGTCTAATAGTTTTTTGATGTAGTCTTTCAGGTTTTTTATGTACAATATCATGTCATCTGCAAATAAGGACAGCTTTACTTCTTCTTTTCCAATTTGGATGCCTTTTATTTCTTTTTCTTGTCTAATTGCAATGGCTAATACTTCCAGTACTATGTCAAACAGGAGTGGTGAGAGTGGGCATCCCTGTCTTGTTCCTGTTCTTAGGGGAAATGGTTTTAGTTTTTGCCCATTGGGTATGATGTTAGCTGTGGGTTTATCATATATGGCTTTTATTATGTTGAGGTATGATCCTTCTTTTCCCACCTTGTTGAGAGTTTTTATCAAGAAAGGGTGTTGGATTTTGTCAAATGCTTTTTCTGCATCAATTGATATGACTATGTGATTTTTATCTTTCAATTTGTTTATGTGATGTACCACGTTTATTGATTTGTGGATATTGTACCATCCTTGCATTCCTAGGATAAATCCTACTTGGTTATGGTGTATGATCTTCCTGATGTACTGCTGGAGCCGATTTGCTAGAATTTTGTTGAGGATTTTGGCATCTATATTCATGAGGGATATTGGCCTGTAATTCTCTTTCACTGTGTTGTCTTTATCTGCTTTTGGTAATAGGGTGATGCTGGCTTCATAGAATGAGCTTGTAAGTGTTGCTTCCTCTTGAATTTTTTGGAATAGTCTGAGGAGGATAGGTTTTAGTTCTTCCTTGAATGTTTGGTAAAACTCCCCTGTGAAGCCATCTGGCCCCGGGCTTTTGTTTGCTGGAAGCTTTTTGATGACTGCTTCAATTTCTTCCATAGTTATTGGCCTATTGAGATGTTTAGATTCTTCCTGATTGAGTTTTGGAAGGTTATATTTTTCTAGGAATATGTCCATTTCCTCCAGGTTGTCCAGTTTGTTGGAATAGAGTTGTTCATAGTATTTTTTAACAATCCTTTGTATTTCGGTGGGGTCAAAATTATTATTCTTATTATAGCTGTAAGTTTTAATTAGTTTTAACATGACAACATATTAACAAATTATTGATATAGCCTTTTCAATTTCCTCAAGATAATGAATTGCAAGTGGAATGAAGCAACATTTCCACTTGACATATGGATCCACAGGTAATGCAATGTCTTAAATTAAGCTTGTGACAATTAAACCAATAAACTTTAGCAATAAGAAAACTTTTGATAAAGTTCAACCACAGAATGTTCATCTCAAAATATGCTGGAATCTATTCTTTAAGTAAAAGGGTAATTATTTCAAATAGGTACCAAGAAAATATAATGAATTTATGCAAGAGTGTTTTTTTAGAGCTCATAATATAACTAGAAGGTAGTCTAATAGCCTGTACCAAGGTCATAACTTCTAACCAAGAGATTATAAAAGCCATAAATAAAATCATCACCATGGGAAATGACAGAACTTTGAATGCTGATGTAGAAAGGACATGGTAAGAATAAACATTCTGTGCTTTTACATTTTGGTAGATATTTGGATCTCCCAAGACATAAGCAAGGCTGAAATCCAAATTAAAATTACTGTAAAGAAATAAAATACTGGTAAGTGTTGAAGATGGTGGTGGAGTTGGTGGAGGTTGCACTCACCTCCTCCTAAGACCAATCTGGAATTACAACTAAATCATAGAACAATTGACCTGACTAATCAACTAAGAACTGGCTAACACAAATCTTATAACCAAGGATTTACAGAAGCCACATTGAGATGGGTAGGAAGGGTGGAGGTGGGAAAAGGGCTGGCCCCACTCCCAGGGACGGCAGCTGAGAATCTGGAGGGATATCTCAGCTGCAAAGATTCCCCCTGAGGAGCTTGGAGTCTCAACCATATACAAGGCTCCCCAGCCCAGAGCACCAGAGCTGAGAAGAGGAGCCCACATAACATCCGGCTTTGAGAATCCACCAGGGAGAGACAGGAGTCCCCTTAAAGAGCCAACACACAAAAGCTCATTTTCAGCCACTCACCCTTGGCTCCAGCAGAGGGAGGGTGGCTCACAGGGGAATAGGGTCATATGGGGAGAGACTGGGTTGGAGGGAGAGCATTGAAGTGTCAGCCACCAGGGTCCCCATGCTAAGTCACTTACACTGCGGACCCCATCTTTCTTGTTCAAGCACTCACCTCCATATGGCATTGGTTTGGGGCAATCCAGAAGCCCCACCCTCCTAACTCCCTATTGCCCCACCCTGTAGAGCTTATACCCTGCAGAGGACTCAGCTTCCTGTGCCCAGTGTATAGAGATTTGGATAGATTAAGTGGGTTTCAGAGACTGAGTTGTGTGGCTCTTGGGCAGGGCTCATTCCCCCCACCTTCCCACAAGCCTAACATTGCCACTCCCTCATAGAAGATCCATTAGTCCCACCTTCTGGACTCCTGGCAACCCCACCCTGCCAACATTGGGCTCTACAGAAGGTCCAGGCAGAATCCAGAATAGACACTTGTATGGCTGGCTCTAGGATTGGGGTCACGTTTCCCTTGCATGCCCAACGTGTGCAGAGCCCTCCCTTCACACAGCCGAATCTTGGTCTGTTTGGGGCTAGTAAACTGCTGGCCTCACCTGAAGTCTCCCTGAGACCCCATCCCACCACAAAGGTCCGCAGGGTACATCTATCTTTGGTGTACCCTGGGACTTTTGCTGAGTGGACTTAGACCCAGCACTGGCACCAAGTTTGAATCTGTATCAACCTGCTGAACACCACTCACACCTACCTGGTGACTCACTAAAAAACTAACTCATGCAACTCAAGTGCCGCCAGCAGTTTTTTAAGCGACAGAGCCTAACAGGCAGCTGGCAGGTGGGGGCAGATCTCAGAGTGATTTGGGCCTTTTGCTGACCTGTCCCCAGGCTTAGTGCTAGTGGAAGCCAGTCTTGGTACCCAGCTTGACCCTTCCCATGCTCACCCAAGCCCAGTAAGACAGCCACAAACTAAGTTGCTTTGTAGCTCCAAACAGGTAGCCCAGGGCCAGTCACGGGCAGCATCTAACATTGACCTACACCAGAGACCCTCCCAAAAGGCCCCAGAACCAACTGGTGGTCCGTGAGGTCTGAAAGGATGGTGACCGCTGCGTTAGACCTCATAAGAGAAGGACCAAATTAGCTCCATAGGTAGCCTATTCAAAGGAAGATCTCATAGGTATCAGACCCTGCTGGGGTGAATTCTGTTTTGTGTGGTCAGCACCCACACAGCAACTTGTACAAGGTTGATCTTCATATTCAGCCAGCCTGAGGTTTGACCCAGGCTCAGAAAAGCCAATAGCAATCAAAACAACTACAACAGGAGGACTAACATAACCCACACAAGGAACATTCCTAGAGCACCTTGCTGGGGTGATCAGGTAGACTGTACCATAGGACACCTATAACATAAGACTATTATACCAAGACTTGGAGACATGCAGGTCTACCTAATACATATGAACAAATACAGAGGCAGCCAAAATGGGGAGGCAAAGAAGCATGACCCAAATGAAAGAACAGAAGAAATCCCTAGAAAAAGGACTAAGTGGAATGGAGGCAAGCAAGGTATCAGATAGAGAGTTCAGAACAATGATTATAAGAATGCTCAAAAAACTTAGGGGGAAAATGGATGAACACAGTGAGACCTTAAAGATATAGTAAATATAGCCCTGGCCAGTTGCTCAGTGGTTAGAGCATCAGCCCATGGACCAAAGGATCACAGGTTCCTGTACCCAACCTGAACCTGCAGGAAGCCCCCTTAGGGAGAACTAGAATTTGATTCTCTGGTAGAAACTGAGGAGTTTGGCTTTGAAGCAGAGACTAATTTCCCCTCATTGAGTGTCCTACCTTGTAATCTCTAAGTAGGGGGCCCACTAGTCCAAGCTAAGTTAGCCTGGTCTACCCTGAAGACTCTCTTTGGAAAGCCCTGGAGGGAGACCAGGCAACATCAGAGGGGAGGCAGGGTAGCTGATGGGTGGAGGCTGACTGTGACCACCACATTCATTTGCGGCTAGGGTTCGAGGTCTGGAGAAGGGGTTGCGCACAAACGGATATAGTAGACAAGAAATATAAATTAGAAGGCATGGGGGGAGCCAGGTGGAGACCTTACTCTCTAGCGGAGAGGTTCCCCAAATGCCTGGGCCCATTAGCTTTTTATTTACTAGACTACACATTTGCCCTTAAGCAAAGAGACATTTCAATGGTAAGGTTTGGTAAACAATAAAAGGATTATCAGGTTAGGGCAGTGGTCAGCAAACTCATTAGTCAACAGAGCCAAATATCAACAGTACAATGATTGAAATTGCTTTTGAGAGCCGAAAACGGACTTCTGCGCATGGGCCACGAAGTTTCAATTGCACTATACGTGCACGCCTGCACGTGGTATTTTGTGGAAGAGCCACACTCAAGGGGCCAAAGAGCCGCAAGCTGCGGTTTGCCGACTACTGGGTTAGGGGATTGCCTTCAGCCATTCATCCAGCAGCAGGGTAACACAATGCTGATTTTCAGCCCTTGCTGAATATCAAAGTCCATTAGCCTTCTAACGGACTTCTTGCATAATTATGCTAACTACTTGTTGGTCTTAGGCTCTGGCATTTCCCCCTTTTTTTGTTTTCTTAATAGATGTTGAAAGGAGTATGCTGCTTGCAGAACTCGGGTCTTTTTAAAAATTTTAAATTCAATGAAAAGGATTGAGTTCTTTCATGTCCTTTTAAAAATTGCTGTCAGGCATCTAAGGAAGTAGTTTGCAGTAGGCTCCTTTCTGGGCCATCAGTTCTTTGAGTCCCCTTCCCAATCACTGTCCCCTGTGACATGACAGCAATAATATTCCAGTTCTGGATGGTAGACAAACGGTGGGCAATGGCAATGCAGGCCGACCTTCTTTGAGAGCTTGTTTGGAGGTTCTAGCAGGGGAGCGCAGCTACTCGTATACCCTTGACCGAAGACCGGTCCTCTCCTCTGGGGGGAAGGTCGTCCTCTTCGACCGAGCGCGCAGCTTCGGGAGGGACGCACATGGATCGGTGAGGGAGGAGGGGGACACCCGCCTAGCCAGCCAGATCAGCCGAATCAACCCTGGCGATCAATGGGGTGACAGATGTCGCAGCCAGATCGCCCTCACATCCAGGCCGACCTTCTTTGGCTTGGTCCAGGGCAACTTGCACTGACGCACAGCTGATGACTGCTAGCATGACAAGGCGTCTTTACCATCCCCCATCTCTGGACTCTTACTCCTCTGTCTCGTCCCGTCTGCAGCTACAGGTACAGGGTGAGCAGTTCCTCTCTCAGATTCATTGTTGCAGGAATCCACATGGGCTTGGAGGAGTTTTCTGGAAGTACACAAGTACAGCCTCAACCAAAGGCTAATAAAGGGACCCTTCCATAAACTAGACTCAGGATCTTTCCATTTAACCAGACCATTTTCCTTTAGCTTATTCTGACACCAGTGTATTTTCATGGGCGTCTTGCCATCAGCATTACAAGTGAAAAATTTTAAAGTAAAATTTTAAAGTAATTAAAGCTTGATGTAGTTTACTTACAGGATATTTCTCCACTATTTCCCCCTTTTTTGTTTTAACATGCAAGGGGGACATTTTTTGTTTGCTGTACAATATTTTGGCTTTTGAAAATCTTGCGATGCATCCTTGATAGCTTTTAATTCAATTCTTAGCACAGAAGTATGACTGGTCTGGATGACTTGGTCTAAATTCATTGCATGATAAGCAGCTTTACCATGAGATGAACTATCAGTAAAAAATAGTTAATGCTCCAGGAATAGGTTCTTGCCTAGTACAATTAAGTTCCCCTGAATATTCACTTATTTCAATTTGCCAATTTAAATCAGTCTGAAATAAGGCTTATTTTTTAACTTCATTTGTCCTTGGGTGTGGACAGCAAATGACAGTAATTGAATTTCTGCTATCAGTCTTTCAGTATATTGACATAAGCTTTGTTTAGGGAGGCAAGAAGCAAATTATTTACTTTCTTTTTGAGGCCTAATACGTTGATTTTTAATTACAGCTTTCTAGATATTTGAAGAAAATCTTCTGTTTTCTCTCCCAGAGTAATTTCTAGGCCACATTTAGGGAATTTCCTTTAAAAAACCTTTTTTTTTCTTTTAAACAGAGCAACAAAGTTGGTTGCTTTTCAGATGCTGGCCCATATGGTAATGCATACATATCAAGTAAAAGTAACTCTCTTTTTACTTATGGTGTCTTATTAATGGTGAGATTTAATGCTTGAATAATAACTTATAGTTTACTTTTTAAATATTAGCAGAAGAGATTTTAAAATTTCTTCTTTTTATTAAGCTTAAAATTTACTTTTAAGCAACATTCTTTTTGGCTAGTGCTCATTTGCATATGTATGCAAATTTTTACTTTGACCTTTACTATAACCAGGTTGCTCATAAAATATTGGCTTCTCATATAAATGAGTTTATATGAGACCTTGATTATATTGTAGAAAGCTAATTTATTAAGTAACTAAAGTAGGCACCTTTATTGAAAAAGTAAAGTAAGTAAACTTATACATTTGACCTATGAAACACGGATGCCATCCCCTTCCCCAGTCTATTTAAAGAGCAGGCTGTCTGAGGCTTTTTGTCTTAAAATTCTGTAGCTGAATAATCTGGTTTTGCTTAAGAAGTATTCAGCAACTTTGTCTTGCCCTCCCTTAGAAGTTGAAACTTTTATAACATTTAAAATATATGTATATAAATAGGACACAGTTATTAATTTTTACTTGATAAAGCTTCCCATGTGATTTCAAGTATATTAGAGCCTAATTTAGTTCAAAAATATTTCTTTTAAGAGAGAATAAATCCTTGAATCACTCCAGGGCTCTTGAAATGTCCCAAAGCTATCTCTCAGTTAAAGTCTTGAAATTTAACCTGGAAAGACTATCAAAATATACATAATCCAAAGATTATATTATATACTTTTTGTAATTATTCTAAAAGATATTAATTATATTTAAACTGAATTTTATATTAAAAATTTGGTTCAGACCATAGAATTAATCCTCATTTTTTAATTAGTCCATATAAAATATTATATCTTAGGTTGAAATTATTTTCTTAAAAATAAATTTCTATACTTAATGCATTTTGTTATCACAACCATATGATTTCTCCCAACTTAATTTGAAATTTAAACTCTTAGAAGTCTTAAATTTTAGGTGGCAAGTTAAATAGTTAGCATTTCTTAGATTAGTAATACCTTCACATTTTTAAGGATATATTTCAAATAAAATACAAGACATATTTAATTAATAGATTCAATTCTGTCCTCTATATTTTTCATATGAGGCAAACTCAGATTTATATTTCAGTATTTTGTCATTTTAAAATACCTAGATATTTAATAAGTTTTATTATTTAATTCAGTAAACTCCAAAGTTTTAAGTTACCAAAGACTTTGGAAAACTGTTTGAGGCTTGACCTAGCAGCTTGATTTTTAAAACTGCCACATTTTTCCTGAGATAACATCTAAGGTTACTGCTGCAGGAAACGCAGCTGGCTCCCTCCTTCAATAGAGAGTGAAGCCAGTCTCTCCCCCCGCCCCCCGAGCAACTGGACCCCCACCATTAATCTATACTAATAAAAGGGTAATATGCTAATTAGACTGGGTGACTGGACATCTTCCAGACATCTGACTTCCTTCTGGACAGTTAGGGGGTGACCAGGCCAGCAGGGGGGCAGTTGGAGAGTGACCAGACAGTCAGGCAGGGGGGCAGTAGTGGGTGGCCAGGCTGGCAGGGGGACAGTTGGGGAACGACCAGGCAGGCCAGCAGGGGGCAGTTGGGGGGTGACCAGGCAGTCCGGCAAGGGGGCAGTTGGGGGGCAGCCAGGCAGGCCAGCAAGGGGGGCAGTAGGGGGGTGGTCAGGCAGGCTGGCAGGGGGGCAGCTGCAGGGTGGCCAGGCTGGCAGGGGGCAGTTGGGGGCAGCCAGGCCTACAGGGGGGGCAGTTAGGGGGTGGCCAGGCTGGCTGGTGGGGGGAAGTTAGGGGGTAGTCATGCAGGCCAGCAGGGGGCAGCTGAAGGACAGCCAGGACAGCAGGGGGCAGTTGGGGGGTGGCCAGGCTGGCCAGCAGGGGGGGGCAGCTAGAGGGCAGTCAGGCCGGCAGGGGGGCAGTTGGGAGGTGGCCAGGCCGGCAGGGGGGCAGTTGGGGGCAGCCAGGCTGGCAGGGGGCAGTTAAGGGGGGCCAGGCCGGCAGGGGGGCAGTTGGGGGCAGCCAGGCTGGCAGGGGGCAGTTAAGGGGGACCAGGCTGGCAGTGGGGCAGTTGGGGGGCTACCAGGCCAGCAGGGGGGCAGTTAGGGGGTGATCAGGCAGGCAGGAAGGTGAGTGGTTAGGAACCAATAGTCCTGGATTGTGAGAAGGATGTCCGACTGCTGGTTAGTCGGACATCCCCCTGAGGGGTCCCTGATTGGAGAGGGTGAAGGCCAGGCTAAGGGACCCCCCATGCATGAATTTCGTGCACCGGGCCTCTAGTATACCTATAATTATTACTGAAAAGCTCCACCACAAATCCTTCATTTTAGTTACATTTATTTATTTATGTTTTAACAATTTTGAGATTCTAAAGCCAATTATTACCATCTAAAGCATTTACTTTGGCAAATTCTGTAACAGAGATAACTTACTGACTTTCAGTGGCTTTTTAAAAATATATATATTTTATTGATTTTTTACAGAGAGGAAAGGAGAGAGATAGAGAGTTAGAAACATCGATGAGAGAGAAACATCGATCAGCTGCCTCCTGCACACCTCCTACTGGGGATGTGCCTACAACCAAGGTACATGCCCTTGACCGGAATCGAACCTGGGACCTTTCAGTCTGCAGGCCGACACTCCATCCACTGAGCCAAACTGGTTAGGGCCAGTGGCTTTTAATGTTAACCTTGGAATGCAGTCCATTAATATTCAAGAACTACCCATTATTATGGTAATACTAATCCTGTTGCCTAAATCCAGCCTGTATATTTTCCTTGTGTCATTTTCTCCATCTTTTAAAGAAAAACAGTCTTGGGTTTATCCTATTGCATTTGTAAAGAGATGGGGCTCAGTCCAAGAGGCCACCCCAAATCGGGCAGGGTATGCCTTTCTCTTAAGCTAGCCTTTTTCTCTTCACAGGTACAGAAATCCCAGATGCATCCCTTAAGTTGTGAGAAATGTCTTATCTATCTAAATTTCAAATGACGGACTGGGAAATAAAAACATGGTGAAAATGAGACTTTTAATATCACTCTCAAGAGCGGGCATCGATTTTATAGGATCACCAAAAGACTTAGTAATTAATGGGCTGGGCCTTTTTAGTTATCTCTACCTTCCTTTGTCTCCTAGAACATGTACCATTGGCCATGTGTCTCCCCACCCCCACACCCTATTTGCTCTGGGGAAATTCAGTAAATGACCTGGCCACCTAGGTTTCTTTTCTTATTAAATTAAATCAAAGGCATGTTTAATAAACTAATAACAAACAACAAAGACAGATAAAACAACAATCAACAGACAAGCGCCCATAACATATAGACAAGACTTAATAAATCAGAGTTCTTTTCATGATTTTTTTCAGATGTTTTACATTTGCCTGGGACTTACAGCCAGAATGCAGCCCAGATGTTAGTCCGTTGTTCACAGGTCTTATTCTATTCTGCTTTTCATAGCATTGACTGGTGTCTAAAGTTATTTTAGCTAAAATCTGCCTGTCCCAAGGTGTCATATGGTAATTTTCAGACAAAGCATTAAAGAGTCCTTTAGTGAGAGAACTGATAGCTCCATTTTCTCTAGCTGTTGAGCCTTTCCACACTGGAGGCAGAGGATCTGAGGCCTTAGGTATAACAGACTTTTGATCCCCAATACGAATTAGGCATAATGCAGTTTGAACAAGAGCCCACATAGTTAAAGATGACAAGGGCACTCGTTTTCCTTGAGCCTGATTTAAGAGAGTACCTTTTGACATTTTAATTTCTTTATCCTTGAGCATACAAGCTAAAAATTTACAATAATAATTTTGCCTTTTACTCGAATTCTTCCCCATTATAGCCTGGCTTGAAAAGACGTTCCCACCCACTTTATGGTTCATGACTTCCAAAGCTGGCATGGGCTTTGCACGCAGTGAATTTTCCCCACCTTTTTCGGTGCACTTCCCACCTTTCCAGTGATCCCACCTTTCCGGTGAATTTCTTATTTTTTCACTCAGGCAAATCTTCTTCTCCATGTGCCTTTTCGAGGCACTAGATGTGACTGCCGCATCCATCTGGCTAGGGTTCAAGGTCTGGAGAAGGGGCTGTGCACAAATGGATACACTAGGCAAGAAATATAAATTAGAAGGCATGGGGGGAGCCAGGTGGAGACCTTACTCTCTAGCGGGGGTTCCCCGAATGCCCAGACCCATTAGCTTTTTATTTACTAGAATACACATTTGCCCTTTTGCAAAGCAAACAGACATTTCAATGGTAAGGTTTGGTAAACAATAAAAGGATTATCAGGTTAGGGGATTGCCTTCAGCCATTCATCCAGCAGCAGGGTAATACAATGCTGATTTTCAGCCCTTGCTGAATATCAAAGTCCATTAGCCTTCTAACAGATTTCTCGCATAATTATGCTAACTACTTGTTGGTCTTAGCCTCCAGCAGCTGACCTCAGGACCATTTGCAGATCTGCCTTCAGCTCTAAACTAAAAGAAGCCATTTACACATATTGGTACCTCCTATGAACACACAGGTCTAGCAGATATATGGATTGTGTTTTCTTATTCATTCAGCTACTCTTTTGATTGGAGCATTTAAACCATTTACATTTAAAGCTATTTGTTTATTTATTTTAAAAATATTGTTATTGCCCTAACCAGTTTTGCTCAGTGGATAGAGCCTCAGCCTGAAGACCAAAAGGTCCCAGGTTCAATTCTGGTCAAGGGCACATACCTTGGTTGCAAGCTCCTCTTCGGCCCAGGCCCTGGTCAGGGTGTGTGCAGGAGGCAACCAATCAATGTGTTTCTCTCACATAGATATTTCTCTCTGTCTTTTCCTCTCTCTTCCACTCTCTCTAAAAATCAATGGGAAAATATCCTCAAGTGAGGATTTTTTTAAAATTAAAAATATTTTTATTGATTTTCAGAGAGAGAGGAAGGAAGAGGAAGAAACATGTGAAAGTAGAACATTGACTCGCTGCCTCCTGCACACCCCCTACTGGGGGTTGAGCCCATAACCCAGGCATATGCCCTGACTGGGAAACGAACCAGCAACCTCTTGATGCATGGGATGACACTCAACCAACTGAGAACACTGGCCAGGCAATAGGTACTTATTTACAGCCATTTTTTTAGATGCTAAGTTTCTCTCTCTCTCTCTCTCTCTCTCTCTCTCTCTCTCTCTCTCTCTCTCTAGATTTGGGAGTGCTGACGGGGTGTGAGGTCAGAGCCCAAGAATGTGCAGTTGGGGCTTGGCTGAGAAAGAGCATTCTTTTTCTGTAAACAGTGCCATTAAGATAAATCTCATTACTGAATTCAGTAGTGCACTGGGGTTCCATACAATGGGGATCTATGGACTGAACTACTAGCAGTTCCCAGCATGGAATCTGGGAACAGAACCAACATCGGGGGTTTTCATTCAAATAGGGAACTGATTGGAAAGCCAATTATTATTATTATTTTTTTATATATTTTTTTTTATTAAGGTATTATATGTGTACATATCTTACCATTGCCCTCCCCACACCCCACTCCCATATATGCCCCCACCCCCCAGAGTTTTGCATCCATTGGTTATGCTTATATGCATGCATACAAGTCCTTTGATTGATCTCTTATCTCCCCCACCTCTCCCTAACCTTCCCCTTGTAATTTGACAGTCTGTTTGATGCTTTACTGTCTCTGTATCTATCTTTTTGTTCAAGTTTATAATGTTCTTTATTATCCATAAATGAGTGAGATCATGTGGTATTTTTCTTTCATTGACTGACTTATTTCACTTAACATAATGTTCTCCAATTCCTCCCAGGTTGCTGCAAATGATGAGAATTCCTTCTTTTTTATGGCAGCATAGTATTCCATTGTGTAGATGTACCACAGTTTTCTGATCCAGTCATCTGCTGACGGGCACCTAGGCTGTTTCCAAATCTTAGCTATGGTGAATTGCGCTGCTATGAACATAGGGGTGCATATATCCTTTCTAATTGGTGTTTCTAGTTTCTTCGGATATATTCCCAGGAGTGGGATTACTGGGTCAAATGGGAGTTCCATTTTCAGTTTTTTGAGGAAACTCCATACTGTTCTCCACAGTGGCTGCACCAGTCTGCAATCCCACCAGCAGTGCACGAGGGTTCCTTTTTCTCCGCATCCTCGCCAACACTTGTCGTTTGTTGATTTGTTGATGATAGCCATTCTGACAGGTGTGAGATGGTACCGCATTGTTGTTTTGATTTGCATCTCTCGGATAATTAGTGACGTTGAGCATGTTTTCATGTGTCTCTTGGCCTTCCTTCTGTCTTCTTTTGAAAAGATTCTATTTAGGTCTGTTGCCCATTTTTTTATTGGATCATTTATCTTCCTTTTATTAAGTTGTATAAGCTGCCTGTAGATGTTGGAGATTAAACCTTTATCAGTGATGCCATTTGCAAATATGTTCTCCCATGCAGTGGGCCTTCTTGTTGTTTTGTTGATGGTTTCTTTTGCTGTGAAAAAGCTTTTTATTTTTATGTAGTCCCATTTGTTAATTTTCTCTTTAGCTTCCATTGCCCTAGGGGCAGTGTCAGTGAAGAATTTCTTTTGGCATATGTCTGACATTTTGCTGCCTGTGGATTGCTCTAGTATTTTTATGGTTTCCCGTCTTATGTTTAAGTCCTGTATCCATTTTGAGTTTATTTTTGTGTATGGCGTAAGTTGGTGATCAAGCTTCATTTTTTTGCATGTATCTGTCCAATTTTCCCAACACCATTTATTGAAGAGACTGTCTTTATTCCATTGTATGTTCATGCCTCCTTTGTCAAATATTAATTGAGCATAGTGGTTTGGGTCAATATCTGGATTCTCTATTCTGTTCCATTGATCTATATGTCTGTTCTTGTGCCAGTACCAGGCTGTTTTGAGAACAGTGGCTTTGTAATACAGCTTGAAATCTGGTATTGAGATCCCTCCTACTTTATTCTTCTTTCTCAGGATTGCTGTGGCTATTCGGGGTCTTTTTTTATTCCAGATGAATTTTTGGAGAGTTCTTTCAAGGTCTGTGAAATATGCCGTTGGTATTTTAATGGGGAGTGCATTGAATCTATAGATTGCTTTGGGTAGTATGGACATTTTAATGATGTTGATTCTACCAATCCATGAACATGGTATGTTCTTCCATCTGTTTACGTCTTCCTCTATCTCTTTTTTCAGTGTCCTGTAGTTTTCCGTGTATAGGTCTTTTACCTCCTTAGTTAAGTTTATTCCTAGGTATCTTAATTTTTTTGGTGCGATGGTAAATGGGATTGCCTTTTTAGTCTCTCTGTCTGTAAGTTCACTATTGGTGTATAGAAAGGCCATAGATTTCTTGGCGTTAATTTTGTATCCTGCTACATTGCCGAATTCATTTATTAAGTCTATGAGTTTTTTGACGGAGTCTTTCGGATTTTTTATGTACAATATCATGTCGTCTGCAAATAAAGACAGCTTTACTTGTTCTTTTCCAATCTGGATGCCTTTTATTTCTTCTTCTTGTCTAATTGCAATGGCTAATACTTCCAGTACTATGTCAAACAGGAGTGGTGAGAGTGGGCATCCCTGTCTTGTTCCTGTTCTTAGGGGAAATGTCTTTAGTTTTTGTCCATTGAGTATGATGTTTGCTGTGGGTTTATCATATATAGCTTTTATTATGTTGAGGTATGAGCCATCTATTCCCACCTTGTTGAGAGCTTTTATCAAGAAAGGGTGTTGGATTTTGTCAAATGCTTTTTCTGCATCAATTGATATGACTATGTGATTTTTATCTTTCAATTTGTTTATGTGATGTATCACGTTTATTGATTTGCGGATATTGTACCATCCTTGCATTCCTGGGATAAATCCTACTTGGTCATGGTGTATGATCTTTCTGATGTACTGCTGGAGCCGATTTGCTAGAATTTTGTTGAGGATTTTGGCATCTATGTTCATGAGGGATATTGGTCTGTAATTCTCTTTCATTGTGTTGTCTTTATCTGGTTTTGGTATTAGGGTGATGCTGGCTTCATAGAAGGAGCTTGGAAGTGTTCCTTCCACTTGAATTTTTTGGAATAGTCTGAGGAGGATAGGTTTTAGTTCTTCCTTGAATGTTTGGTAAAACTCTCCTGTGAAGCCATCAGGCCCCGGGCTTTTGTTTGCTGGAAGCTTTTTGATGACTGCTTCAATTTCGTCCATAGTTATTGGCCTATTGAGCTGTTTAGATTCTTCTTGATTGATTTTTGGAAGGTTATATTTTTCTAGGAATATGTCCATTTCCTCCAGGTTGTCCAGTTTGTTGGAATAGAGTTGTTCGTAGTATTTTGTAACAATCCTTTGTATCTCAGCGGGGTCTGTTGTTATTTCACCTCTTTCATTTCTGATTTTGTTTATTTGGGTCCTCTCTCTTTGCTTCTTGGTGAGCCTGGCTAGAGGTCCATCAATCTTGTTTATCCTTTCAAAGAACCAGCTCTTGGTTTTGTTGATCTTATGTATTGTTTCTTTGGTCTCTATGTCATTTATCTCCGCTCTGATCTTTGTTATTTCCTTCCTTCTGGTTACACTGGGCTTTTCTTGCTGCTCTTTTTCTAGCTCTTTGAGTTGTAGGGTTAAGTAATTTATTACCATTGTTTCTTGTTTTTTGCAATAGGCCTGTAGAGCTATGAACTTCCCTCTCAAGACTGCTTTCGCTGTGTCCCATAGATTTTGGATTGTTGTGTTTTCATTGTCATTTGTTGCCATGATGTTTTTTATTTCTTCCTTGATCTCTCTGGTGACCCAGTCCTTGTTTAATAGCATGCTGTTTAGTCTCCATGTGTTTGATTTCTTTGGATTGTTTTTATTGTAGTTGATTTCCAGTTTTATGCCACTGTGATCTGAGAAGATGCTTGATATAATTTCTATCTTCTTGAATTTGAAGAGACTTTGCCTGTGACCCAGCATATGGTCTATCTTTGAAAATGACCCATGTGCACTTGAGAAGAATGTATATTCTGTGGCTTTGGGGTGAAATGTTCTGAAGATGTCAATTAATTCCATCTGGTCTAGTGAGTCATTTAGGATTGCTGTTTCTTTGCTGATTTTTTGTTTAGAGGATTTGTCCAGTGGTGATAGTGGGGTATTAAAGTCTCCTACTATGATTGTGTTGCTATTAATCTCTCCCTTGATATCCTCCAGGAGTTTTTTTATGTATTTGGGTGCTCCTATATTGGGAGCGTATATGTTTACCAGAATTATTTCTTCTTGTTGGATTTCTCCCTTTAGTATTATGAAGTGGCCTTCCTTATCTCTTGTTATGGCATTTACTTTGAGGTCTATTTTGTCAGATATAAGTATTGCTACCCCAGCTTTTTTTTCATTTCCATTTGCCTGAAAGATATTTTTCCATCCCTTCACTTTCAATCTGTGTGAGTCTCTTGTTCTGAGGTGGGTCTCTTGTAGACAGCATATATATGGGTCGTGTTTTTTTATCCATTCAGCTACTCGATGTCTTTTGATTGGAGCATTTAGTCCGTTTACATTTAAAGTTATTACTGAAAGGTATTTGTTTGCAGTCATATCTATTTTTGTGTCTGTATTCCTTCTTACCTGTTTATTTCTTCTTTTTACAGTATTCCCTTTAGCAATTCTTGCATTGCTGGTTTGGTGGTGATAAACTCCCTGAGGCTTTTTTTGTCTGCAAAGCTCCTGATTTCCCCTTCAATTTTGATTGATAGTCTTGCTGGATATAGTATTCTTGGATTCAGTCCTTTGCTTTGCAACACTTTGTATACCTCCTTCCATTCACTTCTAGCTTGTTGTGTTTCTGATGAGTAATCATTTGACAATCTGATGGGTGTTCCTTTGTAGGTAACTCTCTGTCTCTCTCTTGCCACCTTTAGGATTCTCTCTTTATCATTTATATTTGCCATTGAAATTATGACATGTCTTGCTGTGGGTCTTTTGGGGTTGATCCTGCTTGGGACTCTCTTTACTTGCGTAACTTTTATCTTTCCCATATCCGGGAAGTTTTCTGTCATTATTTCTTCAAATAGATTTTCTAATCCCTGCTGCTCTTCTTGTCCTTCTGGCAGCCCTATTATACGCATGTTACTTCGTTTCATGTTGTCCCGAAGCTCCCTTAGGCTTTCCTCCTGCTTTTTAATTTTTTTCTCCAATTGCTGTTCAGCTTGAGCTTGTTTCTGTACCTGATCTTCTAACTCACTAATTCGGTCCTCCGCTTCTTGTAATCTACTGTTGAAACTTTCCATGGTGTTTTTGATTGTAGCTATATCACTTTTCATTTCTTCCTGATTCTTGCATAAGTTGTTGATTTTCTCATCCATCCGTTGTATAAATTCCACGACCATTACTCTGAACTCCCTTTCGGTCATGTTGCAAGCTTCATTTTCACTAATTTCCTTTCTTGGCGACTCCACATTTTCTTTCCTCTGTGAGTTATTTCGTTTCCCCATTCTGGCTATTACCAGAAAGCTCAAGCTTCTGTTTGCGTGGACCTGGGCCGTGTGCTGTGGGGACTTCGCTCCACCCTAGTTTCACTGAAGTGCTCTGACACTAGGACGTGTGACTGTCTTTGGTTGGTGGGAACCAAACTTGCCCAGGATCAGTGTCCCCAGTGTTCCGTGTGGTCTCGTGTGCTCATTTAGAATCAGGGGCCCTGTCTGCACCACACTGTTGGTATGTGCCGAGAATGAGATCCTTAGCATGTGCCAGGAGTCAGAGTTTCCCTGTGTCTGCACCAAGACTCGAGTGTCAAAGTCTCTGTTGCCTTGTGCGGTTTCTCGTTGAGAATCAGGGTCCCTGTGTGTGCACGCACCAACAATTGGGGTCGCTGGCTCTTAGTGTGAATGCGCTGTGAGTCAGGGATCCCAGGCAGCTGTGTCCGGCGTGCCAAATTCCCTGAAGTGGGGCTGCGTCCTGTGTGTGCTCTCTCTACTGAGCCAAACCGGCTAGAGCGCACATTCTTAAAAACCTGAAGGTGAGCCGGCTCAGTGCAGTCTCCCAAAGTCCCAGAAGCGGGGCGGAGTCCGTCCTGCGCGCCAAATTCCCCAAAGGGAAGCCCCTCTGTGCACGCTTTTAAGAATCTCCGAAGGGGGAGCTGTGCCCCGCGAGCCAAATTCCCCCAAATTCCCCGAAGGGGAGCCCTCTGTGCGCACTGACAGATTTCCCCGACGGGGAGCTGCTTCTGTCCCGTGCGCGAGCGCGCGCCAAATTCCCTAAGAGGGAGCGCGTCCCTGCGCAAAGCTCGGCAGCTTGGGCCAGGGGCGGATCTATCAGTTACTATGGCACTGTCTGTGCGCGCGCCTGTGAGCAGCTTGTGCGAGGGGCGCGTCTATCGGTTACTATGGCGCTTTCCGCATGCCTGTGGGCGCTCAGCAGCTTGGGGGAGGGGCGGGTCTATCAGTTACTATGGCGCTATCAGCTCCTGCGAGGAGGGGGATAGGCTCTTTGACTCACGGAAATCTGCCGGGAAGTCTGGATTCTTGTTTGTTTGTCTGAAGCTGTGATAGCAGTTCTCTGTCCCCAGTGGCTGCAGGGTCCTGGTTTGTGTCGGAAGCCAGGATCCGAGTCTCAGGCAGCTCTGTTTCCCAAGATGGCGTGGTCTCTGCGTCCGCACCAGCCGCCGAGAAGTGTCCGCTTTGTGCGCGGGGCTCCGCCGTCTAGGGCTGCCCTGTTCGGGAGCCCCTTGGAAGACCTGCAGAATCTAACTGACCCTATCTCATACACACACACACACACCACACACATCTACACTCTCCTCTATGGGTTCCTCACTCACACTCTCTCTCTCCCTACCTTCCTGCCGGTCGCCATCTTTTTTCTATTCTGGAAAGCCAATTAGATCAGGGGCTCAATGCATAGAGCAAAGCTCAGATCTGAGAGGCCCAAGACCCTCAGAAATAGCAAGAAAGACTGAACTCAAAGGGTTTGTGGGGTAGCACACCTGTGTTTCTCATTGTCCCCAAAGCCATCAGAAGTGCACTTTGGAGTCTGTCACTGGCATCGCTGTTAAAAACAAAATTCAATGTAAATTTAAAGATCAAATTGGATTTATTCAGTGACTCATGAGTGGGGCAGTGTCCCATCTAGCACAGATAAAGGTGCTCTGAGGAGCTGTTCAACGTGCGTAGGCAGAAGGGGGAGGGACATTGTTCCAGGCAAGCTCACCTTCCTCTAGGGGGATGAAAAGGGCAATTAGGTTACGAGTAAGTCTTGGTTTGATGATATAAGCTTAGCATAAGTGACTCCATTTGGGGCCTGTTATATCTTTTTTTAAAAAATAATTCTTTATTGTTGAAAGTATTACATATGTCCCCTTTCCCCCACCCCATTGGCCCCCTCCAGCCCGCCCCCTCACCTCCCACCCCAGGCCTTCAGCACCCTATTGTCTGTGTCCATGGGTTATGCATATCTGTAATATCTTTTTTAACACTCCCATGTAACAGGAAGCCTGACAGGGGAGGGCAATCCAAGGTATGACCAACAGGGCTTAAGTGCCCATTGTCTATGTGCTACATAAAATGTAGCAGTCACCACCCAGGCAGGATGGACAGGCAGGGAGAGGGGGCCCATCCCAGCAGCTCTTCTGGAAGCCCCACTAGCCAACTTCCACATAATTTCATGACCAGAGCAAGTCACATAACCATCCTAACAGCAGGTGATCTGGGAAGCTGAGTATTTTAACTGAGTAAATTGCTGCCCCCAATAAACTCAGAATTTTGTGAGGCAGGCAGAGGGAAGAATGGGTATACTAGTAAACAAATAGGTAGGGTCTGCTGTGCTCACTACAGTACTCCTACCCTGAGCTGGTTATTCATCAGAAATCCATCTCCACTTAAATTTTCAATGAGCAAAAATGAGATGGGAAAATATCCTCCATGGGACAGAACTAATCACGCTCAATCACAACATTTCTCCAAGAAAACAGGACAGTTGTACATACAAAACATAGTTAACCCTTTGCACTCGCTTGCTTTTTTCTCGATTCCTTTATTCTACTCGGGATTTAATTTTTTAAATACCCCAGATTTTACAAAGCGCGGCAGTAGAATAAAAAACTGGAGTTTCTTTTCATACAAACTTATTTATTTGGATTTTTTAATATTTCAAATTATTGATACATTCAAAGAGTAATTTTAATCTCTATAATTTTTCATGGTGTGATATTTTTTGAAACATTCACCCACATGAAGACCTGGTTTACATTCACATGTTTCGCAAATATAAATCGTCTCTCTTCTTCCTCCTTTGATTTTTCTGTTAGAACAAACAACACAATCTTTGTGTTTTTTGTTAGGGTGAGGTGTGATTATATGGAGCTTTCCATCTAAACGTTGCTCTACGTTAGTGGATAATAATCTACCCCTGGAAGTTAGTGTACCATCTCTGAATTCTCCAACAAGATCATGTACTAGTTTCCTAATAAATTTCACATGCATTATCGGTTTTTCATTTTTTCTTTTTTGGCATTCTTTGTACAATATATAGGAATTTACAACACTGACCTCAAGCCCCCAGAAAAACAATTTACGCCACCATTTTAGAGTCTTCCTCATAAAACAGTATGTGCCTGTGTAGTGATCAGCTATATCAACACCCCCCATAAACTTTGTATAGTTGGTCACGACCTTGGGTTTGAGAACTATTTCCTTCCCACCACCACGCACTCTCCTTTCCACAGACTCAGTCTCTGAAGTGTCCCATGTACTGAGCATTGTGACTATCCTCTTGTCTTTCTACACAAGAAGCATTATATTTTCATCCCTGAAAGCCACTATCTCTCCTTTCATTAGCTTTGGATGTTTGATAACAGGTGGATTACCTTTCCTGTTGGGCATTATTGTCCCTGTCAAGTGTGTTTTTTCCTTGAACAATTCCTTTGCAAGAGTGACACTAGTGTAATACCTGTCAGTGAAGAAATGATAACCTTGAGAACCAGGGTACTGAGTTCTTCAGTCTTTCATGAAGCTCTAAAAACTATTCTGCTAGTAAAAGGGAGATCAGGTCTCACCAACGTTTCAGATGTTATTTCTCCATAATAAGGGACAAATGAATGTACGTAATCACATTTTGAATCTGAGAGGACATATAAACGAATACCCCATTTTGTTGGCTTTTTAGGATTATATGTGATGAAGTGTATCTTTCCCTTGAAACCAACAACAGCCTCATCAATAGCAATCTCTCTTCCAGGACAAAATCTCTCCCTAAATTTCATTTCAAGGTATGACAAGAAGCAGTTTACCTTCTCGGTTCTTGTTCTCAAATCTTTACTTGACTTTTGGTCGTTTTTCAAGTGTAACATCCAAAATATTTGCAAGAACCTTTCTCTTTTGAAAACAGATAGAAAAAATGGTATATGAGACTCAAAATCCATGGACCAATAACACTGCAAGTTGGGGTGATTCAATACACCCATATTTAGTATTATACCAAGAAAAGCCTTCATTTCCTCTATCGTCACATCTTTCCAATTATTCCAAGTGGATCGCTGGGATAGTTCTTTCTGGCTAATTTTATGCCTAGCATACTCATTTGTCTCATCCATTATATTTTTTATCAACGTCTCAGTAAAAAACAACTGAAAAAAGTCTATTGGTGTGGCACATCCAACATGTAACTGACCAGTGGAGAAAGGGATTCTGCTAGGCTCTTTGTCATTCACAGGTGTAGATGTTCACTTTTCTTTTTCCTGTTTTCCCCAGAAACGTAACTTTCACTGGGTCTTATACCCGAATTCTCAATGATATCACCTATATCTACATCACTCTCACTCGAATAAACAATTGTGCGTCTTCTTTTTGCCTTTATGAATTCAATGTCACTGTCACTGTCAGTACTTTCAGCCAGATCTTTGGGCAAAGCAAGGGACTTTTTCCTTTCTGTAGTTCCACTAGGACCAGCGATTTGTTCATCATCTCCACTCGCATCCTCGGAGAACTCACTTTCGTCACTATTACATTTTTTATCGTTTTCGAAGTAAAATTCATCATCGCTGCTTTCTATGTCTTTGGAAAACTTATCCATCCTGAGGAGGGGAAATTCACTCAGAACGTGCGACTGCTAGGGGGCAAAACAATCATCCAACTAAACCCTGTGTCATGACAACATCTGTGATGTGCTAATAGAAACCTAAACAAACCTAGGAGACGAGAAGATAAGGAAGGTTCTTTACCAAGGGAAGATGATGCAAGCTCAAAAAGGCATGATGCAACGACTCATGCCTTGGATCCTCCTACTCAAGATTGCTGCCTATGCAAAAGATAAGCTTAGGTGGTGGCATCAGTTGAGACGGCATTTACATTTTACTTGTCCTTTCATGCTAATGAAAACAAGAAAAGATACTGGAAAAATAGACAAAAGTCCCCCCGCCCCCCCCCCCCCGCGGTGAAACTACATGTCGAGTGTGGCTCGACATATGAGCTGCTACCGATGCTAACCGTGTTGAGTCACACTCGACATCTGAGTGCAAAAGGTTAAAAAACTGTTCAAATGTTCTAGTGTATAGAAATCACCTTGAATTGTTAAGTTGGTAGACAAAATTCTATATAATAAAAGGCTAATATGCAAATTGACCAAATGGCAGAATGACTGGTCGCTATGATGTGCACTGACCACCAGGGGGCAGACACTCAATGAAGGAGCTGCCCCGTGGTGGTCAGTTCACTCCCACAGGGGGAGCACCGCTCAGCCAGAAACCAGGCTCACGGCTGGTGAGCGCAGTGGTGGTGGTGGAAGCCTTTCCCACCTCCGCAGCAGCGCTAAGGATGTCCATCAGTGGGACATCCCCCGAGGGGCTCCGGACTGCAAGAGGGCACAGGCCGGGCTGAAGGACCCACCCCCTGAGTGCACGAATTTTGTGCACCGGGCCTCTAGTATCTAAATAAAGAAAAACTGCTTGAAGGGCTATAAAGTTTTGTCCTGTAATTTGCATATAATTCTTATAATGAAACGGAAAGCCTTTTTGTTTAAAACTTACTAGTATGAAATACTTTTTAAAAGCAATTTTTAATGTTAATTTATAATTTTTTATTTGGTTAGAAAATAATGAGACATCCCTCAATGTATCATTTGTTCGAACACAACTTCATCTTCAGGAGTTGAACACTGATGGAGTGAAAGGTTGGCGGTTTGAGCTGCCCAGCATACTTCTGGGAAAGGAGGCACGTTAGTAAACTATATCAGCTAAATCATAATTCGGAATTGCTCAGCATCAATCCTCTGTGAAGATTGTTGTTGGCTGTATTCCAATTAGTTTATTGGGAGGGAATGATGGTGTAGCTGTTCTCATTCTACAGACGGGAAACTTCAAAAGCCCCTGCTGATGGGCATGGGGGAGGAGCCGAGACAGCTGTCCACTGAGCAAGGTGTTTCAAATGAGCGAGTTTGGCTTAATAGGCACATTTCCCATTCCTGCGCCTGCACCCAGGGGTGTCATGCCTGGATTCATGGCTTTCAAAAGAAGTAAAAGAGAAAATAAAAAGATCAAGTGCCCCTTCCCAGCTTGAAGATCTCAATGGCAACTGCCGTCGTCGAGTTCTATCCCAGGAGGGCCCAGGCGGCTCTCTGGCACATACTCGCCCAAGGGGGACATGCAGGGGCAAGCTGCGGCCTGCTTCCTTCGCTTCACCCGCTTCACCAGCCCCAACTTTCTCATGTTCGTGTTGTGTGTTCCTTTATCACAGGTTCCGAAGGAAAGGGGCTTTTAAATACACCACTGCTGCCATCACAAGCAAAAGCAAAACAAGTTCTCCTTTCCTCTCCTTCTCTTCTACAATATTCTTTTCTCTAGTTTGCTTTTATCAGGTTTTTCAGAATAGGAACATTCAGCATCTCAGAGGCTCAGTTTTC
Organism: Cnephaeus nilssonii; assembly: GCF_951640355.1. Lineage (NCBI taxonomy): Eukaryota > Metazoa > Chordata > Mammalia > Chiroptera > Vespertilionidae > Cnephaeus > Cnephaeus nilssonii. Next base: position 5,008,798 of record NC_137078.1, read on the forward strand.
TCACAAAGGATGTTCTAATTCAAGTTATGTGTTCAATACTCATTCTGTCCCTCTCAGCATTAAATTGCTGGCTCACATTAGTTATGATTTCCAGTATGCCTTTACACCTGTGATGTTCTTCCAGTCACAAGGGGGGATCGACATCATGATCCCTGCTCGACAGGTAAAGATTAGGCCCAGAGAACTGGACTTGATAGTTCACACAGTTCAGGAGTGAGACTGGTGCACCGGGGAGGCTCCTGGCAGGAAACAAAAGGCACACTCAGGTTGGTGATTTATGAAGGGGCTGCTTACAAAGAGAACCTGGTCTAAGGCAACCGCGAGAGAGAGGCAGGGAGTCTGTAGTTACCACATTCTGGTGCCAGAGGGCGCTGTGGAGAGCGCAGCCTTAGGGCTGTGGCCTTGAGCAGAAGGATAGCCCTGGTGTCAGGGACTGCTGGAGAGAGCTGCAGGAATGGATGCCTCCCCACCTCCGCAGGGTTCTCCCTGCTGGCCAGACTCAGTAGGAAGCCTACACGAGTCAGCCTCCCAGGCCCAGTGGGCCAACAGACGATTCCAGAACAACCAGGGAGACAGTAGCTACGTCCTGAATCCAGTCTCTTCACTAAGCCAAAGGATTCTGGAGAGAATACTGTGCATATGCCAGGCTCTGGACCCTGACACACGCAAGCCCCATCCAGTCTGACCCTTCCTTGGGCAAGAGGTTCAATTTAACCTCCCCGAGTCTTCATCTTCTCACCTATACGTTGGGATAGTACAAGTGTTTAACACTGACATTGTGCTAGGGATCAAAAGATTAATATCTGAACATCAATTGGCCCATTGCTAAATAATGCTCAATAAGCAGTGGACATTCTTGTCAGTGATCCCATCTTACATAATCTATAATGCAGCTACTGAGATTTTTTCCAGTTTGGTCTCATTTCAAATGGGTGTTAAAGATCGCCAGGAAGTGCTTTAAAACTTCATATAAATAACTGTAGACCTTGTGATACAAACTATTACTTAGGCAAATTTCTTAGGTTTGAAAGCTGATTTATACCTTTCTTCTCAGTAGTTCAGTCCACAGTCCCCATTCTTTGGGGTCTGCTGGGTCAGTCCTCTCCTCAATCCCCAATTTCCACATTGGGAACTGCTTGCTGGTGGTTACCAGCCAGAGTTGGACTGGGTCCAACTTAAGCAACAAACTGGGTCTGGGATTGGGCTGGGTGGGTTCAACTTAAAAACCGGACCGGGTGGGTCCAGAGGTGGGAACAGCCAGGCTGGAGCTGCAGTGTGGCTCTCCACTGGCCACATGTTGTAACTGACCTTCCATGAAACCTCTTCACCTGGTCCTGGGTTGGGTGCCGTCCGTGTCCTGCTGGCTCTGACTGAAGCCTAGGGATGCCAGCACAGCGTCTTTGTTGGACAGGTAACCCCACAACTGCTCTGCCCTGTCATAGTGCCTCTTCACTTAGGATGGTAGATGGAAGAGACCTCTAATGAGCAGTACTCACTCAGGCGGTTATTCCTTTGCATTTATTCGTTATGAGATAGATATTATCACAATTGGTTTGCTTTAAGCTCACTTTGGCTTTTTTCTTTCCATGTCTAAACCAACTGAGCTATGCTTCCCATATTCTCTCTTCCACTTCCCATGGCCTCCCCTTCCTGGCCTGTGCACCTCTCCTGTTTTCAGGGAACTACTTCGTGCTGGCCACTTCCTGAATGCCTTCCCTGAGAGGCACACACCCACATCCCTCCCTTCTCCCTAATCGGGACTCAGGTCTCTAGGCTCATTTGAACTGGTGACAAAAATTTGTATTAATAAATTTTGCTTGCTTAGATTTCAGAATGTAGGAAGCCATTTTTTTATCTCTAATTTTAAGTTCCTTTACAACGTATCAGATTTTAACTCAATTTTATCTTTTTTGTTGAGGTTAACTTTTTAATGTATCTATATTTTGTAAAAAAGTATATCTCGATTTTATAACTTAGAATTTTGGAATTAATGGTTCTAATACTTTATTAATCTATAAGCCTGCTAATTTAAGTATATCTGTAGTCATTTACTTTAAAATAAGGTCCCACCAGCTCCATTTTTATCCTGGAAATATATGAATGAAATATAATATACTGAGCCAGTCTTCTTAACTTGGAGATTTAGCTTAAATAAATGATTTCAAAGAAAGAATATATGATAAAGTTGTTTCTTGAAATGCAATTTATAATAGAAAAAATCCCCAGGAACAAGTTATATATGTAAAGGGCAATAGAGCATAGAGTTTGATGGTCTACATCAGAGAGTATTATGCAACATTAACATAATAAATTCAACAACTCTCTAGATGCATGGAAAAGTTACATGAAATAATGTTAAGTAAAAAAATAAAAACAAAACTCCCGCAGTATTGTAAATTCACTGTGGATTCAGCTACATATAATTTAACTTTAAGAGAAGAGGCCATGAGTACACATTTCTTGGGATAATAAGTTGATTAAGAAGTGCCTTCCCAGAAAGTGGCCAGCACCTGGGTGGTGTTAAGTGGTGTTTCTGTGAGCCTGGCCCTTAGACAATTATCTGAAAGACTTGCTGGCTGTAAAAGCTTTAGAACTGAGTTGCAAATCTAATGATACACCTACCTGGGAGCTTGGATTTATAAAGAAAAACTTGGTGAGAATGATGTAAATTTAGTATGGCTAAGTTATGGATCTGCTCATCTCTAAAACTGTGTAATCTGAAAAAGAATGCAGGAAAACAAGTTTTCAGTCAGAATAAAAGCCTCCTAGAGCAGGAATAGTTCTCACTGCAGAGGGAGCTCTGGGCAGTGATGTTGGAGCAGGATAGACAAAGAGCAACAGTCCAACTTCTGGTCTGGGACTAGTTCATGCTGATGAGGGCAAACTCTGAGATTTAAAGGAAGAACAACAGGGATAATGCTGTAGCATGCAACCTTGTGAAGACTGAATGGATCACTTTCAGGTCTTTGATATATTATTTCCACTTGATCAAAAAGAGGGGACAGCAACCATTAGCCAATATCCTAAGTAAAATAAAACACACACACACGCACACACACACACACACACACACCCCTTTACTTGGTTATACTTTAAGATGGTGAATGGGGTGTGGAGAGGGTACTGGCCTTTCTCTCCCTCAGAGTATGCTCTCCCACTTGTAAACCATCCCATTTGCATGTGGGTCATCTATGATTTCATATCACATCTTATTGGACTCATCCTTTTCTATTCAAGTAGTTGCTATTACTAGTGCATATGTATAGATGTATATGACCATGTAATTATTTCTTTTCCTGTTGAAGAAAGAATAAAGATAGGGAATAAATAAACTGGAGTAATTTTAACCAAGTTGCAAAAATTATTATTATTATTTTAAAAATATATTTTATTGATTTTTTACAGAGAGGAAGAGAGAGGGATAGAGAGTTAGAAACATCGATGAGAGAGAAACATCGATCAGCTGCCTCTTGCACACCCCCTACTGGGGATGTGCCCGCAACCAAGGTACATGCCCTTGACCGGAATTGAACCTGGGACCCTTGAGTCCGCAGGCCAACGCTCTATCCACTGAGCCAAACTGGTTTCGGCTGCAAAAATCCTCTCTAATAAAATGGTAATATGCAAATTAACCATCACTCTGCTACATAAACCACGCCCACCAGCCAAGCCACGCCCACCAGCCAATCAGGGCGAGTATGCAAATTAACCCCAATCCAAGATGGCTACAGCCACAGTGAGCAAGGTTTCCCAGGTAACAGAGCAAGCCAAGCTTTCCATAGCCGTTGCAGGCCTAAGCCTCCACTCAAGTTACAAAGTTTCAATTATAGAAGGTAAACAAATTCAAACAAATGGCGGCAGAATGGAGCTTGAGAGAGCAGGCCAGGGTTGCCGGTGGCAACAGGGGAAGCAAAGCTTTCCGCACACCCTGGCCGGGCTCACCTGCTTAAGGCTACAAAGTTTCTTTCTTTTTTTTTTTTTTAATATATTTTATTGATTTTTTACAGAGAGGAAGAGAGAGGGATAGAGAGTTAGAAACATCGATGAGAGAGAAACATCGATCAGCTGCCTCTTGCACACCCCCTACTGGGGATGTGCCTGCAACCAAGGTACATGCCCTTGACCGGAATCGAACCTGGGACCTTTCAGTCCGCAGGCCGACGCTCTATCCACTGAGCCAAACCGGTTTCGGCAAGGCTACAAAGTTTCAATTGTAGAAGGTGAATTAACTGCCACAGAGATGGCTGCCACCCCGGAGGGAGCAGCAGGCTTGGCTCCGCTCCAGGCTACAAAGTTTCAATTGTAGAAGGAAAATAAATTCCAGATACCAGGGCCTCCCCTTGGGTTGCCAGGGGGCGTGGCCGGCCTGCAAACCACCACAGGCCCCTCGCTCAGGCCACCCCACGCCCCAAGGGAACCCCCACCTGATCAGGGACACCCTTCAGGGCAAACCAGCTGGCCCCCACCCGTGCACCAGGCCTCTATCCTATCTAATAAAAGAGTAATATACAGATTGGTCATCACCGCAACACACAATATAGCTGCCCCCATGTGGTCAAAGATCCTGCCCCCATGTGGACACAAGATGGCCACTACAAGATGGCCAGCAGGAGAGGGCAGTTGAGAGGGACCAGGCTTGCAAGGGAGAGCAGTTGGAGGTGATCAACCCTGCAGGAGAGGGCAGTTAGGGGTGACCAGGCTGGCAGAGGAGGGAAGTTGAGGGCAAACAGGCTGGCAGAGGGGCAGTTAGGCATCAATCAGGCTGGCAGCAGAGTGGTTAGGGGGTGATCAGGCTGGCAGGCAGAAGCGGTTAGGGGCAATCAGGAAGGCAGGCAGGCAAGCAGTTGGGAGCCAGCAGTCCTGGATTGTGAGAGGGATGTCCGACTGCCCGTTTAGGCCCGATCCCACCGGGATCGGGCCTAAACGGGCAGTCGGACATCCCTCCAGGAGTCCCAGATTGGAGAGGGTACAGGCTGGGCTGAGGGACAACCCCCTGCCGTGCACGAATTTCGTGCACCGGGCTTCTAGTTATTAATAATATGAAGGCTGAGGCAGGAGGAAAGACTCAATTCTTGTTCTAACTAGCCTGAGAACTTAAAACTTTTTTGAAGTTTCCACCCTGGTCACTGCCTGGATATATATCTAGAAACCTTTTAAATACCCTCTGACAGACTCGTGTACATCCACCTGACATCCATTATCCAGACCACTGGAGGTGACCAGACCTCCTGGTGTAACTGCATAGAAACTTCATTCTTTAATGTAAACTTTCCTCCTTTCTTTCCTTTTGATTCAAACGGGCCTTAACCAGCACCTGACTCACCTGCCTCCCTCTCCTGCAGGACCATTCCCTTAATCATTAAGCCACGAGGACAATGAGACCCTGGTCAACATTAAACAATCTTAGGTACAAAGCCTCGGGTCTGCTGATCCCAGAGACTGAGTTTCAGTCAAACTGAAGATAACATCTTGGCCTCAGTGTGTTTCAGCTCCAGACCTAGGAAATCAGGGACACCAGATGAAGCAGCCCCATGGCTGTCATCAGGACCAGATGTGCTGGTCAACTACCCCCTACCCTAACAAGACCAATCAGTAGAGACCACAACTTTAACTCCCTTAATCACCATGACTAATGATTTTTCTTCTCTGTAACCCATCCCCTGGAAGCCATCAGAAAGCCAGGTCTTTGCACATTAGCTCACTTGTCTCTCAGCATGGGCCAGTCCTGAAAATAAACCCTTACTTTATTTGCCACAAACTCCTGTTCTTGTCTTATTGGGCTTTGATACATTCAGGAAAATGGACCCCTATAGTCTAATAACACTGGCACCCATCTTTTGGACCAGACTGACTGACATCCGACTGATAATTGTTCTGGACCTATTTGGGCTAAGAATGAAGAACTGATAATCCTCAAGAATATACTCCTTAAACTTTTCTTCTTTAGTACATTTTTTGGTTTTTCCTCACTGTGTTCTCAGTTTGCAAACTCTAAGACCCATGAACAAATATTTATCATTTATATATAGCCAAAGCGTCCAGACCATTTTTTTAAGTTCATTTGACACTTTTATTTGACATTAAATAAGGTCTACATGGAAGATGGTGGCATAAGTAAATGCAGTACTCGCCTCCTCCCACATAAAAATTCCAACTAAACTACAGAACAATCATCATTCAGAAATTTGGCTGAATGGAAGTCCTACAAGTAGCAGCCATCTGCAGATGGCTCTGTAGCTCATGCCAGGAGGCCCCAGGCAGGGCACAGGCACTAGCTGACTTTGAACCTCGTGGGAGGCCCCAGAGCCAGTGCACCTGGTGGTTAGCTTCAGACCACACCAGATTACAACCCTACCACATCCATGCAGCTCACTCAAAGAGTGGGCTCTGTGAGCACCAAGGCCCCTCTGAAGCAAAGTCCTGCTGCATAGGAGCATCTCCTGCACAGCAGCTCTTCCACTGTAGATGCAGATGGTCCACACAGCTGATTGGCCTGGGGGTCAATCCCTCCTACTGACCCAAACAGCAATCAAGGCTCAACTACAACAGGACAGTGCACACAGCCCACAAAGGGACACACCTAGAGTGTCCAGCTCAGGTGACTGGGGAGGCTGAGCCACTGGGCCCTACAGGACACCTACTACACGAGGCCACTCTACCAATTCCAGGGGACATAGCAGCTCTACCTAATACACAGAAACAAACACAGGGAAGCAGCCAAAATACAGAGACAAAGAAGCATGTGATAAATGACAACAAAACAAAACAAAACAAAACAAATTACTCAGAAGAAATCTCCAGAAAAAGAACTAAATAAAATGGAAGCAAGCAAACTACCAGGTACAGAGTTCAAAACAGTTATAATAAGGATGCTCAGGGAACTTAATGAGAACTTCAAGGAACTGAGAAATAACTTCAAGGAACTGAGTGAGAACATCAACAAAATAAAAAAGGACCAGTCAGAAATGAAGAATAATTTACAAGGAATCCACAATACAGTATAGATTGCTGGGAATCAAATCAGCGATTTGGGAATATGGGAAGCAAAAAACACCCAATCAGAAGAGAAAAAAGAAAAAAGAATTAAAAAATATGAAGGTAGTGTAAGGAACCTCTGGGACAACTTCAAATTTTGTACCAACATTCGCATCATGGGTGCTGGAAGGAGAAGAGAGGGAGCAACAAATTGAAAACCTATTTGAAAAAAAAATAATGATAGAAAACTTCCCCCACCTGATAAAAGAAATAGACTTACAAGTTCAGGAAGCACAGAGAGTCCCAAACAAGAGAAACCTAAAGAGACCCACACTAAGACACATCATAATTAAAAGGCCAAGGGTTAAAGACAAAGAGAGAATCTTAAAAGCAGCAAGAGAAAAACAGTTATTTACCTACAAGGGAGCTCCCATAAGAATGTCAGGTGATTTCTCACCAGAAACATTGCAGGCCAGAAGGCAGTGGCAAGAAATATTCAAAGTGATGAATAAATAGTATGGCCCTATAACTAAGATTACACTACCCAGCAAAGCGATCATTTAGAATTGAAGGTCAGTCAGATAAAGAGCTTCACAGACAAGAAAAAGCTGAAGGAGTTCATCACCACCAAACCAATAGTACATGAAATGTTAGAGTCTTCTTTAAAAAGGAGAAAAAAAAAGATAAAAAATAGGAACAATAAAATGGCAATAAATACATATCTATCAACAATTGAATCTAAAAAAGGAAAGTAAAGAAAGAATCTAATGAACAAGATAAACTGATGAATAAAATAGAACCAGAGGCATGGAACCATGGAACAGACTAATAAATCTCAGAGGGAAGGGGGGGTGGTGGTGGGAAGAGATTAACCAAAGAATTTATATGCATACATGCATTACCCATGGACACAGACAATGGCGGGGGAGGGTGAAGACCTGGGTTGGGGCAGGATCGGGGTGGAGGAAGCAATGGGGGGCAAACAGGGAGACATCTATAATCCTCTCAACAATAAAGATTTAAGTAAGTAAGTAAGTAAGTAAGTAAGTAAGTAAGTAAATAAATCCTACATAATAAAAGCTTAATATGCTAAGTGTCTGGTCATCTGGTTGGTTGATCAACCAATCAAAGCGTTATATGCTAATGATATGCTAAGGCCACTCAACCACTTGCTATGATGTGCACTGACCACCAGGGGGCAGATGCTCCGACTGGTAGGTTAGCTTGCTGCTGGGGTCCGGCCAATCAGGACTGAGTGAGATGGGCTGGAAACTCCCTGGAGCCCTCCCGTGGTCCCTCCCCAGCTGGCCAACCTTCTGCGTTCCTCCCCAGCCTCTATCGTGCACCAGTGGGGTCCCTCAGCCTGGCCTGCACCCTCTCACAATCTGGGACCGCTCGGGGGATGTTGGAGAGCTGGTTTGGACCCAACAGCGGAACAACCAGTTGCTATGATGTGCACTGACCACCAGGGGGCAGACGCTTAACACAGGAGCTGCCCCCTGGTGGTCAGTGCGCTCCCACAGGGGGAGCACCGCTCAGCCAGAAGCCAGGCTCACGGCTGGTGAACACAGCGGCAGTGGCAAGAGCCTCTCCCACCTCCGTGGCAGTGCTAAGGATGTCCGACTGACAGCTTAGGCATGCTCCCTCCAGGGAGTGGGCCTAAGCCATCAGTTGGACATCCCCCGAGGGCTCCTGGACAGCAAGAGGTCACAGGCTGGGCTGAGGGATCTCGGCCTCCCACCCCCAACCCCCAGTGCATGAATTTCGTGCACCGGGCCTCTAGTAAGTAAGTAAGTAAGTAAATAAATAAATAAATAAATAAGGACCACATGAGTTGTTGATGGAATTAAAGAAATACTTAACACACAGTTAGTTCCCTTGGAGATCAGTTCTCTGTAATTGGCTCTGATGCCACACAGAACTTCTGAGGGGTTACATTTTAACAGCCCCTGCTGAGATGAATGAAAAAAAGTGAAGGGATTAAGAAGTACAAATTAGCAGTTACAAAAATAGTCACAGGGATGTAAAGTTCAGCATAGAGAATCTAGTCAATAATATTGTAATAACTTGTTATGATGCCAGATCAGTACTAGACTTATCAGGGTGATCACTTCATAAGTTAAATAAATGTCTAAACACCATGCTGTACACCTGAAACTAATATAGTATTGCATGTCAACTATAAGTGAAAAATAAAAAATAATTTTTAAAAATTCCCTACTAGCATCAAGGGAGGATTTTGGTAAATTTCTTTCTTTATTCCTTCCCTTCCCCTCACTTCCTTCCTCCCTTCCTTCCTTCCTTCCTTCCTTCCTTCCTTCCTTCCTTCCTTCCTTCCTTCCTTCCTTCCTTCCTTCCTCTCTCTCTCTCTCTCTCTCTCTCTCTCTCTCTCTCTCTTTCTCTCTCTCTCTCTCTCTCTCTCTCTCTCTCTCCCTTCCTTCCTTCCTTCCTTCCTTCCTTCCTTCCTTCCTTCCTTCCTTCCTTCCTTCCTTTCTTTTTCTTTCTTTCTTTCTTTCTTTCTTTCTTTCTTTCTTTCTTTCTTTCTTTCTTTCTTTCTTTCTTTCTTTCTTTCTTTCTTTCTTTCTTTCTTTCTTTCTTTTTCTTTCTTTCTTTCTTTCTTCCCCTGAGGATATGTTTATTGATTCTAGAGAGAAAGGAAAGGGGAGAGAGAGAAACATTGATTGGTCGCCTCCCAAATTGGCCCCAATTGGGGATTGAACCCAGAACCTAGGCATGTGACCTGATTGGGAATCAAAACCACAACCTTATGTTGCATAGGATGACACTCCCACCAACGGAGCCACTGGGCCAGGCGTAGTAATTTTCTTATACCAGTCCTGAAGTGTTTACTGAGTAAAGGCCTACAGGCATTTTTAACTTGAACTCTAGAAGATGTAATGCAGTCTTGGTTTTCTGATGTGCTGCAGTTTTGAAGTAAATCTTTTATCTGTATTATATGCTAAACCTTGAATTGCAGATGATTGGAAAGATGTTTGCTTTGTTCTTAGATAGCAACATAATTTAACATCAGTTATTTATGATATGCTCAGGTAGATGGTTTCAAAACCCAATCCAGCCCTAGCCAGTTTTGCTCTGTGGTTAGAGTGTTGGCCCACGGACTGAAGGGTCCCAGGTTTGATTCCAGTGAAGGGCACGTAGCTCGGTTGCAGACTCAATCCCTGGTCCTAGTTGGGATGCATGCAGGAGGCAAGCAATCAATGTGTCTCTCTCACATCAATGTTTCTCTCTCTTAGTCTCTCTCCATCCCTTCCACGCTCTCTAAAAATCAATGGAAAAAATTTCCCCAGCTGAGGATTAAAAAAAACAAAATAAAACAAAAAACAATCCAGTTTTTGCTTTATAAGAGGCCCCTTTTACCTTTCTTCCTGCAGGGTGCCATTACTCCAGGGGGGCAGCTGCAGGGCCCAGAGACTGAGGGCTACTGCAGGTCTGAAGTCTCTGGTTTTCCCTCTGGTGATCTTGCTGCTGCTTCTTCATGGTACCACCAGGGACAGCATGCTGAGCACCACCACTTCCTCTAGTTGGACTTGACTTCCTCTTCCTTCTCTCTTACACTGATATTTCTCCCAGCAGTAATGATTGTAAACCTTATAATCATCTTTCCTACCCAGATGTTATTTAGAAATTCTTTGCAGTTAGTTTATTAGCTTCCACGTGTCAAGATTAGATAATAATGAAATGATAGCTAACATTTGTTGAACTTTATATGTGCCTGATGAAGTACTTTATATTTATTACGTAATTTAATTCTCGCAACAATTCTAAAAGCAACATAATATTACTACAGTATTACCATTTGTAGATGAGAAAAATGAAGCATAGAGAAATGGCTTGAAACTCTCTTAAGGCCAAGACAGGTGACTGTGACTGAATAGGAGCAATTCTCCAGGTGCAGTAGTTATCCTGATCAGATGCTGATCAGAATTATGAAAGTAAGATAAAAACAAAACAAAACATGAATAACCTTGTTTAAATGGAACCACTAGGTAACTTGTAGTTTGAGGGGTAGGCCAAGTTTGTAGGAACTCTCAGGAAGAAGTTTTCAAATATCTCTCTATTTTGCCTGTGGTTATCTCTATGCTGGTTTTTTAAAAAATAAGATACCTACAGAACTTCAGCTCCTCGTGAGGTATCAGGGAACCAGAACATAAAGCCAAGACTCCTCTGACCCTCTAAAGTGCATTGTTTGTGTTACTTCCAAGTTTTCCTGATTCTAAAACACACCGAGGTGTCCGGGAAGGGAAAGAACAGGAAATAGTCCTCTCGTTGTCTTGGTTGTGACCTTTCCACCATTTGTGAGAAGCACCTGTGAGTAAGCCCAGACTGTTGTCTCCCGTGAACCTGGCAGGACGGAGAAGGCTGCCCCCGCGCCCCTCCTCCAGCTGTGCTAGCAGACTCGGGATGACTCAGACTGAGTAGTCTTTGGCAATAAGTTGAATTAGTATTCCTTCTACTCTCCCTGCCCTTCTTTCTCCCTTTCAAACAGGCCTCCCCTTTGAACTCTTCATAACGTTTGTTCTAAGCTTGTTTCACAGGCACGAGAAAATGCTGATGTGGCAAAGTCTCAGTACCTCCGCCTGACCATCTCCTGAAAACCAAACAACTATAACTTTAAGATATCTCCCAGCATCTGATTATAGTTGAACCACTAAACTAACACAACACCCTTCCTTCCTTATTGTTCTACAACAGCAACTGCTCACTCTTTAAAAGCCTAAGCGATTCTTTCTTCAGGACCCGTATTGCTCCAACAGTACCTGGCCCTTTCCACCCTTGGAAAGTAAATTTCCTCACTTACTTTTCTTCTTTGTGAATTCTTTCATGACCCATGTCACCAGCCACTCGAATAGGAAGAGGTGCCAGGATTTTAGTTTTCTACCGGGAATGCAATATTGAAGGGCCCCGATGCGTTGGCCAAAGCAGCAAAATACACCTTACCCATTGGTTCACTACAAAGTCAATAGCTCACTTAGGCTTCTGAAGCCGTCATTGTGACCACAGTGAATGGCTCACTAGAAATGGGATGTTCTCCAGTGGAAACTGGGACCCAGGAGACTCTGCCACATCCGCTCTGAGGATGAAAGTGGAGGAAAGCAGAGCTCACCCAATCAGGGACGGGGAAAGCTCATGTAGCCAAGACCTGCAGCACCGTCCATTTCTGTCCTCAGAAGGAAGGCAGCCACTGCGCATTGACATTTCAGCCACACAGAAGAGAGACCCTGCTGGACAGTTTGCCTTCACAGAGCTTCCTCTGCAATGTGACGTTGTCATATCCCACAGCCACTTACACACTACGGCTGGTGTTACATTGTTATATTCCACAGCCACTTACACACTACGGCTGGTGTTACATTGTCATATCCCACAGCCACTTACACACTACGGCTGGTGTTACATTGTTATATTCTACAGCCGCTGCACACTAAGGCTGGTGTTACATTGTCATATTCCACAGCCACTGCACACTCACTGTTGGTGATACATTGTTATATTCCACAGCCACTTACACACTCACTGTTGGTGTTACATTGTTATATTCCACAGCCGCTGCACACTCACTGTAGTTGTTACGTTGTTATATTCCACAGCCACTGCACACTCACTGTAGTTGTTACATTGTTATATTCCAGAGTCACTTACACACTCACTGTAGGTGTTACATTGTTATATTTCAGTCACTTACACACTCACTGTTGGTGTTACATTGTTATATTCCAGAGTCACCTACACACTCACTGTAGGTGTAACATTGTTATATTCCACAGCCACTTACACACTAACTGTTGGTGTTACATTATTATATTCCACAGCCACTGCACACTACGGCTGGTGTTACATTTTCATATTCCACAGCCACTTACACACTACGGCTGGTGTTACATTGTCATGTTCCACAGCCACTGCACACTCACTGTTGGTGATACATTGTTATATTCCACAGCCACTTACACACTCACTGTTGGTGTTACATTGTTATATTCCACAGCCGCTGCACACTCACTGTAGATGTTACGTTGTTATATTCCACAGCCACTTACACACTATGGATGGTGTTACATTGTTATATTCCATAGCCACTTACACACTACGGCTGGTGTTACATTGTTATATTCCACAGCCACTTACACACTAAGGATGGTGTTACATTGTTATATTCCACAGCCACTTACACACTACGGCTGGTGTTACATTGTTATATTCCACAGTCACTGCACACTCACTGTCAGTGTTACATTGTTATATTACAGAGTCACACACTCACTGTAGGTGTTACATTGTTATATTCCACAGCCGCTGCACAATCACTGTAGGTGTTACATTGTTATATTCCACAGCCACTGCACACTCACTGTAGTTGTTACATTGTTATATTCCAGAGTCACTTACACACTCATTGTCAGTGTTACATTGTTATATTACAGAGTCACTTACATACTCACTGTAGGTGTTACATTGTTATATTCCACAGCCGCTGCACACTCACTGTAGTTGTTACATTGTTATATTCCAGAGTCACTTACACACTCACTGTTGGTGTAACATTGTTATATTTCAGTCACTTACACACTCACTGTAGTTGTTACATTGTTATATTTCAGTCACTTACACACTCACTGTTGGTGTTACATTGTTATATTCCAGAGTCACCTACACACTCACTGTAGGTATAACATTGTTATATTCCACAGCCACTTACACACTCACTGTTGGTGTTACATTATTATATTCCACAGCCACTGCACACTCACTGTTGGTGTTACATTGTTATATTCCACAGCCGCTGCACACTCACTGTAGTTGTTACATTGTTATATTCCAAAGTCACACACTCACTGTTGGAGTTACATTGTTATATTCCAGAGTCACTTACACACTGACGGTTGGTGTTACATTATTATATTCCACAGCCACTGTACACTCACTGTTGGTGTTACATTGTTATATTCCACAGCCGCTGCACACTCACTGTAGTTGTTACATTGTTATATTCCAAAGTCACACACTCACTGTAGTTGTTACATTGTTATATTCCAGAGTCACTTACACACTCACTGTAGGTGTTACATTGTTATATTTCAGTCACTTACACACTCACTGTAGTTGTTACATTGTTATATTCCAGAGTCACCTACACACTCACTGTAGGTATAACATTGTTATATTCCACAGCCACTTACACACTCACTGTTGGTGTTACATTATTATATTCCACAGCCACTGCACACTCACTGTTGGTGTTACATTGTTATATTCCACAGCCGCTGCACACTCACTGTAGTTGTTACATTGTTATATTCCAAAGTCACACACTCACTGTTGGAGTTACATTGTTATATTCCAGAGTCACTTACACACTCACGGTTGGTGTTACATTGTTATATTTCAGTCACTTACACACTCATTGTCAGTGTTACATTGTTATATTACAGAGTCACTTACATACTCACTGTAGGTGTTACATTGTTATATTCCACAGCCGCTGCACACTCACTGTAGTTGTTACATTGTTATATTCCAGAGTCACTTACACACTCACTGTTGGTGTAACATTGTTATATTTCAGTCACTTACACACTCACTGTAGTTGTTACATTGTTATGTTCCAGAGTCACTTACACACTCACTGTAGGTGTTACATTGTTATATTTCAGTCACTTACACACTCACTGTTGGTGTTACATTGTTATATTCCAGAGTCACCTACACACTCACTGTAGGTATAACATTGTTATATTCCACAGCCACTTACACACTCACTGTTGGTGTTACATTATTATATTCCACAGCCACTGCACACTCACTGTTGGTGTTACATTGTTATATTCCACAGCCGCTGCACACTCACTGTAGTTGTTACATTGTTATATTCCAAAGTCACACACTCACTGTAGTTGTTACATTGTTATATTCCAGAGTCACTTACACACTCACTGTAGGTGTTACATTGTTATATTTCAGTCACTTACACACTCACTGTAGTTGTTACATTGTTATATTCCAGAGTCACCTACACACTCACTGTAGGTATAACATTGTTATATTCCACAGCCACTTACACACTCACTGTTGGTGTTACATTATTATATTCCACAGCCACTGCACACTCACTGTTGGTGTTACATTGTTATATTCCACAGCCGCTGCACACTCACTGTAGTTGTTACATTGTTATATTCCAAAGTCACACACTCACTGTTGGAGTTACATTGTTATATTCCAGAGTCACTTACACACTCACGGTTGGTATTACATTGTTATATTTCAGTCACTTACACACTCACTGTCAGTTTTACATTGTTATATTCCACATCCACTGCACACTCACTGTTGGTGTTACATTGTTATATTCCACAGACGCCGCACACTCAGTGTTGGTGTTGCATTGTTATATTCCACAGCCGCTGCACATTCACTGTAGTTGTTACATTGTTATATTCCACAGCCACTTACACACTATGGATGGTGTTACATTGTTATATTCCACAGCCACTTACACACTACGGCTGGTGTTACATTGTTATATTCCACAGCCACTTACACACTATGGATGGTGTTACATTGTTATGTTCCACAGCCACTTACACACTACGGCTGGTGTTACATTGTTATATTCCACAGTCACTTACACACTACGGCTGGTGTTACATTGTTATATTCCACAGCCACTGCACACTCACTGTAGTTGTTACATTGTTATATTCCAAAGTCACACACTCACTGTTGGTGTTACATTGTTATAATCCACAGCCACTGCACAATCACTGTAGTTGTTACATTGTTATATTCGAGTCACTTACACACTCACTGTAGTTGTTACATTGTTATATTCGAGTCACTTACACACTCACTGTTGGTGTTACATTGTTATATTTCAGTCACTTACACACTCACTGTTGGTGTAACATTGTTATATTCCAGAGTCACTTACACACTATGGCTGTTGTTACATTGTTATATTCCACAGCCACTGCACACTCACTGTAGTTGTTACATTGTTATATTCCAGAGTCACTTACACACTCACTGTTGGTGTTACATTGTTATATTTCAGTCACTTACACACTCACTGTTGGTGTAACATTGTTATATTTCAGTCACTTACACACTCACTGTAGTTGTTACATTGTTATATTCCAGAGTCACTTACACACTCACTGTAGGTGTTACATTGTCATATTCCACAGCCACTGCACACTCACAGTAGTTGTTACATTGTTATACTACAAAGTCACACACTCACTGTAGGTGTTACATTGTTATATTCCACAGCCGCTGCACACTCACTGTAGGTGTTACATTGTTATATTCCACAGCCACTGCACACTCACTGTAGGTGTTACATTGTTATATTCCAGAGTCACTTACACACTCACTGTAGTTGTTACATTGTTATATTCCAGAGTCACTTACACACTCACTGTAGGTGTTACATTGTTATATTCCACAGCCACTTACACACTCACTGTTGGTGTTACATTATTATATTCCACAGCCACTGCACACTCACTGTTGGTGTTACATTGTTATATTCCACAGCCGCTGCACACTCACTGTAGTTGTTACATTGTTATATTCCAAAGTCACACACTCACTGTTGGAGTTACATTGTTATATTCCAGAGTCACTTACACACTCACGGTTGGTGTTACATTGTTATATTTCAGTCACTTACACACTCACTGTCAGTTTTACATTGTTATATTCCACAGCCACTGCACACTCACTGTTGGTGTTACATTGTTATATTCCACAGACGCTGCACACTCACTGTTGGTGTTACATTGTTATATTCCACAGCCGCTGCACATTCACTGTAGTTGTTACATTGTTATATTCCAGAGTCACTTACACACTCACTGTCTGTGTTACATTGTTATATTACAGAGTCACTTACATACTCACTGTAGGTGTTACATTGTTATATTCCACAGCCGCTGCACACTCACTGTAGTTGTTACATTGTTATATTCCACAGCCACTTACACACTACGGCTGTTGTTACATTGTTATATTCCACAGCCACTTACACACTACGGCTGGTGTTACATTGTTATATTCCACAGCCGCTGCACACTCACTGTAGTTGTTACATTGTTATATTCCAAAGTCACACACTCACTGTTGGAGTTACATTGTTATATTCCAGAGTCACTTACACACTCATGGTTGGTGTTACATTGTTATATTTCAGTCACTTACACACTCACTGTCAGTTTTACATTGTTATATTCCACAGCCACTGCACACTCACTGTTGGTGTTTCATTGTTATATTCTACAGCCGCTGCACACTCACTGTTGGTGTTACATTGTTATATTCCACAGCCGCTGCACATTCACTGTAGTTGTTACATTGTTATATTCCACAGCCACTTACACACTACGGCTGGTGTTACATTGTTATATTCCACAGCCACTTACACACTATGGATGGTGTTACATAGTTATATTCCATAGCCACGTACACACTACGGCTGGTGTTACATTGTTATATTCCACAGTCACTTACACACTACGGCTGGTGTTACATTGTTATATTCCACATCCACTGCACACTCACTGTCAGTGTTACATTGTTATATTACAGAGTCACACACTCACTGTAGGTGTTACATTGTTATATTCCACAGCCGCTGCACACTCACTGTAGGTGTTACATTGTTATATTCCACAGCCACTGCACACTCACTGTAGTTGTTACATTGTTATATTCCAGAGTCACACACTCACTGTGGCTGTAACATTCTTATATTTCAGGCACTTACACACTCACTGTAGTTGTTACATCGTTATATTCCAGAGTCACTTACACACTACGGCTGGTGTTACATTGTTATATTCCACAGCCACTGCACACTCACTGTAGTTGTTACATTGTTATATTCCAAAGTCACACACTCACTGTTGTTGTTACATTGTTATATTCCAGAGTCACTTACACACTCACTGTAGTTGTTACATTGTTATATTCCAGAGTCACTTACACACTCACTGTCAGTTTTACATTGTTATATTCCACAGCCGCTGCACACTCACTGTAGTTGTTACATTGTTATATTCCACAGCCACTTACACACTACGGCTGGTGTTACATTGTTATATTCCACAGCCACTTACACACTACGGCTGGTGTTACATTGTTATATTCCACAGCCACTTACACACTATGGATGGTGTTACATTGTTATATTCCACAGCCACTTACACACTATGGCTGGTGTTACATTGTTATATTCCACAGCCACTTACACACTACGGCTGGTGTTACATTGTTATATTCCACAGCCACTTACACACTATGGATGGTGTTACATTGTTATGTTCCACAGCCACTTACACACTACGGCTGGTGTTACATTGTTATATTCCACAGTCACTTACACACTACGGCTGGTGTTACATTGTTATATTCCACAGCCGCTGCACACTCACTGTAGTTGTTACATTGTTATATTCCAAAGTCACACACTCACTGTTGGTGTTACATTGTTATAATCCACAGCCACTGCACAATCACTGTAGTTGTTACATTGTTATATTTGAGTCACTTACACACTCACTGTAGTTGTTACATTGTTATATTCCAGAGTCACTTACACACTCACGGTTGGTGTTACATTGTTATATTTCAGTCACTTACACACTCACTGTCAGTTTTACATTGTTATATTCCATAGCCACTGCACACTCACTGTTGGTGTTACATTGTCATATTCCACAGCCGCTGCACAGTCACTGTGGGTGTTACATTGTTATATTCCACAGCCGCTGCACACGCACTGTAGTTGTTACATTGTTATATTCCAGAGTCACTTACACACTCACTTTAGGTGTTACATTGTTATATTTCAGTCACTTACACACTCACTGTTGGTGTAACATTGTTATATTCCAGAGTCACTTACACACTATGGCTGTTGTTACATTGTTATATTCCACAGCCACTGCACACTCACTGTAGTTGTTACATTGTTATATTCCAGAGTCACTTCCACACTCACTGTTGGTGTTACATTGTTATATTTCAGTCACTTACACACTCACTGTTGGTGTAACATTGTTATATTTCAGTCACTTACACACTCACTGTAGTTGTTACATTGTTATATTCCAGAGTCACTTACACACTCACTGTAGGTGTTACATTGTCATATTCCACAGCCACTGCACACTCACAGTAGTTGTTACATTGTTATATTACAAAGTCACACACTCACTGTAGGTGTTACATTGTTATATTCCACAGCCGCTGCACACTCACTGTAGGTGTTACATTGTTATATTCCACAGCCACTGCACACTCACTGTAGGTGTTACATTGTTATATTCCAGAGTCACTTACACACTCACTGTAGGTATAACATTGTTATATTCCACAGCCACTTACACACTCAGTGTTGGTGTTACATTATTATATTCCATAGCCACTGCACACTCACTGTTGGTGTTACATTGTTATATTCCACAGCCGCTGCACACTCACTGTAGTTGTTACATTGTTATATTCCAAAGTCACACACTCACTGTTGGAGTTACATTGTTATATTCCAGAGTCACTTACACACTCACGGTTGGTGTTACATTGTTATATTTCAGTCACTTACACACTCACTGTCAGTTTTACATTGTTATATTCCACAGCCACTGCACACTCACTGTTGGTGTTACATTGTTATATTCCACAGCCTCTGCACACTCACTGTAGTTGTTACATTGTTATATTCCAAAGTCACACACTCACTGTTGGAGTTACATTGTTATATTCCAGAGTCACTTACACACTCACTGTTGGTGTTACATTGTTATATTTCAGTCACTTACACACTCACTGTTGGTTTAACATTGTTATATTTCAGTCACTTACACACTCACTGTAGTTGTTACATTGTTATATTCCAGAGTAACTTACACACTCACTGTAGGTGTTACATTGTTATATTCTACAGTCACTTACACACTCACTGTAGTTGTTACATTGTTATATTCCAGATTCAACTACACACACACTGTAGGTATAACATTGTTATATTCCACAGTCACTTACACACTCACTGTTGGTGTTACATTATTATATTCCACAGCCACTGCACACTCACTGTTGGTGTTACATTGTTATATTCCACAGCCGCTGCACACTCACTGTAGTTGTTACATTGTTATATTCCAAAGTCACACACTCACTGTTGGAGTTACATTGTTATATTCCAGAGTCACTTACACACTCACGGTTGGTATTACATTGTTATATTTCAGTCACTTACACACTCACTGTCAGTTTTACATTGTTATATTCCACATCCACTGCACACTCACTGTTGGTGTTACATTGTTATATTCCACAGACGCCGCACACTCAGTGTTGGTGTTGCATTGTTATATTCCACAGCCGCTGCACATTCACTGTAGTTGTTACATTGTTATATTCCACAGCCACTTACACACTATGGATGGTGTTACATTGTTATATTCCACAGCCACTTACACACTACGGCTGGTGTTACATTGTTATATTCCACAGCCACTTACACACTATGGATGGTGTTACATTGTTATGTTCCACAGCCACTTACACACTACGGCTGGTGTTACATTGTTATATTCCACAGTCACTTACACACTACGGCTGGTGTTACATTGTTATATTCCACAGCCGCTGCACACTCACTGTAGTTGTTACATTGTTATATTCCAAAGTCACACACTCACTGTTGGAGTTACATTGTTATATTCCAGAGTCACTTACACACTCATGGTTGGTGTTACATTGTTATATTTCAGTCACTTACACACTCACTGTCAGTTTTACATTGTTATATTCCACAGCCACTGCACACTCACTGTTGGTGTTACATTGTTATATTCCACAGCCGCTGCACACTCACTGTTGGTGTTACATTGTTATATTCCACAGCCGCTGCATATTCACTCTAGTTGTTACATTGTTATATTCCACAGCCACTTACACACTACGGCTGGTGTTACATTGTTATATTCCACAGCCACTTACACACTATGGATGGTGTTACATAGTTATATTCCATAGCCACGTACACACTACGGCTGGTGTTACATTGTTATATTCCACAGTCACTTACACACTACGGCTGGTGTTACATTGTCATATCCCACAGTCACTTACACACTACGGCTGGTGTTACATTGTTATATTCCACATCCACTGCACACTCACTGTCAGTGTTACATTGTTATATTACAGAGTCACACACTCACTGTAGGTGTTACATTGTTATATTCCACAGCCGCTGCACACTCACTGTAGGTGTTACATTGTTATATTCCACAGCCACTGCACACTCACTGTAGTTGTTACATTGTTATATTCCAGAGTCACTTACACACTCACTGTGGCTGTAACATTCTTATATTTCAGGCACTTACACACTCACTGTAGTTGTTACATTGTTATATTCCAAAGTCACACACTCACTGTTGGTGTTACATTGTTATATTCCAGAGTCACTTACACACTCACAGTAGTTGTTACATTGTTATATTACAAAGTCACACACTCACTGTAGGTGTTACATTGTTATATTCCACAGCCGCTGCACACTCACTGTAGGTGTTACATTGTTATATTCCACAGCCACTGCACACTCACTGTAGGTGTTACATTGTTATATTTTAGAGTCACTTACACACTCACTGTAGTTGTTACATTGTTATATTCCAGAGTCACTTACACACTCACTGTAGTTGTTACATTGTTATATTCCAGAGTCACTTACACACTCACTGTGGCTGTAACATTCTTATATTTCAGTCACTTACACACTCACTGTCAGTTTTACATTATTATATTCCAGAGTCACTTACACACTACGCCTGGTGTTACATTGTTATATTCCACAGCCACTGCACACTCACTGTAGTTGTTACATTGTTATATTCCAGAGTCACTTACACACTCACTGTTGGTGTAACATTGTTATATTTCAGTCACTTACACACTCACTGTAGTTGTTACATTGTTATATTCCAGAGTCACTTACACACTCACTGTAGGTGTTACATTGTTATATTTCAGTCACTTACACACTCACTGTTGGTGTTACATTGTTATATTCCAGAGTCACTTACACACTCACTGTAGGTGTTACATTGTTATATTCCAGAGTCACTTACACACTCACTGTAGGTGTTACATTGTTATATTCCAGAGTCACTTACACACTCACTGTTGGTGTTACATTGTTATATTCCAGAGTCACTTACACACTCACTGTAGGTGTTACATTGTTATATTCCACAGCCACTGCACACTCACTGTAGATGTTACATTGTTATATTCCAGAGTCACTTACACACTCACTGTAGTTGTTACATTGTTATATTCCAGAGTCACTTACACACTCACTGTAGTTGTTACATTGTTATATTCCAGAGTCACTTACACACTCACTGTCAGTTTTACATTGTTATATTCCAGAGTCACTTACACACTCACTGTAGTTGTTACATTGTTATATTCAAGAGTCACTTACACACTCACTGTTGTTGTTTTACAGCATTACTGTCATTGGCAGAAGAATGGACCTTCCAACATGTCCACCTCCTAGTTTCCAGCAGCTGTGAATATGTGATCTTATGTGGCAAAGGATCTTTGCAGTGTTAATTGCATTAAGGATCTTGAGATGGTATGTTCCTGACTCATCATTCTTGTAAAGGAACGAGGAACGCGGCATTTGGAGTCAGAGAAGGAGGTGTGGTGATGGAAGCAATGTGATTGCTGGCTTGGGAGGTGGAAGAGAGGATCATCCAAGGAGAATGAATGGACTTCATGAGTTAGCAAAGGCAAGGAAACAGATTCGTTTGCTAAAGTCTCCACAAGGAACAAAATCCTCCTTAAAACTTGATTTTAGGACTTCTGACCTCCAGAATGATAAGATCATAAATCCATGTTGTCTTAAACCATTAGGTTTGTAGTAATTTGTTACATCAGGTGTAGAAAACTAATAAACCTGTGGACATTTGCATCATCTGTCCTAATTTTTGACATTTCACTCGTTGACCTTACATTTGCAGAGCTATCCCAATGAAAGTATTCCAGCAGGCAGAGGTCCCAGCTGAGCCACAACCACCTTAGCATAACCTAGGTCAGCTAGGACCCTTACTGACCCCTGAATTGTAATAACCAAATGGTTGTTGCCCGGCCAGTATGGCTCAGTGGCTGAGCATTGACTCATGAAACAGGAGGATCGCCGGTTTGATTCCTGATTGGGGCACATATCCAGGATGTGGGCCCCACCCCCAGGGGAGGCATGTGGGAGGCAGCTGATCGATGTTCCTCTGTCATTGATGTTTCTTTGCCTCCCCCTTCCTCTCTTTCTAAAATCAATGGAAACTTTAAAAAATATATCTATTGTTGGCTTAAGCCACTGAATGTTGGGTGTAGTTAAGTGAATCAATGCCTAATGATAGCAACTGGGAAAGCAATGCTCCAAGTGTTTTTCACATGATCTCGTTGCAATGCTTGCTTTTGAGTGAATGGCTCAGCTCATAACATTTTAGGTATTTCAAATCTGCTGGTCCCAATCCGACAGATTTGTTATACACAGAGCAATAACCAGGAACAGAGAAATCAGAATCTTTTCCACTCTCCAAAGGCCCCCTCCCAAAGAACTCACATTGTAGCAGTCTGTAGCTCTCCTTTTTATTAGTTTGTTTATTGAAACTGTAAAATATAATAAGTTATGTATACAAAATTAGACAAAAAATTGACAATTAAGACTTCATTGGCTACAGGCCACAGCTCTAGCCTGGGGTGTTTTCTAAATGTTTTTGCATATAGCAAAATAATGACTGTCTCCACACAAAATGTCAGGGTGGAGTCCCAGCTTTGGTCAGTAATAATCATATGGTCTCATTGTCCATATGCAGGCCAAAGCTTATCAGAGTAAACATTTTTTGGATTTGTCTCCAAATAAGTAAATGACAAAGAAATGCATAAGTGTATGTGTAACTAGCTCCCTAGAAATGGCAGGTTAAGTCAATAAAACATGATCTGATGCTGGTTGACCTCTGGCCCCAGAATTCAACAGTAGGTAGGAGGAGGGAACTCTTCTCCCCACCCACAAGTGCATGTGTGTGTGTGTGTGTGTGTGTGTGTGGAGGGAGGAGGCAGAGAACAGCCATTCCTGCTTCTTTACTGAAAATGTTGTTCTAAGGAAGCTGCAAGCTAT
Organism: Cnephaeus nilssonii; assembly: GCF_951640355.1. Classification (NCBI taxonomy): domain Eukaryota; kingdom Metazoa; phylum Chordata; class Mammalia; order Chiroptera; family Vespertilionidae; genus Cnephaeus; species Cnephaeus nilssonii. The sequence goes on from NC_137078.1 coordinate 5,032,997, forward strand.
TATCTTGGAAATGCATGCTCTTCACATGTGACATTTGCAGTCTAATTAAGGGGGAGATTCCCATCATCGTTATCACAAAGCAGGGGAAGGGGGTACCCAGGACTTCAGAAGGAATTGATAAGGGTCATTACGTTTTGCCGTGGCAGATTGAGCTTGCAGAATATATCAAATAGGTTCTGACAAACAGCAGCAAACAGACATAGTAAATGTTGATATTAAATATTCATTATGATTCTATCACAGCATGTTCTACATTCATTGGTGGAAAATTGCTTGTTGGCTTTAAACATATGACTGATTTCCACCCCCAAAATACTTGCTCAGTCATGCAACTTGTAATTTTAGAAGCATTGCTTTATAAGTGAGAGGCTGGTTTTAATTTAGTAACAACCACAGTCAGACCTGTTCTTAGGGAGCTCAGCAGTGAGCTCCAAACTAAGCCCCTGGTGTGATCCGTACCCTCTCTCCAGCTCTTTACACTTACAGATGTAGGAAGAGAATCTGCCAAGAACAATGCCAGCTTATTAACTTCATTTCTGAATGTATGCCAAGCAATTGTAGTTACTGTGAAAAGTTGAAATCTGAGGGTTTGTTTTTTTGTTGCTTTTATTTCCATTTTACTTGGTGACTCACAGTGTATTCACTTCCATGGAGCACCTCAGAGGCCTGGCATTTCCCAGAGCTCCACTTTCTTTTCGCTTATTTGAACCTTACTTTCCCTGTGATTACAGAATCACACACTAGCCTCTCACTTGCAGAAGACAAACTGAGGCCTGGGGAGAAAGAATAAAATGGCCCATGTTGGCACAATTAGAACCAGGCCCCTGGACACCAAGCCCAGGCTCTCCCTGCACAGGGGGCTCTCCTTGCCCTGACTGGCTCAGAAAGCCAGAGCCCAAAACTCTCACGCCATGTAACTCATGCACAAGTCTCAGACTCTCTGGAAATCAAGAGTTGTGTGTGGCTGAGCTGTTAGAAAGTCATCATTTCTCTTTTTAAGCAGTTACCACCCATTTTTCTTTGAAGCAAAAATAGCCTGGCACATAATATAAATGGCTGTGTCCTTTGAGCACCGCTGACCCCAAAGGGTCAAATCTGACTGAAAATGAGAGTTGGAAGGCAATTCATCTATATATATGAAAGCCCAGAGACCAGAATGGCAGAATGACCAGAATGACTGGTAGTTATGATGCTCACTGTGGCAGCCAACCAGCCTGATCCGGGCCCTAATAAGCTGCCCCCTTGGCCAGCCTGGCCCCCATTGGCCCCCAACACAGGGGTGGGGCTGGTCGGCCAACTGCCCGCAGCCCCTCCCCTCAGCCGGCCCTGCCCCCGATTGGCCCCACTCACCCCAATAGGGGGCAGGGCTGACTGGCCAACTACCCGTAGTTTCTCCCCCCTGCTGTCCTGGCCCGATTAACTCCCATTGGGAAGGCTAGCCAGACCCCACCAGTGCACAAATTTGTGCACCGGGCCTCTAGTATGTAATAAAAAACAACTGGGTCCCCAGGCCTAGAACTCATGCAGTAAATAAAACTGACTACTGCACAGGTCTCCTTGATTGGACAGACACATGCCTTGCCTATCAGTGACATAGAGCAGGCTCCAGAGCAAGTTCTCCCATTAGTGACCAGATGGCTGCGGGAATATGATGGCCTCAGAAACAGGCAGAGTTATCCTATGAAACCACTTGTATTGATCCGGAAACAATACATGCAGTGGGGTGTCTGCATTTTGTAGCCATTTTACCAAATTCCCGAGCTGCTTTCCTCATGAGGATGCTGCCTTCACCACCTCAGTGGGAAGCCATCACTCTCTCTCAGAACTTTTATTACATTTTCTTAGAATCCCCTCATTCAGATTGTTTGACATCTTCTAGCAAAGTGGCTTGTGGACATGTCTCTGTCTCTCCCTGGGTTGTAAACTTCTTAAACAGGGACCAGATTCTTCACCTCTGTCATCCCCACATTGTTTGGCTCACTTGAGTACTCAACAATATCCCTTAAACAAGTTCATGGTGAGTGGGCTAGCTGAATAAATATTTATTCTATCTGGTGAGCTGCAGGTGGGTAGCTGGGAGTATCCTAGCTTTAATCTTTTATCTTTAGTTAGAGTGGAAGAAGGCCTCATTTCCTCTTGTTCCTTGAAACAGCCTAAGGCATACCCTGGTAACATACCCTTGATTCTTGGCCGTCTGTTGGCATCACCCACAGCTCTAGAGTCCTCATTAGATCCTGAGCTCTCATTAGATCCTTGGTGCATCCCCAGAAGAATGGTCCACAGGCATGCTCTTCAGGATGTAGTGGGCAGCGGGGAGGCAGGTGGTACGACTCCAGCCCACTCCAGTATGTCCGCACACAAGGACTCCACAGCATCCAGCCGTTCTATCTGCACCAGTTTTGTGAGCAGCTCTGGGATGCTGTAACCTGCTGTGCTGATACGATCAAAGAGCTGCATGCCATCTGTCATGCCCCCAATCTCGTCCCTCTTTAGTCCAAAGCTCTCTGCAAGGTGGCGCCACGTTTTCACAACAGCCTTCTCAGAGTTATATGTGGAGCTGAGCATTCGGCTGGTCTTCTCAAGGCAATCGAATGGCAGCTCCGTAGGGCTGAGGCCTGTGGAGAGGAGAGGAAGGGCCACAGTCAGAACCTGCAGATGGCCGTCAACAGGAGACAACGCCATTACATTTATTTTTAAACCTTTGAAAAAATATGTAAAATAAAACACAGATACAGAAAACCACTTAAGGCCAACAGTACCCAGGACTTCGGCAGCCACGTGAGAAGTCTTTTCATAAACCTCAGTCTCATTAATGGCCTCCCTCCGCCTAAGAAAATAACTACCATAACCGTATTGACCGTGACATTTATCCTCTCGACACCATTTTCAGCAGTCACCAAAGCCTTCCATACAGGCTACTCTTAGTTGAGTAACCCTGCATACTTGGACCTGAGCCAGGAAGGAAGTCAAAGGGATAGTATCATGTCCCTTTATGGGGACAGGAGTCACCTTTATGAAATGTGCTCTCAAAGACAGACCAGACTTGGTGTTTGAGAAATCTGAGCCAACTCAGTGGTTCACAGACTTTGCTATACATTAGATTCACTTAGAAGCATTTAAAAAAATTGATGTGTTGCCACTTCTGGGAGATGGAATATTTCTCTGGGTAAATAGAGCTAAACCCCTGGCACTATGTATAAAGCAAACACACAAGGATTCTAGAAAGCGGAGAGAAAAACGACTGCTGAGGACCTCAGGACTGGAGCAAGGATACAGTGGGGAGTTCCTTGGGGTTTCTTTTGCCTCATCATCCAAATCATGGAGCTGAAGAGTTCAGCAATCCAAATGCCAACAATAACAAAAATACCTTCAACAAAAGCCTGTTCTCTCTAATTAAAGCACGAGGAAAACAGAAGCTTAGCAAGAAGGAAACATTTGGACAACAATGCTTTATTGCAGCCACACACCACAGAAAAACTGTGGTTCCACCACCACCAAGGCCAGCAAAGGCTGATTGAGGAGTCTGGCTACAATCCTGCACCTGGTGGTGTCAGGGAAGGCTAAGTAGGGAGCCTGGACTTTCTTATTATCAGCTGGTAACAAGCCCCCCAACTCCCATTGTATCAGTGGAGACCACTTGGAGGAAACAGATTCCCACACTCAAACCAGCAATAAAAAGGAGCCAACACTTGGATGTCAAATAAGGCTGAGTGGGAACTTGAACATCTACCTGCACCGCACCTGCCAGTAATGAAGTGGCACCCCACCCCCCACCACAGAGGCATCACCGGGAGCCAGCTACAATGGAAGGCTTAAGTAAGATCCAGAGTCTCATAACATGACATAAAACTCCAGGTTTCACTAGACACTCACTCATCATACCAAGAACCAGAAACATCACAAAATCAATGAAAAAAAAAAAAAAAGACAACCAATAGATACCAACACTGACGTAAGATATGTTAAAATTATCTGACAAAGTTTTTAAGTAAGCCATGATAAAAATACCTCAAAAGTAATTTCAAACACACTTGAAATAAATTAAAAAATTGAAAGCAAAATATAGAAAATATAAAGCAAAAGATAGAAAACTCATTAGATATGTTCAATGGCAGAATAAAGACAGAGGAAAGAGCTAGTGAACTGGATAATAGAATGGAAATTACTGAATCTGAACAACAGAGATAAAATAAACTGAAAGACACAGAGCCCTAGGGACCTGTGACACTGTGACAAAAAGCCTCACATTTGTTTCATGGAGTCCTAGGTGAGGAGAAAGAAAGTGGAGCTTAAAAAAATAACAATGGCTGAAAACTTTCCAAACTTGGAAAGAAACAAAAGCCTACAGATTAAAAAATCTGAGAAAACTCCGAACAGGAAAAACTCAAGGGAAGTCATATCCAGACACATCATAAATAGACTTCTGAAAACTAAAGACAAGAAAGTCTTAAATGCAGCCAGAGAAAAACCACACGTTACCGATAGGGAAAAAGCAATTAGAATGACAGTGGGTTTCTGAACAGAAATCTGGAAGCAGAGGGAAGAGGCAGTGTTTTCCAGTAATGAAAGAAAAGAGCTGTCAACCCAGTATCCTATACCCAGTGAAAATATCCTTTAAGAATGAAGGCAACATCAAGACATTCTCAAGATAAAGAAAAACGAAAGGAATCTGTCACTACCAAAGCTACCCTAAAAGAACAACTAAATGAAGTCTCTAAACAAAAAGGAAATGATAAAAGAATAAACCTTGGAACATCAGAAAAGAACACAGTAAGCATAATTTGACTAAATATAATAGGCTTTTTTTTTCTTTTTAAGTTTTCTGAATTATTATTGTAAGTTGATGCAACAGATGTGGTTCTAACTACATGTAGAGGAAATATATAAGACAACTATAAACAAAAAGGACATAGGGAGGTAAGGTTTATATATGTCACTGAAGCTAGTGAAATAATGGCTAGTAAAACACTGTGGACAGGTTGAAAGTAAAATAATGGAAAAAGATATATCATGTAAACGTTAATAAAAGAAAAGCAGAAGTGGCTATCACAGCAGATAAAGTAGACTTCAGAACAGAGGAAATTATCAGAGACTTAGAGGGACATAATATAATGATAAAAGGGTCTATTCAGAAAGAAGACAGAGCAATCCTATACGTGTATGCATCAAGCAACAGAGCCCCAAAGTTGTGAAATAAAAGATGGCAGAACTAAAAGAATAAATAGACAAATCCACAATTATAGTTGAAAACTTCAACCCCTCTTCCTCAGTAACTGGTAGAATAATTACAATATAGAAGTTAACCACACCATTAACCAAAAGGATCCAATCAACATTTACAGAACACGCCAACCAATAACAACAGAATATACATTCCTTTCCAGTGCAGACCTTATACTTCAACAAAAGAATTTAAACTAACAAACTGTATGCAGACTGTATTCTCACAATGAACTCAAACTGTAAGTCAACAACAGAAAGATCATAGGAAAATCTTGACACACATTTGGAAATTAAATAACACACTTTTTTTGTTTTTGTTTTTTAAGCAGAGATTGAATTTGGTTCATTACATTTATTTCCCCATGGAGTTAATGCATTTATAGGCATGGCTTATTTTTCAAATGCAGAAACACTGTTTTCAGAGACCTTTATTAGGTTTCTGCCAGCTTCCTTGACTTTCTGTTCTAAGAAGAGTGGCTTGTATGTGGGGTGAGGGCGGAGAGATGGGAGGAGAGATGTAGGGGTCCTCATCTTTCTGGGAGGTTCCGGAACCAAAAACTATCGGTGCTTCCCAGGTTGGGAAGGGTCACTGGCGGCCTCCCTCCTCGAGGAGAGCCCTGGCACTGGGGACAACCCCATAGTGCTGACCTCCCACTGCAATCTGGGAGCTCCGCCATCCACCTGGCCTCTGTCTTGCACCACCGTTAATGCATTTGGTGTGCTATCAGGACTAAACAAACACTTCTAAATAATCCAGGAGTCAAAACAGAAATCTGAAAGGAAAATTTTAAAATAATTTAAAATGAAAATTCAACATATCAAAATTTGTAGGACACACCTAAAGCAATATGAGAGGAATACATATGTTACAAAATACATAAAATAAATACATTACGAAAGAGGAAACATCTCAAATCAATAATCTAAGCTCCCATCTCAAGCATCTAGAAAAAGGTTAGCAAAATATACTCACAGTAAACAGAAAGAAAACTATAATAAAGAGCATGAATCAATGCAATTGAAAAAAGAAAAACAATAGAGCTAAACTTGAAAAGAGCCAGACAGTTCTTTGAAAAGATCAACAAAATGGACTAATCTCTAGTAAGATTTTTAAATAAAAAAATAAAGAAATATGACACAAATTATCAATATCAAGCAATTGAGCATATCACTACAGACCCTGAAGATGTCAAAAAGATAATAAGGGAATACACACATAAATTTGACAACTTAGATGAAATGGAACAATTCCTCAAAAAGCATAAGCTACCACCACTCACCCAGTTTAAAGTAGATAATTGGAACAGCCTTAACATGATTAAAGAAGTAGAATTTGTAGTTTTAAACATCATTACGCCCCAAGAAAAATTTATAGGCTCACATTGTTCCATTGGAGAACTCTACACAAAATTCAAAGAATTAACACCAATTCTACATAAAATCTGGACAATAGAAAAGGAGGAAATACTCCCCGCTTATTCTGTGAAACTAGTATTAGCTTGATACCAAAACCAGTACCAAAAAAAAGAACACTACAGACCAATATCCCTCCTGAATGTACTAGTAGATGCAAAATCCTCAACAAAAGATTAGCCAATAGAATTCAACAATATATTAAAAGAATTATATTCATAAGAGTGGCTTTATTCCAGGGATGCAAGACTGATTCAATATTTAAAAAATAATGTAATATATTCACAAAATTAATGTAAATTACAAACAAACAGAAAACACCCAAGGCTAATGTTGTACTTAATGGTGAAAAACTGAGTGCTTTCCCTTCAAGATCAGGAACAAGGCAAGTATGTCTGCTCTCCTCATTCTTAGTCAACATAGTGCTGAAGTTATAGCCAGTGCAATGAGGCAGGAACGGGCAATAGACTGGAAAAAGGAAATCAAATTGTCCCCATCTGCAGATGTGATTATCTGGGTGATTATCAAGGAATCTACCAGAGAACTTCTAAACCTTATAAGCTACTTCAGCAAGGCTGCAGAATATAAGATAGACACACAAAATGAATTATATTTTTATATGCTAGCAATTAAAACAGACTCTAAAATTAAAGTAAAATATCATTTACAATCATTCAAAAATAAATGAAATACTTAGGCATAAATCTAGCAAAATAGGAACAGGACTTGTATTCTAAAAACTATATAATGCTGGTGAAAGAGATAAAAGAAAATCTAAATAAATGAAGAGACATACCATTTTCATGGTTTAGATAGTATAGATGTCAAATTTCCCAAACCTTGGTATACAGGTTTGCTGCAATTCCTATCAAAATCCCAGCAAAATATTTTGTAGATATGGGAACAATTATTCTAAAATTTATATGAAAAGGCAAAGAAACTAGAATAGCTAAAACAATAAAGAAAAAAGAATAAAGTGGGAACAATCAGTCTATCTGATTTCAAGACTTATATAAATATGGGAATCAAGATTATGTGATTTTGGCAGAGGAATAGACACACAGATCAATGCAAAAGGACAGAGAACCCAGAAAATACACTCACACAAGTATGCCCAAGCTGATTTTTGACAAAGGTACAAAAGCAATTCAATGGAGGATAGTCTTTTCAACAAATGTTGCAGGAGGAAGTGAACACGTAGAGGAAAAAACAAAACAAAACCTCAACCTAAGTCTCATATTATGTGAAAATTAACTCCAATTGCTCATGGACTTATGTGCAAAATATAAAACTTTTAGAAAAAAAATCATAGAAAAAAATCATTGAGATCTAGAGCTAGGCAAAGTGATCCTAGCCTTGATACCAAAAGCAATCTATAAAAGGAAAATGATAAATATGACTTACAAATTTAAAACTTTGCTCTGTGAAAGATCCTATTAAGAGAATGAAAAGACAAGATACAAAGTGGAGAAAATATTTGCCAATCACAAATCCATCAAAGGGCTAGTATCAAGAATACATTGAAAAGCTCCCAAAACTCAACAGAAAAAAAAAAAAATCACACAATTCAACTGAAAGATGGGCAAAAGACATGAAGAAACTTTTCAGATAGCAAATAAGCCCATGAAAAGATGCTCAAACATGAAGAAAATACAAATAAAAACCACAATGAGATATCAAATACACATACCAGAATGACTGAAATAAAAAAATAGTAACACCACCAAATGCTGGCAAGGATGTGGAGAAACTGGATCACTCATACATTGCTAGTAAGAATGTAAATGGTACAGCCATTTTGGAAAGTCATTTGGCAGTTTTAAAAAACACTAATCTACCATACCACCCAACAATTCTGGGCATTTATCCCAGAGAAATAATGATTTATGTTCACATAAAACCCTCTACATGAGTATTTACAGCAGCTTTATTTGTAATGGCCCCAAACTGGAAACAACCAAGATGTTCTTAAATGGATGAATGAGTGATTAAACAAATTGTGGTACATCCTTAACACAGATTACTAGTTAGAAATAAAAAGAAACAAACTATGATACATGCGCCAATCTGGATGAATCTCCAATGAATTATGCTTAATAAAAAAAGACATTTGCCAGAGTTTACAGTAGTGTATGATTCCACTTATATAACAATTTTGAAATTACAAAACTATAGAAATGACGAACAAATTAGTGGTTGCCAGGGGGTGGGGTAGCTAGGAAGTGAGTGTGGCTATAAAAGGGCAAGCAGAGATATCCTTGTGGACTATCTTGAGTGCATCCATGTCGATATCCTGATTGTGACTTTAGGGATGGCTTGGCAAGATGTTACCATTGGGAGAATCTGGGTAGAGTATCACACGACCTCTCTGTCTTATCTCTTACCAATACGATGATCTCAAAAGGAAAAGTTTAATTAAAAACACAACCAAAGACACCGATGCCTGGGACTCACCCCAGACTAATTACATCAGGGCCTCGGGGCGGGTGTGTAGAGGGAGCTAGTGGAAGACTCTCCGAGGGGCTAATGTTCACTCAAGACTGGGCCCTGCTGGTCTACGGTTCTCAGCAGCACCGTGGATGCTGTAGGCACACGAGAGGGTAGCCGAGTACACAGGGCTCCAAGCCCTTCATTCTCCCATTCTCACTGGAGGAGCAACTCTTTCCTAAAATTAATTTGAAAAACCGCTGTCCGTGGGGTCTGGGCTCTTAAAATAAAGACATTGTTGGAGCCGAGAAGAGCTTTCCTGGGTGATAGAATGCAAATCTCAGACTATCCTCCACTGGGCAGCTGATGGCTCCCAGCCACCTACGCTGGATCAGACAGGCTGACCTGGGGCATGACTTGATGGAGAGAGGCCACATTTCAGCACACAGAGCTTTTGAGTAGAGCGCTTGGCCCCCTGAGCTCAGCCTCAGGAGTTATTTCTGACCAACGGAACACCCAGCCAGTAAGCCTGCCCTGGGTTCAGTGTGCTGGGCTCGGCCCAAGTGGAGAAATGAGTGGGTACCAGGCTACACGCCTGCTGCCTGGGCCGTATGGCAAAGTCCATGGAGGGGGCCAGTGAGACCAGACCAAGTGGCCTGAGGAAGCCGGGAAAACCCCTAACCTCAGGGACGAGAGTTTTATCTCCTGGGAGCCAAGATGGTAACATAGAAACTTCATTTGGCAGAAATTGGGAGTGTGGATTCTGGTTTCAGATAGAAATATAATCAGAAATATAAACTCAGTCCTGCCCACACCCTAAACTGCAGTTAGTAAGGCAGTATGATTCAGTTTGCTTAAGAGACATCTTTACGAGGGGAGACCGTCACACACCACGAGTGAAGGGAAGGGAAGGACGGCTATCGCATTTTGGATAAGTGATGGTTACCAAAGGTTCTGAAGATGATAATGCCAAAGAGAGACAGCCCGTGGGGCACGGGGACCCCTAGCCCCCCACCCCTGCTTTCTCTAGAGCAGCGGGTGTCCTGACTGCATGTGCCCCTCAGCGAGGCCCTGCACTGGGGAATGCTGGCTCCTTGGCCTGAAGGGAAAGGAGGGCCGATGGGAAATGCTGGTAAATGTGTTAACATAGCTTGGAGTCAAATTCCACGTCCCTCCACCTGAAATCAGTTCAGCCAGAGCTTCTGGTGAGGAGCATGACAAGTTGGACGGGTGACTTTTCTCAGCCCCTCCCCGGAGCACCAGAATTCCTGTCAGAGCCCCTTCCTCCCACCCGCGGTTGGGAAGCAAGACCTGGGGGAGTGTCCCCCTGGACAGTCCTTCTATGCTCACCTTCGACAACTCCACACACGTTGGCATACACATCCAGTATCTTTTTCCTTCGACTTTGAATCTATGAAAATAGTTCAGAGAATGTTAATTTTCAGAAAGGAGGGAATGGCAGAAAACAATGAGTCAAGTCTTCCATCTCAGTGTTGGCAGATAGCCGCTACCCCGATTTCCAGCTAGAAATGCTGAATCAAGTCCTCACATGAACATCTTAGTTAATAACACCATAATTCAGAGAGAAAGCCTTCCTCTGGGCTGTCCGACTCCAGCACCGTTCCTGCCCACTGGCAGGTTCCTTAGGCTCCTGGGGCATAGACTCACAAGACAGCCAGGGGCCACATGTGCACTGGTCTATTTGGAGGATAAACGCCAGGGACTGCAGCTTGCCAGCAGGCAGCCAAGAGACGAGGCCCATAACAGGCCGGTATAGAACGAGCCCTGCTTGAAAGGCCTAGGCCCCCCCGTAACCATTGCCTAGGCCTCCAGGTTCAGCAAGTGACAGGCCCCACTGCAGAGGTCACTGAGTGGACAGCCCGACCCAGTCTCTTAACAGGGACACTTTTACCAAGAGCAGCACTGCCCAGCAACACAGCTGCCCTGAGGCTCGGAGGCTAGACTGTCAGGCAGCCCCACACCCCTCCGCAGCACCTTTCAAGGTGGCCTGCTTCAGGTGATAAACCATGTGGAGCATTTTTACCTGAAAATGTGCATGCTATGTTGATATATGGTTATGTGGTCATACAGTACACAGCTATTTGTCCATACAGTATATAGCTATGCATTCATATAGTATATAACTATGTATTCACATAGCTGTATTATAAATAGTTATATTTAACTATTACATGTGTGGTTGGGTATAGGGCAGTACGTTTACAAAGTTTTTTCTGTCCTATAGCATTCCAAGCAATTTTAACGTTTTGTCTTGGCTTATTTATTTTCTTCTATGAAGCCACATAAGAGAAATAAGTTTTCTGTTTTTATAATATTTTGCTTTAAATCTGTCACTCCATCTGCGCTGGCTAACGTGGGCGGTGGGGGTACCGCCACGCCCCACGGCAGACTCGTTGGGAAGGGGCTCGGTCTCCTGGGGCCTTAGGGCCGCGCAGGGAATCGCCAGGTGTGCCCGGGCTGCTAGCCTCACCCCGGCTGACTTGGGGGTGGTGGCGGCCTTCTCCCTGGCCAGGTGGACCAGCGACAGCAGGCACAGCTCCGGGGAGCCCTGCTTGTCGGTGGCGGGCTCCTCGTCACTGTCCATGCTCCGACTCAGCAGCTGCTCGTTCTCAGACGAGGCGTCGTTCTCACTGTGGAAACAAGAAGGGGTTTCGTTAGCGCTGCCTGGGAAGGTGCCGCCCGGACGCGTCCTTCCAGGGGTGGGCAGAGCAGGGATGAGGTTTTTGGTGTTTTTTTTTAAACTTTTTAAATTGATTTTTTGCAGAGAGGAGAGGAAGAGAGAAGGATAGAGAGTTAGAAACATCAATGAGAGAGAAACACGGATCAGCTGCCTCCTGCACACCCCCCACTGGGGATATGCCCGCAACCAAGGTACATGCCCCTGACTGGAATCGAACCCGGGACCCTTCAGTCTGCAGGCCGACGCTCTATCCACTGAGCCAAACCAATCAGGGCAGGGATGAGGTTCTTAAGCTTTTACTCAGCAGCTCGTGGGCACGAGATGAGAAGCCACAGCCTGCTCTCCATTCCGTCCGGACAGGGAGGGTGGATGCAGGGTGGCCCACAGGCACTGGGTGAGGAGGACTCGCAGGGGCCAGTGAGGTAGGGATGGCACCAGCTCAGCCCTCCACCACACCCAGTTTGGGAAAGGGTTCTTGAATACCCTATGGCTTTCTATATTTCACCCAGAGAAGCACAGAGTTCAACCTTGTGTCCTCATGTAGCAAACAAGGTGATGTGGCGGGCACAGACTCTGTGCCAGCTCTCTGGGATAACTGAACACAAAGCCCATGCCTAGACACAGAGCCTGAGCCTGGGGAGCCCCTGGGAGCCCCTGAGCCTGCAGAGCCCCTGGCTGAGAGGTGTGCCCAGGGAGGGGGTCTGGGAAATCTTGCAGGGAGGCGGGTGGCTCAGTCACACCGCTGCTCACTGCCCAGCCCGCACCCCTAAGCACATGTGGGTTGAAGCTCAAACTCTCAAAATCATTCCAAATATATGAAAACAACATTCTTTTTAATAGGTATCCTGCTGGTTTCCTGTGGTTTGGCTAAAGAATTATATTTGCTAATAACTGGATTGCAGGAATGAAGCCCGCGCTCAACATAACCGTGGGGACAGAATGATACAAAGACAGGAGAAATGGTGAGAGACACCCAGCAGGGCTCCTGCCCCTGGGGGCGTTGGCTGGCCTGCTGCTGGCCCACCTGTGTGCAGGCCAGGCGGGAAGGCACCACAATCCCCAGACCACTGAGTGGCCTCAGGCCCTTTCCCTAAGACCCGAGAGAAGGCGGAGGGGGATGAAAGCTCAGTGCCTTGTCTTTTAAAACAATGGTTGAGTGTTAATTTTTATTTAACATCTGTGTATGAAACAAGTAGGGTCCCCAAATATTTCCTTAGCTTTAGAGGAAACTTAAGTCATAGAATGTGTCCCGCCCTTTTGAGTGTTCTACCTCCCCCCCCCACCCGGCCCCCCCAGCCCTCTCCTCCCTCTTGGGAATGAGAAAAGGCTGGAAGGACAGGTGGAGAGTGGCTGACACCACATGGGATTAGACAGAGGAAGGCGGGAGGAGCGACTTGTCTGCAAGAGGCACACTGCCAGCCCAGTCCCCGCCACACAGCTGCCAGCCTGGGGTCCCTCCTGGTTGGACCTGGCATACCTTTGCCAGATGTGCACAAAGTTGCTCAGACCAAACATTTGTGAGGTTTTGAAAAATGACCATTGGCAACAGAGGCGCTTATCAGAAATAACCATTTCCTACAGGACTGCCAAGTTGAGCACACACAATTGCTTTTCTTTCCCAGTGTGCAAAGGTTTTATGATCTAAGTTTGCTTCCTACCCTTGTGTCAGGATGTTGGGTTTTCTAAATGAGAAAACACGTTGGGTAGTGCTTTATAAACGGCAAAGCTCCATGCAAACATCTTGATTCATTATCATTCCTAAAAAGCAGGGCTCTGCCAGGTTCAAGTCCCCTGGAAAGCTCCCTCGCTAGGGGTCAGGGAAGCGGGACAGAGCCCCTGCTCCTCCTCAGCCCGCTTGGTGACTCCGCATGGCCTCTGCCCGCATCTGCCGCACGGGTGGTTGTGTGGATGGGGGCCTGGGTCAGCCCTGGGTGGACTATTACCGTGGGACGGGTTTTTGGAATCTAAGCAGGACTAAGTCCAAATGACCTGGCCAGGTGACTCAGATGGCTGGAGTGTCATCCCATACGTGGAAAAGTCATGGGTTCGGTTCCCAGTCAGGGCACATACCTGGTTGCAGGTTCAATCCCTGGTCAGGGTGCGTGTTGGAGGCAACTGATCAATGTTTCTCTCTCTCTAGTCAATGGGAATTTATCCTTGGGTGAAGATTAAAAAAAAAGTTTACTTCCCTTCACCCTCGATGTTAAAGCTGGGGCGGATTCCACATCCCAATGTGTGTGTGTGGTAAATCTGGTAAAGACTTCATGCGTCCAATCTCTTCCTTAAGGGGCCTTATTTCACCAAGTGTTAGCGCCTGTGGAACACACACTGCAGCCAGATGGCCTGGACTTGGCCCCCTGCCCTGCCACTCCCTAGGTATGTGACTGTAGGCCCATGACAGCTTCCTACAAATGTGCACAATGTTAGCACCTTGCTCACAGGGCTTATGAAGGCAGCACATGCACCCTGGCGGTAACCAGCACCAGGTGTTTGGTAGCCGTCTCCATCACCACTGCTGCAGTATCGTGGGGACACCGTCCTGGTGTCAGCACTGTGCTGTCAGCATGCGCCCGGCCAGCAGTAGTCACATTAACCAGGCTGCTGGAGAGGAAGGGGCACGCAGCAGCTGTGGGTCTGCACGAGGCAGGTGCATGTTGCAGAGAGAGGCGTGGGGCATCTGGCCCTGGAGGATGGCAGGTGTTCACCACCGGCCCCTAATACCACCTGGCCCTGCTGCAGCCCAACAGTGAGGCTGAGGCCCTGGGCCGACTCGGACTGCCTTGCTGGCTGGCCGCGGGCTGCTCTCTCTGGAGCTGTCCCCAGCACAACCTCCAGCCAGCTGCCAGGTTTCTCAGAGCACTGCTCACCCGGCGTGGCCAGCTGCCCTTCCTACTCAGGACCCCCAAGGACTCCTCACTTCAGCCTGGAACTGGGGGCTGCTTTGGTTTGACATACCTCTTGGCAGTCTTTGCTGGAGCTGCTGTCAGTTTCTCAAATTCGTCCTTTTCAGAGAAAATCACCACACTGTCTGTGGGTAAATAGAAAGATTGGGGGAGGGAGGAGTTAGTGTCGGCTCCAGCTCTGAGCTTGTCCTTCCGCTGCTCACTCCCTCTTTAGCAGACCTACTTGGTGACTAAATTACAATGCCCTGAGGATTAAGCACCACGTGGCTGCACTGACACCCTTCCTAGGACCCCTGTGCTAAGTGGCACAAGAGCATAGCCAGTTAGAAGGCCAGGCTGCCGGGGTAGTGGCAAGAGGGTCAGACAATCTCCACCCTGAAGACAGACACCCATGCTTGTGGGGACTCTGTTTGCAGACCTTGGGCCTCTTTCTTCTCTCCTTCCTGGCTCACTTGGGCTTCCACACTCTTCACTGAGTGGCTGGTGCAGCAGGCTAGTTAGAGAAAGAGAAGGGTGTGAGCAGCTGGGCTCGACTGGTAAGGTGATGGGGCTGTTCAAGGGAGAGGGGCTAAGAGGCAGGCATTGGGGAACAGTCACCTGGGGAAGAAGGCTTCGTCTTCATGATGTAGAACATGATGATGAGGACAATGGCGATGGCCATGATAAAGATGGTGGACATGGCAATGATCAGAGCCGCAGCCAGGTGTCCTTGGCCTGAGAGCTCTGCTGAAGTTGAGGAGAGAAGGCAATGCCTCAGGACTCAAGCGTCCCTACAGGAACCCATCCACCAGGCAGGGCCCTTTCTCCTAAGACCACGCCCCTTTGAACAATGGCCCTGCCACCGGGACACTTCCTGGGGACCTTCAGAATCCGAAATGCTTGCTTAGTCTGAGAAGCCAACCCTACAAGTCTCTCTGGCCATCCCGCAGTGCCATGGCTTGTACTTGTTCAGTTGTTCCTGGGGTGCTTGCCCTTGGTTCGACTGCTTTGGGGAGCCGGCACGTGTGCCGAGTGCACTGTGGGAATCTGAAGGCAGCCCTGCCTCACTGAGGACCGGGCCATAAATATGCTTAAACCACAGATGGCATTGCGACAGTACAAGAGGGGATGGGGAGCCAGTGTGAGGTCTTGCTCTGAGAGAAACTGTTGACCTTGGGGGTCCTCCCCCATCCTTCCACCCCAAAGGGACTGGGGAGTGAAATGTAGTTACTGGAAACAGATATTCAAGTGTTGAGATCAGCAGGTTCAGATGAAAGCCTGCAACAGGATTGCTGTTGACATCAGGGCCACCGCAGCCCAGGAAGCTGGCTCCTCTCCACCCTCGCCACCCTCGTCCTGAGCAGCATTGCCAACACCCATGGAGTGAGCCGCTCCCCTCCTCCCAGAGATATTTCTAATTTCTAGCAGCTGGGGGCGGTGAGTGTGATTAAATCACAGGAGGAAGGTGATTTGAAGTGGAGGAGAGCTTCGTGGTCATTTCTAATAATTATTTCCTCTCTTCCTCTCCAGCCACCCACTCCCCCCACTTACGTCCAGGTGGTTAGCTCCAGAAGACCAGCACCTGGGCACTCTGCCTACCTTTATGGGCGCGATGGAAAGGAGAGAGGGTGCTGCTGCCCACGGTGCTGGGGAAGTGGGCAGACACCCCCACGGTGGCTCCCGCACCTGCAAGGAGAACAGTCGCTGTGGGCGCCTCAGAGTGACCTGCGGAAGCCCCGCCACCAGCACTGAAACACAAGGTGCGGCCACAGAGCCGCTGGTTCACAGTCCCAGCTCATAAAAGGGCTGGAGAGGGGCCACCCAACACCTGCTGTCCAAGTTATCCAAGTAATACATGCTTCTTATTTAAACATCTAGAAAAAAATCAGAACGCGAGAAAGAAGTGAAAGAATCACCTACAGCCTCTGTCTAAAGTTGACATTTTGGTGTATTTTTCTTCAGTATTTTTTGCATAATACATTTTTAAATAGTTGTGACCAAACTGTTAAAGAGTAGGCATGAGCTTGGTCTTCTCTCAAAACTGTGATTTGTAAAACTCCCGTTCTATGTAAAAAAGTGGCACTTAGCAGGAGTAATATGAAGCTGATTTTGTGATCAGACAAATCACTAAGTTGTTTAGTTAAAACAAACAAACAAAAATGTTCTACCACAGAAAAGATGACATCCTGAGAGTCAGCCTTCCTTTAGGCCAGACTTGAGTTTTGCAGCTAATAAAAATGACCATGTTTCCAATAAGTGTCCTCCTGCCCTGCTTTGTCGCCGACAGTTCTGAGGGAGCTGGAGAGTGTGGGTTTGCCTGTCCGAGTGAGGCCCAGTGGGTGTCCTCCCTAAAATCAGTGCACGTTGGCCCTCTTAGCTGCCCAGCCAGGACGAACAGCACCGATGCCTGGACCCTGGTCAGCAAGGCTCCGTGAGAAACAGGGGGGTTTTCTTTAACAGAAGTTTCTTAGGAGAAACACAGCCACCTGCTGGGTGAGTGGTATTTCTAAAGCCACCTGCACACACAGCCTGGGACACCCAGGTGACAGTGACCACAGCCAACTGGGCAGGAGAAGTCCTGCTGAGTTATCCATACATCTGTGTCCAGTAGGACGAGCAGGTCCTAAGGAGAGAGCAGGGCCAGAAACTTTCGATCCTCACACCTTTGAGAACAAATAGAAACTACAAATAAAATAGGGTGGCGGTTTGGGAGGGAGCAAGCTGAAGACTGGCTCCTGCTGCCGTTCTGCATTGCTGTTAGGTGTCCCAGGGCTCAGGCCAGCCGGTTGCTGGGTTGGACAGGAAATTAAACTGTCACAGGTATATGAGAAATGCGATTTGCCACCCCAGGGGCAAACAGGTGGGTTTTTAAGGAAGCACTGTGAGGTGTGAAGGCTCACGCCCTCTTCACACCCTGGACAGGGCTCACTCTGGGGAGGTTTGCAAGGCGAGGGTGTGTGCTCCTGGTGCCATCCTGCTGTCCTTCAGCTCTCACTCAGAGCAGCTTTCCACGTTGTTTAAAACAGCCCTCTTGTTGAGTTAGGCATCCGCTCTCTGGGGATTTGCCACTTCCAGAGCCCAGGGACTTCACTTATTGGGAGCTCCTGGCCTCTGGCTCTTTGTCTGGTCTCTGTCACCTGCAGTGTTGCCTCAGACATGCGTGTGGGTGCCACCCAGGTCACCAGCACAATGGAGGGGCCAGAGATTTTCCTCTCAGGGCATGATGAGCTCTGTGGTTCCACTTCCTTCCGTCTGTGTTCTCAACTGCTGTCATTGGGATGGCTTCTTAGTTCTTCTACCAAGAGAGCGAGGGGTGCTGAGAGGTATCGGGGTACCAAGGCAACAGCACAGCATGGGCTAACCTCAGAATCAACAGAGACCCAAAGGGGACTTGCTCAGAACAGAGGGGGCTCCTGATGTCCCAGCCCCCACACCAGTGTCCCCAGGGCCTCGCCCTTTCTTCTGTAATTGCTGGTGGGTGAGGGGCAGGAAGCTGGGAAGTGGCCCCGGGACCCAGGAGGCTGGAGGAGGCGTGCTCATGATCCCCGCTGGAAGAGTGGCTCTTCCTCCTTTCTCTCCTCAGCCTCCGGGGCCTGCCCCGCCCTGAGAGCAGCCTCTGCTCTGCTCAGAGCTCACAGACACATTCCGTTGCCTTTCTGGAGGATAAACAGCTTTCCTGACCCCCAAATGCATGATAAAGCTCATAATTTAGATGCAATTAAATTAATTTAGCCTTCTCGCCTGACCTCAGAGTCAGTGGTCCATCGGGGAGGTGCGGTTGGAGGTGTGTGCTCCCCGTGGACAAGACCGACCTGGAGGCTGCCTTTCGCCATCACAGGGTGGTGAGCTGGGTCTCAGGTGTTAGCCCCGTTGGCATCGTGCTGGGAGACAGCCTCGCACATTTGGCCCAGTGAAGCGAGAGCAAGCACTGTGGGCACAGTTTCAACTGGACATTGAAAACGAAGCTCATCCATCCGTTTGGTGAGGGGCTCAAGGGAGCTTAGGCCCTGTAGTCGGGAAAGACTCTGGGGTCTGTCTGTGTGTGGCTGTCCCCTGTTTCTCCTGTACCTTGATGGCTGAGGCTGGATGACAGAGGTGGGGGTTGGGGACACAATACGCCCAGCCTGTGGCCCAGAGAGGGACAATGATATCGTCTAGCAGCATGCTGACGTATGGAATGCCTTTGCACCTGACTGGCAGGGCCGGCCACACGTAAACATCAGCGGACGATGGACGCAGGCTGCTGCGAGTCAGTAACGCGCACCTCGCTCACCTGCTAGGCCTGCCCTTGGTCGATGTCTCCGCCTTGATTTTCTAGACATTTTCCCCAAAGTGAACTCCATCTGGTATCAACTGAACAGCCTGGGCTGGTGTGTTTTGAGCACATCCAAGGATAACAGGGAGCGTGAGCAGGACTAGAGGTCCCCTCTCGGGGCGGGTGCCCTCGGGCAAGCACACCATCGCCACAGCACTTGCCAGGATGTTCCCCTGCCCAGGTCCTGCCGTGGTCTAACGAGGATTAGCTCAGCACGAATGAAAACATGTGGTGCCTGGGAGGTTTCCCTTTGCTCCAACACATGCTGTGTCTTTCCAGGTCACTTGGCCTCCTTGGAATGGATCATTGATGAAAATGTTTGTCCGTGTTGTTTCTGATAGGTGGTCAACTACTAACTCATCTTATGCTCCATCATGTTTGGAGCCCAGCTTTGAATAAGCAAAGATGCGATATTTTATGATAGGGGTAAGGGAAGGTTGTTGGAAACTGTATCCCAGAAAGTAGACAGAAATGTCCACACAAGGTCTCTATGCAAACGAAAGGAATGGAGCTGAGTGTGAGGCAGCACTGACTGCGGACACTGGCACAGGCAGGTGGGCTCTGCGGGGAGTACACTCACCTCCTCAGGAGGAGTCTGAAATCCTGAGCAGATGGCCTAAGGTCAGCGTATCTCTGTTCAGTGTGATGACAGGGTTTACTAAGAACCTTTGAGGTTTGTTAATCCACGCTATTTATAAATGTGCTGATGAGCATACTAGTAGAGATGGCTGGCATTCTCTACATATGGCAAACCGCTTGGGTTTTTAGGAATTTGTTGATTCTTACAGCTGTCATTGAGGGGCCTGAGGCTGTTTCACTGGCTCAGCGCCCCCTACTGGCAGCTGCTGGAACAACGGGCAGAGTCCTTAGAACGTGGCTGCTCAAGTGGGGCCCAGGCGCTTGCTGGGAGGGCAGTCTTGGAGCCCATGCAGACCTCTGAGGCAGGACCTGTTTCTTAAACGGCCCCCGGGGGTGGTGTGACAGACTGACATGCTCGCTTTCTCGGACTCTACCTCTGGTCCAGCCTGCATTTCTCCCATGGCCTTCAGGCTACCAGCTCCTGCTACAAATGTGCTCATTATTAGAGGAATTCTTCTTGGGACTACATTTTTTGGAGAAACAGCCTCTTGCCAGGGGGTGCCTCCCCCCAGGGAGGTGAGGAATTGTGTACAGGGATGGTAACCCGGAACAAACAGATTTCGAGATTTCACACCCTTCCTTGGATCCCTGTTGGTGGCCAGATGCCTTTGATCAATCATCTCTTGTCCCTTCCATTCTCCCTTCTGTTGACATAAAAGACACCTGAATTCTGGGCTCTTGGAAGACGGATTTGAAGAACCATCTGCTTGACTAGGCACCTTCTCAATCAATACAACTTTCCTTACTCCAACTCTGCTGTTTGGAGCACTGGCCTTTCGCAGTGTGGGCACGTGGACTTTGGACCGTAACAAGGGGTGTGCACATTTGAGTTTGAGAAACACTGCTTTGGAAACAGCTAGAAACTGGCATTTGGGGAGGCCAAGGCTTCACATTGGCATCACAGATGGCATCTGGAAGGAAACACAGTTCTCTGGTGGCAGAGTGGACTTGACTCAGGGGTCACAGCCACTGCCAAGTGGTCCTAAAAATGGTGACGAAGACGAGGGAACCACTGCTGGGTGCCAGACCCACCACTCTCACCGACTCCTCCAGCACTCAGTGCGGGAGGGGTTCTTGCTCTCTGTGTCCCAGGCGAACCGACAATGCAGAGAGGGTCAGCTGTACGAGGTGGAGCTGCAGGGACCTGGGTGGTGCTCACCATGAGACTGGAGCTTTACCCACGGTAAGTGCCGCGTGCACACTGAAGGGGGGGCTCACACACACCTGACATGTCATCTCCTCCCAACAATCTTCTGAGAAGACGATCCCCAGGTAACAGATGGGGACACTGAAGTACAAAGTTAGGTAACTGTCCCAAGAGTGGGAACTCGAACGAATCCCAAATCTGATGCCACTCCCTTTCTTCCTCTCGCACCGAGCCACCCCCACGCCATCACTTCACGGCCCTTTCCGAGGCAGGCCTCAGGCCCGTGCAGGGAAAACAACAAAACCCGAAAGCTTTGGCTGCACCAAGTGGGTCTTGCTCTTCGATGTAACTGAAAAATAACCGGAGGGCTTCTTCTCTCATTTCCAGGACAATCAGCGATGGGACTAGGGGTGCGGAAGGAAGGTAGTGCTTGTTCATTGTGGTGGCAGCTTCTGGAAGAAAGGCTTGAAGCTTTCCTGATGGGCAAGTCGCAAGCAAGAGAGGTTTCAAAGCTCTTGAATACCTGGGGGCGTCGCTTCCACACACGTGTGGTTTCACTTACACTCGTTATTCAGGAGGAAAAACGGAAACCAGGGAGGTCATGGCTCCCTGGCAGGTACAGTCCCTGAGGCCCAACCAGGCTCTGTCCGGAGCCCACGCAGGCCTGAAGAGGATGATGGCCCAAAGGCAGGCGCGATGGTGACCAGTGGCAGCCCTCTGGCCTCCCTCTGACTACTTGATGGTGCTGGAAACTAGGTTTATCTCCCCCCCCCCCCCCCATTTTAACAATAACTGTGTGGTGCTTTGCCACTCCTCCTGAGGGTATTTGGATGGGCCACGACACAGTAACCAGCATTGTAGCTCAGTCCAGCTGCACAACAGCTGGGGAGGTGGGTATCTTTGGCAGATGAGGAAACAGGAATTTAAACTCAGTTAAATTCCTGAAGTTCCAGAGCAGGGTCCATAACGCACATCAGGGCTCTCCGTGGGGTCCCGGCAGCCCCTGGGGACCGTGAGCCTGTATTCTCAGCCCCACCCGAGCACGCTAAAGCGGGGCTGGGTGACTCCAGCCCGGGGCTCCTGGGAGAATCTCAGCCCCGCACTTCACAGAAGCCGTCATCTCTTTAAGGATGGAAGCGCACAGGACAGGGAAGCACCTGGGATGGCGGAGCGCCCCAGGCAGGTTCAGGCTGCAGTCCAGGGCTCACTCCCGCACAGCCGGCACCCCTGGCCTCCGCCAGCCCTCACACGTGTGCATCTGTCACACGCTTCCCCGGGGTTCGTGCCAGGTTCTCTTTTACTATGGGGTGTGTAATCCACTACCCATGGACTTGGGCTATCAAGGGCATCAGCTTGCCTGGCCAGGGCCCAGGTACATCACAGCCAAACAAACCAAAGCAGGGTTCTCAGGCGGAGGCAAAGGCGTTCCCAACCACTGACCAAGGCTCAGGAAGGGCAGAGCCGGTGGGACCTGGGCGCCAGCTAGCACACTGGGGTCCTGACTAGGTTTCACCTAGTTCCTGGGCTGGCTAGAGCTGCTGACGGCAGTTCTGTGAGTTTGGGCCTCATTACTGACCCTCTAGCCCCATCTTCTGATTCCTGAGCATGAGCCCTGCGCAGGGGAAGTGGAGACCTCGAGGTGGAGAGAGTAACTTTCATGTCCACACTTGAGAGCCTGGCCCATGCAGGGCTGCATTCACCATGTCACCCCACATGGCCCATCTGGCTGCATCTCCCCATTTCTCAGATGGGAAAGCAGAGGTTATGCATGAGAACTAACAATTGTCTAGAGCTTTGTAGTACTTCGCAAAATACCTTGGCATCTGTGGTCTCAATTGTTTTATCCAAGAATTGCATGACATGGATAATTCAGATTTTAGCACCCCCAAATTACAGATGAAAAAACTGAGGCTCATAGAGGTTATGAGATTTATTCAAGGTCACTTGTCCAAAGTTACTAACCTGAGCCTCTGACTCATAGTACAGCAAACCTTTTTCATGGAATTGCTTTCCGATTGGTTAGACCATGGAACATTTTTGTTTATGCCTTTACTGTACTTAACTTGTTTAGGTGCCAGGACTGGCCTCTGTCTAACACACCATGTAATACCAGACATCAATATTGAACCAGTACCGTTCTTATGGAAGGACAAAGTGCACTCACATTCCTTGGTGTTGGGGGGCGCCAGGAGGCAGGAATAGCAGACCATGCCGTAGATGTTCCTGGGTCTGTTTTCCAATATGTAGTAGCTACAGGGAGGGCAAACAAGACAAAGTAGACAGGTGAGCTGGGCACTACCACAAGCAAATGCTGACCACTTGGCATACCCACGACCAGAGCATGATCCAAATCAGGCCTGAGACAGATGCCTGGGAAGCAGGAGCCCTGCTCAGGCAGCAGCCCATTTTGATAACTGAGTTTCCTTGGAGGTTTTCAACTTGTCTTAAAACGAATTTCCCCCCAATACTGGGCCAGTTTGGGTCTTATAAAAATCTCCTCCCCTTTTTGGTTCCTTTCACCGATGAGTTTGTTAGTGTGCACATGTCATCACCATCTTCATCAACATCCTCCACCTAAACATCTGTGTGCCCAACGTGTGCATGCCCGCCACCACGTGTATGCACCGCCACCACGTGTATGCACCGCCACCACATGTATGCACTGCCACCACATGTATGCACCGCCACCACATGTATGCACCGCCACCACGTGTATGCACTGCCAGCACGGGTATGCACTGCCACCACGTGTATGCACTGCCAGCACGTGTATGCACTGCCACCACGTGTATGCACTGCCACCACGTGTATGCACTGCCAGCACGTGTATGCACCGCCAGCACGGGTATGCACCGCCACCACGTGTATGCACCGCCAGCACGTGTATGCACCGCCACCACGTGTATGCACTGCCAGCACGGGTATGCACCGCCACCACGTGTATGCACCGCCACCACGTGTATGCACTGCCACCACATGTATGCACTGCCACCACATGTATGCACCGCCACCACATGTATGCACCGCCACCACGTGTATGCACCGCCAGCACGTGTATACACCGCCACCACGTGTATGCACTGCCAGCACGGGTATGCACCGCCAGCACGGGTATGCACCGCCACCACGTGTATGCACCGCCAGCACGTGTATGCACTGCCAGCACGTGTATGCACTGCCACCACGTGTATGCACTGCCAGCACGGGTATGCACCGCCAGCACGGGTATGCACCGCCACCACGTGTATGCACCGCCACCACGTGTATGCACTGCCAGCACGTGTATGCACTGCCAGCACGTGTATGCACTGCCACCACGTGTATGCACCGCCACCACGTGTATGCACCGCCAGCATGGGTATGCACTGCCAGCACGGGTATGCACCGCCACCACGTGTATGCACCGCCACCACGTGTATGCACCGCCACCACGTGTATGCACCGCCACCATGTGTATGCACTGCCAGCACGGGTATGCACTGCCACCATGTGTATGCACTGCCACCATGTGTATGCACTGCCACCATGTGTATGCACTGCCAGCACGTGTATGTACTGCCAGCACGTGTATGCATTGCCAGCACGTGTATGTACCGCCACCACGTGTATGCACCGCCACCACGTGTATGCACTGCCACCATGTGTATGCACTGCCAGCACGGGTATGCTCTGGTTAGCGCTTTGGGTGTCTTGCCAACCAGAGATTCAGGCACCTTTGAGCGCTCCTTCAGTGAATGCCCGTAGATGTGTCTCTGCCTGTGACACTGGGACCTCTCAGGGAACACTTGCTGACCACCAGTGAGCGGCACTGGCTGGCAACATGGCTGTAGCAATGTCCAGTGAGGTCACCACAGAGGGCTTTAGAGAGAGCCTGAAGTACAGCCAGGTCATTATTTGCTTCCTCCTCAGGAAGCCCTTGTCCGAAGACACCCATATAAATTCATGCTGGGGTTGTGACATTTAAAGAAAAAGACAAAGCCTTCACAGTGGTGTCTTTTGAGCTTCCTGATGTCAATACACCAGCCCCACGACCATGCTGGCTCTAAGAACACCCTGCCCAGAGCCTGCCACCATGGGCTGCCGTTCTCTGCAGGCCACACCTCCTGGGCCTCCACCTCCTGGCCTCCCCTCCCAGCCTCACAGCTCAGCCTCCCTTCCACCTGCAGGCAGGCTTTGGCACTTCTCTTGATGCATGCTTGTTTTCCATAAATACACATTCAGCGGTGATCATGGAGCCAGCTATTGCATGGTGAGAAATCAATTAATAAAGTGAACTGGTGCCCGTGTTCTCCCTTACTACAATTTCAAAAAATGAAAAATCCCTCTCCGCTGTTGAATACTTCCATGGTTGTTTTAAAATCTCTTTCATTAGCCATGCACACCTAGGCCCCGCTGATGGCAGTGGTAAGTGGTAGCATGGAGCATGACTTCGGGGCGGGGAGTGGGGGGTGTCTTCGGACTCTAGGGGCTAGGAGCTGAACCATTATCAGTAACATTATGATCATAATTACCTGCCCTTCCTCAGAGCGTTTTATCCCCAGATTCCTGTGTATCTAAAAACATTAATTAACCAATTTCAAACATCCCTCAGAGAAGCCAGCACAGCCAGGTTCACAATTAAACCTCTGGAAAAAGCCTCTCTCAAATGCACACCTTGTCCCCTCCAGAAGCCATCTGTGCTGGGGAAGCAGGAAGCCACGGAGGCCTCCAGCTCATGGGCTCCAGGAGGGGCGTGTCTGCACCAGGAGGGGCGTGTCTGCACCAGGAGGGGCGTGTCTGCACCAGGAGGGGCGTGGCCTAACCAGGGCAACGGTCTCTGGGCTTCAGGTCGGACAGGCCAGTCCTCCTGCAGCTTTTTGACATACAGACCCAGAGTTGCCTCTGCGACCTGAGAAGGAATCTATCTGCAAGAAGGCCTCCTCATGGTTAACTGGGTCCAAATTCATAACAAGAGTCCGGCAGCCATTGCCGACAAAGGCCTCTCACATAGGCTGCCTTTCAGGGAAAAACTGCAGACTGAACCTTCAGCTCCTCCCGGTGCTCCTGCCTGATGAGGCCATCCTGATGAAGGAGTTTCTGGTATTGTATTTCAACCAGTGGGCTGAGACCTGCCCTGTCCATTTAAAATTACAGAGCTATAACCTTATTTGCATCTTACTAACCAATCAGAGCTGCTCCATAACAACCAATCAGAATACATGAAGCTGACCAATTAGCACAGTGCTATTTGGACCAGACTGTGCAAATTTGGATTCCTCATTTGCATAAAAATGGACCAATCAGGGACAATGATGGGGACTTTATGAAAACTGGCCTCCTCTTTATCTCAGTGGAGCACAAATTTGGTTTTCACTAGGGGCTGCTTCTCTGGGCTTTGCAAACTGTTTACCTGAATAAAGTTTCTTCTTTTACCACACCCTAGATTGGGGACTACTGTTGGCATTAGATTGGTGGCAGGGAACTAATCTACTGTTAGTTGCTCCTCCTTTCACCTCCACCTCTAGTGCATTCTTCTCCCCCAGATTGTGAATGCCTCTCTTCCTGACCTGGGAGTCCCTCAGGGCCAGCCTTCTTCATGCCTGCATTCCTAGTACCTTGCGCTAGGTGATGAGGAGGGAAGGTGTTAGGCAAGTATTGACTGGAAGAGAAGTGAATGAGACCAAGTTTTTCTCTATAGAATTTCAAAGTGCTAAGACTGACAGAAGTCCAAGGGCTTTTTGTACACCTTTCCTCATTTTCAAAAGCAGAACCACAGCTAACCCCATCCTGGTTAATAGCCTGGTGCTGAGCTCCACTTTGGATGAAGATTCACAGCCACGTGGGTGAGTGTAGGACACTTGGTCTTAGAACTGGGCACCCAGTGGGTCCCAGGGGACACCAGGCTCTGTGCACACTAGGGGCAACTCCACCTGGGATCAGTCAGCTGCCTTTGCTGGGCACACAGGCACCTCCTTGGGCAGGCTGACGGCTCCCATCCTGAGTGGTCCTCTCTCTGACTCCCAGATGGCTGCCACTACGCCTCCTGTCCTGGCTGCGTGACTGCACCAAGCTGTGTAATGTACTCAACAGCGTAGTTGAAGAAACAATATGGAAGGGCTATAATTTTTTAAAAAATGTTGGCTCCAGGAGGTTGTTATAAAATCATGAGTGTTAAATATGTCACACATTTCCTAGCATATATTGCACAGAACATTTTTAAATGTTGGGTTTTTCTCTTTAAGACTAACCTCAACTCCTTGTGTTTAGTTTACCCCCACACCTCTCACTCCCAGCCAGAGAGAAGTGGAGACTCACTGGTTAGCTTCTATGAACTTGAAGCTGGGTGCTTACTTAGGGAGCTGTGCCCGGCTAGAGTATCAGACCCCTTTGTCTTTCTGTGAAGGTCTAATTTCCCACTCTTCGATCTCTATTTAGACTTTTCCCTGGATCTTTTTTTTTCTTTCTGCTTTTCTTTAAGGGTTGATTAAGGTGGGTAATCCAAGACAAGATTCAGTTTAAATGTGCCTCTAGAATCTTCTGAGTGTTAGATTTTCTCCAAAGGTCCCCTTTTCTTAGAGCTCCTGAGCTTGTAATGGATGCCACTGAGCTCTTTGATGCTCCCTTTGCCCTCTACAATGTTGGTATGTAGAAGCAACCACCGTGCCCTTTGTCCCTGTTTTCCAAACATCCTAGAATGCCTTCTTTGCAGGGAATGGACGTGGTGTGGAAGCCAGCCAGCAGGAGTTTCTCCACTGGGTAACTGGATGCCTTGGGGGAGGTTATGGAATTGCAGCTCTTCTCTCTTCCTCTTCTCAGGTTTTATTCCCTGGTCCTCCCACACAAGTCTTTCTCAACAGGAAAGCCCCATGTACTGCTCATTGTTCAGCCAGTGTCTTGGCCACATTCTGATATATAGCAGAGAGGGCAAAGAATGAGAAGATGGTGCTTGCCAAACCACAAAGGGGGAGCAGGCCAGGGCAACCTGTGGTGTCAGGAAGACAAATAGGAGGCAGTCTGCATCCGCAGCCTGGGGACCACGGGGACTTGGGAATGAAAACAGCCTTTCATGGAGCTGACGGTGCCAACTTGCCAAAACTCCCTATAATCCTCCTTTGTGACATAGCCTGAGAGCTTCATTTTGTCTCAAAACCTAGGAGGAGGGAGGCCTTTGGGATCCCACCCTGATAGAGCATTGTGCTTATTAGAGCCAGGATGAGGAGGTTGGGCCTCCAGATAAAGTAGGGCCCTCTATTTCCGTGGCCTTGGGGTAGGGAGTGATTTATTTGAGGTCCTATCACAGCACAGCCAAAATGGAAGCTGACTATGTTTTCACTTCCGCGGAGTAAGGAGAGGTGCGCTGAGGCGTGTCTGTTGCACAATATCCTTCACACTCAGCCAGCGCTCCCTCACCTTGTCCCGGTGCCGGAGACAAAGTGTGGAGGGAGCAGGTCACTGTTCTCATGGAGCAGGGAGGGCGTCACTCAAGATTTCAGGCTGGGAAGATCCTTGTCAACAGATGCTGGCCTCCCTGCTGATTCCACAGAGGGCTGTCTGGCCTTTGAAGCCTTCCGAAGGCAGGGAGCTCACAACCATCCCCCTGTCAGACTGCTTTCTGGTAAATGTATTGGTACCAAACCAATTGTCTTCATTGCCACAAGCAGCCTTTCTGGTGACTGAGCCAGCACCTGCCCATGGGACAGGTCATTTACTGCACTGGCCCCCGGGCTTGTCCCCTCTACAGGAAAGTCTCTGTGGGTCCAAGTAAGAATGAAGCAGACGGCTCAATGTGCATGCTCACTACCCCTTTTAGAGCACCGGAGTAAAGTCTGGCTGCGTCTCACAGACACAGAGGGTCAGACAGCAATGCTCCGGGGCCAGGCTCCATCTTGTATCCATTCCTCTTCCTCCTCTATGGAGCTGCCTTATGGGGAAGCCTATCTGGACCAGTCACTCCCACACCACTAACGGGTAGGTGACTTCCAGATGTGGCCTGAGCTGCTTATTTACCTGTGTGTTAGACACATTGTTCTGCATGTAACAACCACCTCAAATTCCACACATCCGTCCTCCATCTTTCCTCCAACTCCCCACTAAAGTTATTCTTCCTCCTGTAGTCCTCATCTTAGCAAATGGCCTCACTGTCCACACAGCTGGCTGACGGACACCTGAGAATCCTCTTCAAAATCTCCTTCCCCAAATCCCACACGCACACGGGCTGCAACTCCTGTGTCTGCTGTCTTCCAACAAGCTCTTGAATTTTCCCTCTCCTTCCAGCTTCCAATGCCTTCGCCTCGCCCTGATCCTCACAACTTCCCACCTCATCCCTGTTCCCCAGGCTCCCATCTCTTCTTGCTCAACAGTTTTTATCTTCACTGCTGCCAAGGGGTCATCCTAAGGTTGATTATGCCCTACACCAGCTTATACGTCTGCACCAGCGTCGAGCTAAAGACACGAGCCCTCAGCATCATTTTCCAGTCTAGTTTCTCCACACCCACCTGTGTGCCTCCCACTTGGCTCAGGGATGCAGCTCCACATCCTGTCAGACTGCTCACCCTCTGGGCTTTGGCTGAGCACCTGCACTTCTCAACTCTGTTCCACCCATCCCAGCATCATCCTGAGAAATCTTCTAAGAGCCCAACTGACCCCAATCACAGAACGGCCCTTCCTGGACTTCTTGAGCACTGCGTGCCTCCCACACTGTGATCACAGGTTTTCTCGTCTCTCCTCCACTGGAAAGAGAGGCACCACGTCTTTCCTCTTTGTCTCACTAGTACCTACCTGGAGGACTCTTAATGTAAAGGTTTACTAAAATAAATCCTAGGTTGTGAATGTCAGGTCAGATTCTCACACTGACAGGCTCTCAAAATAAGTTGAGGTTTTGCAAAAAGGGTTATTTTCTTTCCAACGCTGAGCATGGCAAGGGGAGCATGCTTTTCCTTGGCACGTCTATAGTTAATCCATGAAACTCTGCATTTCTTTCATGAATTATGTACCCGCAGCAATTAAAAGCAATCAAGAGAAAAGTCCCGGGAACTATAAGTTACCAGAGACTGATTCTAGCCATCTAAAGCAGGGGTCCTCAAACTTTTTAAACAGCGGGCCAGTTCACTGTCTCTCAGACCGTTGGAGGGCCGGACTATAGTTTAAAAAAAACTATGAACAAATTCCTATGCACACTGCACATATCTTATTTTGAAGTAAAAAAACAAAACGGCAAAAACACCCAGTAGTTTGAGGATGCCTGGTGTAAAGTCAAGGTCCTTCTGATCTCTCTCCTTCAAGCCCAGTGTCTGCAGGCCCTCCACAGACGTGTGACCCACTGGGTGGGATGGATTGACTGCTTCTTCATCTTCTTCTTTTTTTAAATATATTTTTATTGATTTCAGAGAGGAAGGGAGAGGGAGAGAGAGCTAGAAACATCAATGATGAGAGAGAATCATTGATCAGCTGCCTCCTTCACACCCCTACTGAGGATCGAGCCTGCAACCCGGGTGTGTCCTTGACCAGAATTGAACCCGGGAGCTTTCAATTCTCAGGCCGACACTCTATCCACTGAACCAAACCAGCTAGGGCTCGACTACTTCTTCTAACACTTCCCTCTGGTGGAGCCCCCACAACACAATGATCACAGCAACTAAAGTAAAGAAAACCCAGTGAAAGGACTTTTATTTCATCAATAGAGGCCCGGTGCATGAATTTGTGCACCAGTGGGGTCCCTCAGCCTGGCCTGTGGGATTGGGGCAAAACTGGTTCTCCGACATCCCCCGAGGGGTCATGGATTGCGAGAGGGTGCAGGCCAGGCTAAGGGACCCCACTGGTGCACGATCGGGGCTGGGGAGGGATGCGGGAGGTTGGCCAGCTGGAGAGGGACTGCGGGAGGGCTCCAGGGTGTGTCTAGCCCATCTCATTCAGTCCCGATCTGCTGGACTCCAGCAGCAAGTGAACCTACTGGTTGGAGCATCTGCCCCCTGGTGGTTAGTGCATGACATCGCAAGCAGTTGAGCGGCCTTAGCTTATCATTAGCATACTAGTAGCCCATTTGCAGGAAGAATCCTGCAAGCGGCCGCTGCGGCCGAGTGCGCTGCCGCTGCTGCCACCATTGAGGCCGCAGCGCCTGCACCCATGCACCGCTGCCGCCCGCCCTGCTCTGCTCCACCCTGCTCCGCTCCGCTCTGTCCTGCTCTGCTCCACCCCGCCCCGCCCCTCTCTGCCCCACCCTGTTGCTCTCCGCCTGGGCTTTCCCTCTGGCAGCCACCTTGCTTTCCACTTTTCCTCCCTCTTACTTCTAAGTTGTCTTCAGTCTTCATTCCTCCCTCCCTCAGTGTATGCAAATTAACCGCCATCTTGGTTGGGGTAATTTGCATACTCGCCCTGATTGGCTGGTGGGCGTGACTTTGGCTGGTGGGCATGGCTTGGGCGTAGCGAAGGTGCCGTCAATTTGCATATTTGTCTATTATTAGGTAGGATTAGGCTTTGATTGGTTGAATGGAAAACTGGACGACCGGACACTTAGCATATTAGACTTTTATTATATAGGACTAGAGGCCCGATGCATGAAATTCATGCAAGGGGCTTGGCCCCCTGCCGCTGAGGTGGCCGCCTCTGCCTCGGCTCCCGCTGCCGTGGCTTCATCTGGAAGGTTGTCCAGAAGGACGACTGGTCTAATTAGCATATTACGCTTTTATTATTATAGATATTTTCTAAGAGAATAGATTAACATCTTCTTTGGGTATAGCTACCTGTTTTTGTGTTGTTTTTTTTTCCTGAAAAGGTTCTGGAATAAGGTTCTCATGATTTCTTTATTCATTTGAAAAATATGTTTGAATCAACCTCTGTGTCAGGGACATTGACGTGGTTGTCCCTGTGGGGTTTGGATAGGCAGGTCTGTAACTCAGGACGTAGGTCTGAACTCATGACAGAAACTAGGGAGACTGGAGGTGGGGGGTGGACAAATCACCAGCAGAGAGATGGTGGTGGAAGCCATGGAAATGGATGTTTCTCAGTAACAAATTTGAATTAGGGTTAATTTCTGCGAGTTTAAAATATCTCCTCATTTAAAAGTGTTATTCACTTTCAGTCTATTCCTAAATTGGTGTGACTTTCTGCCTTTTTTGTACTTCCTTTTTCTTAGACTAATGGCCAGTGTTCTCATTTGAATGTGTTCTTATTTTCTTCCTCCTCTCAATTCAGCACAGTGAGATGACGGGTAAACAAGCAGTTTGTGAAGTACAGTGTACTATTCAGAATGCTGCTGCCTCCATGACCACCACCATGGCCTGCACCCTCGCCAGCTCCATCAGCGCCCCCACGCGCTCCATCACCCTTCAGCCTCACCACTCTTAGTTTCCAGGCGCCCATGCAAGCATTACGCTGTGTGGCCACCAGAGGGAGGCAGCGGCAACTGCAGCGGCTTGTGTTTACTGGGCATCTAGGCTGCACCTCCCTCATCTCAAGGAGAACTTGCTAATGTGTCCTGCCCGCGTGAAGGAAGATTTTTATCCTTCTTTCAGGATAACTGCATTTGCACTTTGCTTTTTCTGGGGAAGACTTTTGATACATAACAGAATTGTGGTGGAATTATATGCACATTACACTCAAATATTCCTCTCAGTGACTTTTATCTTTAGTTGTCCTCAGAATACTACAAGTAACACTCTTGTATGGAATCTTAGTGTTTTTTCCCAAAGCATCCCACATGTGTTATCTCATTGTAAGTAGTCAGCAGCTTTGTTTGATTTGAGTAGTCGGAACGTCTGGCTGATGTTGGCTCAAAGCACACAGAGACTGAGCCTGGGCCGGCTGCCTGCTCGGGAAAGGTGGCAGGACTCGCCATGCTAGGTGCCATGTGTCCTTATTCCCGATATGTGCCGCCTCTCTGCATGCCGCCCCGCGTAGAACGGGCAGACAGCAGGAGTGATGCTGCACTGCAGCCCGAGGTGCTCGTGTTCTCAGAGGGCCCCCCGAGACACGCAGGGGTTTCTGAGAGCGTGTCCTGGGTGCGGTTTGGAGCGCCCCATGCTTACCCAGGGAGACAAGGCCCACACTCGGCGTCATTCTCCATGTCCCCCGGCATCAGCACGGTGGCCCGGAAGAAGCCCTCGCAGTCTTTGTGGCGCCTGCATATCTGGTAGCCTCCTTTGGAAAACTTCTCTGCCGGGCAGGGAATGCAGCCATAGTCCTCATCTTTGGTGCCATAGCCACAGGACTGGCCAAGGAAGAGGACAGAGGACACAGGTGAGTACAGGGTCACACCTGCCAGGACCAAGCCTGCAGTCTTGGGGCACACCCCGTGACGGGCACACAAGGCCCATCAGGCACAGCGGAGCACCGGGTGCACTGGGCACTGATGTATTAGGGACCACATGCAGAGCAACACAAAGTATGGTGACAATACCCCATGAAGGCCCCGGGGGCTGTGGTCTGGCAGCCAGGCAGGGGGCCTTACCAGGTACGGCTCCTCCCCCGGCCCACACTGGGGACACTCATGGCACAACCCTGTGGTCTGGTTGTAGTACTCATTCTCGCCGCAGTTGCTGTATTCTGCTCTGGCTGAGCACATCAGAGACACCTGCCACAAGAAAGGGGTCATTGGGTTTCATGCCTCCTTGAAGACACACAGTTACTCAGTCACTCAGGGTCCGTGCCTAGACAGCCCCAGGCCGGGTGAGGAAGGGCCCGCTCGGTCCGTTAGTGCTCACTCAGTGCCCCATTTCCAGGAACTTAGCTGGTAAACGGGGCAGGCCACCCTGCTTCCATAGTCTGGCCTCACTCCTGCCTCCCCTGGTCCCACACCCATCCCACCTTGGAGGCCTGATCCGAACTCTCTTCCCCCTGAAATCTTTCTTCCATTCTTCCCAAAGTCAAGAATGAGGCAGTTCCTGGCCAAGCCTCTAGCACAGCAGGTCTCTCAGTCACATGGTGCCTCTTTTCCTCCCCTGAGGGCTCCTGGTAGAGGCTTGGATCTTTCTCAATTGTATGGCCCACAGATGTGGCTTGTCACATAGGCATGTGTATATCACAAGGTAAATAAGCATTTAAGGGCATTTCTATCCATGAAATCCTATAAAGGGAGTCACCAACCAGGGAAGTCTAGTTCAAACCCTGGGCACTGTTCAGTGTGTTGCAGGAGTTACCTTTTTGCATCCTCAGAAGAACTCAGTGAAGAAGATGCTATTGTTCCCATTTTACAGCCATGTAAACTGAGGCTTAAGAGGCCAAGGAACCTGCCCAAGGAAGTGTGGCTGGTGAAGGACACAGCTTGGAAGGGGCTCCCACTGGAATCTCTGCCAAGGCTGTGCAGTGCGGGCAGGTGTCCTGACCCACTTACCACCAGGACAGGGAGCCAGGGCATCTGTCTGTCGTCTCCCACGTGGGCCATGCTCTCCCACAGGTTCACCTGAAAGATATACCTCATCAGCATCAGTGCCTGCAGGGCCTGAGGCTGCTCCAGTTGCCTTCATTGTATCCCCCTGGGTCAGAGGGACCTCCCAAAACCAGAGCGAGGAACGGATAGGCCCCAAAGATAAGGCAGATTTAAGCTGAGTATCAGGCCCTTGGACTGACTCCACCACGGTCCTCCCAGCATCACCCCATTCCGGGAAAGAGCCCCAGAAAGGTGGGACGGGAGCACACTGCAGGCCACAGCGAAGCGGCACTGACCAGCTTTCACCTGCTGCAGAGTCTGAAGACCCTGGTGAGCGTGCTCCAGGCTAGTGCTGATCCCCTGGCTGCAGGGGGCCCTGAGATCAGACGGCCCTCCCCACCTGACTTCCTGCTCTCCCAGCCCCTCGTAAGGTTCATCCCTCTCTCTGTGAAGAATGGGTCATCTGTCAAACTGAGAGAATTATCAGTCCAACCACTTAACTCTACAGTTGAGGCAACTGAAGCCCAGGAGGCTAGTGACTTGCCTAAGGTCACCCGCTAATGGACAGAGGAAGCCAGCTCCGTTCTCAGATGCTTCTCCCAAGTACTAAACTGATGCACTGCTTTGAAGGAGGAGGTGTTATTTTTCACTTTCAGAATGGGAGACCCGTGTTTCCAACTCAAAGCACTTGTACCCAGGAGCCCCCTATACAAAGGGAGACACTGTGCTCATGTGAGCACCTACATTCCCCAGTTGCCACATGCTGGGTCACCGTTTCTTGCTTTGACAGAGGGGAGGAATTAGTGACAAAACAGCTGAGTTATGTGAGGAACCTTCAGAATCACCCGCCGCCTCAGACCATGTGTCATCCTATGAATCCCCTGGTTCTCAGTGAGCCAATTGGTCATGGAAACCTGTAATCCCCAAATACCACCCCAAAATGACTATACAGGAACACAAAGCAGAAAATGATAAATGGGAAATCCATTTTTTTTTCTTTAGGAGAAAACACCTGAACTCTGTCTTTACAATACAATATCCTAAAGGCATTAGGGAGGAAAGCAGCCAAAAGATTATTTATTGGGAATAGGAAGTTACGTTTGAGAAAGGAGGAGGGCGTGTCAAACTGGTTTGCATGCCATATGGGCTATTAGCTCTTCAGCAGCAGAATCCGGAGAGGCAGAGGGTGTGGACGAAGGGAGCCCTCATGCACTGCTGGTGGGATGCAGAATGGTGCCACCACTGTGGAAAACAGTGTGGAGGGAGGTTCATAAAAGAATAAAAAATGGAACTTCCTTTTGACCCAGCAATTCCAATTCTGCGAATATAGTCTAAGAAACCCAAAACATTAATTTGAAAAAATATGTACGTCCTTATGTTCATTGCTGTTATTTACAACTAGAGGCCCGTTGCACGAAGATTTGTGCAATAGGCCTTCCTTCCCCTGGCTGCCGGCACCAGTTTTCCTCCGGCAACCGGGATCCAGGCCTTCGCTCCAGCAGCAGCGGAGAAGCCAAGCCTCAAGGCTAGGCTTCTCTGCTCTGGCCGCAGTGAGGCTTGGCTTCTTCACTCTGGCTGCAGTGGAGAAGCCAAGCATCTTCAGTCTTCAGTCTTCGCTCCGTGCCTGTGTATGCAAATTAACCCACCATCTTTGTTGGGTTAATTTGCATACTTGCTCCTGATTGGCTGGTGGGTGTCACGGAGGTATGGTCAATTTGCATATTTCTCTTTTATTAGTGTAGATAGCCAAGATCTGGAAGCAGCCCAAGTGCCCATCAATAGGCAAGTTGATAAAGAAGCTGTGGAAGCCCTGACTGGTTTGGCTCAGTGGATAGAGCATCGGCCTGCAGACTGAAGGGTCCCAGGTTTGGTTCCAGACAAGGGCATGTGCCTTGGTTGTGGGCACATCCCCAATAGGGGGTGTGCAGGAGGCAGCTGATCGATGTTTCTCTCTCACTGGTGTTTCTGACTCTCTATCCCTCTCCCTTCCTCTCTGTAAAAAATCAATAAAATATATTAAAAAAAAAAGAAGCTGTGGAACATGTACACAGTGGAATATTACTCAGCCATCTTATACTAATAATAGACAAATATGTAAATTGACTGTAACACCATGACACCCACAGCCAATCAGGAGTCTGTATGCAAATTAACCCAACAAAGATGGCAGGCCTGTGGGCAGCATGCTCATGCACCGGCGCCGAACGGCTGGGGGCAGGGCAGGATGCTGGCGTTGTTGCCCGGGCAATGAGGTCCAATGGTTTCCCCGCTGTATCTGCCTCCCAGGGGCTCGCCTGCACCAGTGGCTCCTACACGCGGTTTCAACCACTGAGGAGCGTCAGACCCCAGGGCCACTGTCTCTGCTGAGAACCAGGAGGCCACTGCCCCAAGGCTCAGGTGAGAGCACGGCTCTGCCTCCTGCTTTTCAGACCCACCAGGACACAGGAGCAGAGCCCGGCCTTCACGGTCTCTCTGGAAGCAGCCTCCCGGGGCAGGTGAGCGGGCTGGAGATCATGCCTTGGGCTCTGCGCCTTCCGGTGGGCAGTGAAGAGGCAGCTCGGCTCCTCCTCCTCTCCCCAACCCCCTCCCTTTCTAACCAGGGGCCTCACTGGGAACTTAACTTTCTTTGTTAAACAAGGGAATTCTGGACAACGATTGTCCAACCTCTGCGAACCCAGTGGGAGAACATGTCTGGGGCCAGGGTGCCCCTGCCGGCCCGGGACTGGGCAGTGACTGTGCACAAGCACACACCTTTCTTCCCGCAGAAGATGGACGGCTGCTCAGAGAGCTCTGTGGAACAGCAGGGATCTGCTGAGCAGTTCCCGGGCATCCGGAGACCAGTCCACCTGCGAAGAGGTTATGGGAGAAAGGTGTCTCTCTGTCGCAGGTGCTCCCAGCCAACCCCTCTGACACCCCCAACGGCGAGGTTTCCCACAGAAACCACAACGCAGGACGAAACCTGCATTTCCTCACCATCGAGCTCTCTGAGAAACTAAGAAAGAGGCTTCCAAAGCTGTGACTGTGAACGCTTCACGCAAACCCACACGACCGCCTCCCCAGCCGGCACCCGGCACCTGCTATCACCCAGGGGTCTTCCATGTTCCGTTCACTCAAACCTATGACAGCACACCTCCATCACTGCGAGCTTAGGGGACCGTGATGGAAGAAGGCACCATGACTGCTCTGGGGACGCAACAGTGGGGCGAGTCAGGGTGCAGAGAACTGGCTGCATTCCCACTGCCCAGATCTGGTTACTGCTCGGGATCAAGGCTCTGACTCCCCAGGCCGTGCCTTCCCCATAAGCTATGCACAGCCCACACTGGCACTGCACTGCTGGGCAGCACGGAGCAGATGCCTGAGACCACCCAGCCCAGGAACGAGCCAGTCTCAGGCAGCTGGTCATGAACTGGCCACTGCAGGGATGGCCCAGCTGGCTGTCCCCGCACTCAATTGCCTGCTGAGGTCTTGACCCTACGGTTTGGTTCACTCCTGTTCCTCCCCAGCCCCCTCTAGAGACCTGAACTTGTATATATATAATCATCTGAAGAAAGAATGATTCAAAAATTTCCAAATTTAGCAAAATATAGTAAAAAATACAAACCCACAGATCTATGAAGCTCAGTGAATAGCAAGCACAGGACATAAAGAAAGCTACATCAAGACACATAAAAATCACAATGCTCAACACCAATGATGAAAAGAAAAATCTTTTAAGTAGTCAGAAGAAAAGAGACACACTATACACTGGAATAAACATAAGGATTACAAAAGATTTCTCATCAGAAACAGTGTAAGAGAGAAGACAGTAGAGCAACATCATTGAAGTACTCACAAGGGGGGGAAATCCTCTCAATTCATAATTCTAGACTGAGCGAAAATATTTTAAAAATAGTTTAAAATAGTTAAAATACATTTTAACTATTTTTAAAATAGTTAAAATACATTTTAACTATTTTTAAAATAGTTAAAATATATTTTTTTCATATATAAAAGATTGAATTTTTTTTTATCACCAGCAGATTTGTAGTGTAAGAAATGTTAAAAGAAGTCCTGCAAGCAGAAATAAAATTTTGCCAGATACAAATAACGATCTATGCCAAGAAATGGAAAACACCAAAGAAATAAATGCATAGGAAAAAATATAATAGAAGTTTCTTATTATTTAAAGATATTTAAAGGTAATTAACTATTTAAACAAATAATAATGTAATGTCAGTTTTATAACATCTGTGAAAGTAAAATACATGGCAACAATAGCACAAAGATTGCCCGGGAAAAATGAAATTTTATTACAGTGAAGTTTCTATACAGGATGTGAAGTGATAAAATATCCACTTGAAGATAGACCGTGACAAGTTAAAATCCTATATAATAAAGAGCTAATATGCAAATAGTAGTCACACCCTCATGCCATCATGCCATAACGGCTCAGACACTCAACACTGGGGAGAGAGAAATGGGGACCAGACAGACTGCTGACCAGGAGAGGAACAAGCCACCCACTCCAGGGTCCCAGATGCCAGCAGCTGCGCCTGCCCCTCTGGCCCAGGAGAGGGACAAGCCACCTGCCCCGCAGTCCTGGGCGCCAGCAGCTGCACCTGCGCCTGCAGCCCAGGAGAGGGACAAGCCCTGTGGTCCTGGGTGCCTGCGGCTGCAGCCTGGGTGAAGCTGCCTGCCCATGGTCCCCTGTGGCTGCAGCTGGCCTGAGTGAAGCTGGCCCAGGTCCTGGGTGCCTGTAGCTGGCTAGAGGGAGGGAAGCCTGGGTCCCAGGTGCGGGGCAAGGCAGAGGCAGTTAGGGGCAATCAGGCCAGCAAGGGAGCACTTAGGGGTGAACAGGCCGGTAGGGGAGCAGTTAGGGGCGATCTGGGCTGAAGGAACCCCCCATCCGTGCACGAATTTCGTGCACTAGGCCACTAGTAAAAAAGAATAAAACCTTACCATTTGTGACAGCATGGATGGACCTAGAGGGTATTATGCTAAGTGAAATGAATCAGACAAAGACAAATACTATATAATTTCACTTATATGTGGAATCTAAAGAACAAAATAAACTGACAAACAAAATACTAGAAGAAAGAGACTCATAGATATAGAGAACAGACAGACAGCTGTCAGAGGAGAGTGTTGTTGGGGAGCTGGGTGAAATAGGTGAAGGGATTAGCATACAAATTGGTAGTTACAGAATAGTTACAGAGATTTAGAGTACAGCATAGGGACTATGGTCAATAATATCATGATCACTACATATGGGGACAGGTGGGTACTTGAAATATCAGGGGGGGATATCACTTTGTAAAGTTTATGATTATCTAACCCCTTTGCTGTATATCTGAAATTATTACAGAACTAGAGGCCCGGTGCATGGATTCGTGCACTGGTGGGGTCCCTCAGCCTGGCCTGCACCCTCTGGCAATCCAGGATCCCTCGGGGGATGTCAGACTGCCAGTTTCAGCCCAATCCCACTGACATTGGGCCAAAACCAGCAGCCCGACATCTCCCGAGGGATGTAGCAGTGCTTGAAGTGGCAGGCGGCTGGGGAGGAGCCTGAGCCGAGGCTGGGCGCCACTCCCACTCATCCCAGCCACACTGCTCCTGCTGCCGCCACAGCAGCTGCGCTCACCAGCTGTGAGCCCGGCTTCTGGCTGAACAGCACTCCCACTGTGGGAGCGCACTGACCACCAGGGGGCAGCTCCTGTGTTGAGTGTCTGCCTCCTGGTGGTCAGTGCATGTCATAGCGACTGGTGCATGAAATTTGTGCAGGGGGGGTGGTGGGGGGGCGGGGCGGGGGGAAGGTGTCCCTCAGCCCGGCCTGCACCCTCTCCAATCTGGGACGGACACCCAAGGGATGTCTGACTGCCTGTGGGATCGGGCCTAAACCGGGAGTCGGACATCCCTCTCACAATCCGGGACTGCTGGTTCCTAACCACTCACCTGCCTGCCTGCCTGATTGCCCCTAACCGCTTCTGCCTGCCAGCCTGGTAG
Organism: Cnephaeus nilssonii; assembly: GCF_951640355.1. NCBI lineage: Eukaryota > Metazoa > Chordata > Mammalia > Chiroptera > Vespertilionidae > Cnephaeus > Cnephaeus nilssonii. Next base: position 5,073,068 of record NC_137078.1, read on the forward strand.
CCCCCTAACCACTCCCCTGCCGGCTTGATTGATGCCTAACTGCTCCCCTGCCGGCCCAATCACCCCCAACTGCCCTCTCCTGTCAGTCTGTTCACCCCCAACTGCCCTCCCTTGCAGGCCTGGTTGCCCCCAACTGCCCTCCCCTGCCAGCCTGATTGCCCATAACTGCCCTCCCCTGCCAGCCATCTTGTGGTGATCATCTTGTGGTGGCCATCTTGTGACGGCCATTTTGTGGTGGCCATCTTGTGATGACACGAGGGCTGCCATTTTGTGGTAGCCATTTTATGGCAACCATCTTGTGACGACGTCATGCAAATGCCACCTAGGCTTTTATTATATAGGATAATATTGAATGTAAAAAAAATAGATTTTATTTTAATAAGTGATAGTGTTGAACAAATTATTAAAGACTCTAAAAGCCACACGAAAAAAAAATACAGAGAGGCAATAAAGAGCAAGGAAAACCAATATTTTGGATATTTCTATTCACATTTTATCTTTTTAAAAAATACATTTTTATTGATTTCAAAGAGGAATGGAGAGGGAGAGAGAGAGAGAAACATCAATGAAGAGAGAGAATCATTGATCGGTTGCCTTCTGTACGCCCCCTACTGGGGGTTGAGCCCACAACCTTGGCATGCACCCTTGACCAGAATAGAACCTGGGACCCTTCAGTCCGCAGGCCGAAGCTCTATCCACTGAGCAAACTGACTAGGGCCACATTTTATCTTTTTATTTGACCATACTTTTCCTGTCAGTTTTTATTTTTCTACATATTAACTACTGGTGATAGCAATTGTTTCTGAAGCACTATAGACAGCCATGGCCTAACAATATTCCCTAAACACCAAATTATTGTTATTGTTTGTCAGCCTCAGTCTGGGCTTTATACTAGTAGAATACGAATTTCATTACTAAGTAGGTGCACATGTATTCATGCATTGAGCATCACCCCCTCACATAGTGGGACTATTTTAAGGTGCTGACGCACTGTTCTGTAGTGAGTCCAGAGACAAGAAGAATAGCTGGTTTGGGGGTGACAGGGCAAGCTGAAAGTATTGCTTTCCAAACATTTCTGAGCTGATGAGAGCAGAGAAATGAGACAAGGAGATAAGGGAGAAGCCGGCACAGTGGCCTCTTGACAGAAAGTAAGAATCTTTTATTTCTTCTTATTATTTAATACAGTTTAGAAAATAACTCGTTCACCTGTTGCTAAGAGCAGAGGACAGAGCAGTGACCTGTGGGAACTCAGTGCCACTTTTAGTTCCCAGACAGAACATGCCCGCCACAACGTTTCATGTTTATATATTTACACGAGTTCTAAAAAATTTGCATTTTGTCATTTAAGTCAATGCATTTTAGTTAAAATAACTTTCCCATTTTACCCTGAAAATGCTTTCCATCAATTTTGATGAGGCAATAAATAAGGGACTTTTTGAAGCTTCACCAGGCTCCTCACTTCTGGTATCTCAGTCACACCACCTCTGCTCAACAGCACAACCAAAACAACAGCATCACACACAAGTACTAAGACCTTCTACTAGAACCCCAACATGTCAGCAAAATACACCATTGATCTGATAGTGCAGATACCCTGGCAGCAAAGGAAGTTGAAGGAGATAAACCATTTATTGGCACTGGAATTAATAGATGCTAAAGTAGCTACAAAGCTGTGGCAAGCAATGAAGCAAGAAGGATCTAGAAATGATCACTATTACTATTTGCTCCTGAGGGGCCCTCAGAGGGTTTGCTGCTCTCTGAGAATCGTCACCCTGGGTGATTGAGAGGCCTCCCACCTGAGTGGCGGAGGCTGGGCAAGGGGCTTCCTGAGACAGCTGTCTGAAAGGAAAGGTGAGGTGAGGGCAGGTGGAGGGCACACAACTCTTCAATGCCTCATCTCCCACCCCACCCCCACAACATGCTCTACTCTCCCTGCCTCTCTGCGGTCTCGAGCCTGGGGAGAAGCGGTAAGGGAGGCAGCTGTGTGGCCTTCGCACTCCAGGCTCTCAGGCAGCCTCGAGCTTTAGGCAGATGCTAGAGATGAAGGTGGTTGACTCATTTCCGTGCTATCGGACAGCGTGGTCACACCACCTGAGTCAGAGCTACGGCAGAAGCAGCAGTGAGGTCTGCTGTGCACACTGCGACATGTAATGTGCCAAACCCATGGCCCACGGTGAAGGCACAGCCCAGTGGGAACTGGCTCACAATGACTAACGCGGAGCTCTCAGTCTGCACATCTGCTCAGAGCCAATGGCTTATTTTTGTTAATGGCACACATTTATATTCTTATTGCTAAGACTGTACTTTTAAAGAACAATCAGCTTATGGTGGTATAATTAAATCACAATGAAACTCACACATTTCCAGTGTACAGGTCGGTGATTGTGGTGATACACACACCACAGAACTAGCACCTAGTCTCACACAGAACATCCCTGTCCTTCCGCAGTCTTCTCATTCCCCTATGCCCACACCCTGCCTGCCAAGCCACTTCTAACCACCAGGCATTAGTTCTGCCTGTTCCCGCTCTCACATGAACATGAATACCCGTGGCCAATCCATGCTGGGAGAACCAGCAGTTTCTCTGTATTGCATGTGGTTGATACACCTCAATGTTTATCCATTCACCCATTCAATTTCTATTTGCTAAACTTAGATTTAAAAAAATTTTTTTTTATTGTTTCCTGGACTTTGGGCAGTCCTGACCTCCCATTTGACGTAGGGACTAGACTATCAGACAGGTTCCAGAGGGAGCTGCTCCCGGGCCTTCATCCAGGGCGGTCTGTGGACACTCTCAGGAGAGGACCTAGGGTTGCAGCCACCTTTATCTGAGTCCAGTCATCAGAGCTATTCAAAAGCCAGCAGCCTGGATGCAGCTGCCAAACTGCTGCCATTGAGCTGTTCCCTTCGAAAGGCGAAAGGCATCCTTTCCAAACGCCTCCCTGGCTTCCCTCTGGTGGTTACCATGGAGATGCTACTAGAATCCCAAATTCTGAGGATTCACAAATAAAACCTGCACCCCAGCCCCACACCAACAGTGAGTATGGTTAAAAGGGGAGGATCGAAGAGGAAGAAAAACAAGAGCATTTGCCCAGAGCTAACCCCAGTGATGCTCTTCAAAAATTCACTTCAGAATGATTGTTAGTGTATTGAAAACAACAGCTGTTCATCATGGTAAATAATCATCCTCAACAAAATTCTCTGTCCTGAGATGTTTTATGCTGACGGAATGGGCTCAGAGGAGAAGGCACACTGTGCGTGCTTGTGGCCCTCACTGCCGAGGACTCTGGTCCTGGCGCCTGTGCCCTGCCTCCAGCCCGGGTGTGTGTGTGTGTGTGCTCAGGGCGGGGGGGTAGGTATGGATTTACCAGGACAGCTGGCAAAACTCTGCTACAAACAGAGGCCTCTCCACTCAGGAGTTCCCTTCCAGCTGAGGAGCACAGGTGGTGTGTCCCTTGTCTGATGAGAACCTGGGAGTCCCTGAGAGAAATGTCATTGATTTCTTCAGGCATCTGTGTTTGGGGAGTGTAGCCCTCCAGTGCTGGCCGCAGAGAGTTGTCCTCTCAGCCTATGGAGAGTATTTGCGGAGGGTATACCACGGGCCTGGCCCTGTTCATGCACACATTATTATTATTTTTAATTGATTTCAGAGAGGAGGGGAAAGGGAGAGAGATAGAGACATCAATGGTGAATCATTGATCGGCTGCCTCCTTCATGCCTCCTACTTGGGATCGAGCCCGAAACCCAGGCATGTGCCCTGACCTGGAATCGAACCGTGACCTACTGGTTCATAGGTCGACGCTCAGCCGAGGAGCCGCACGGGCTGGGCCATGCACACATTCTTGTGTTTAGAAGGTAGGTCAATGATGGCTGGGAGACACTGAGTGATTGCCTGAGGCCACACAGACAGAGGTGGCACAGACCCAGCTCTACTCCACCTTCGACCATTCCACTTAACCTCAGGAGCAAGGGTCCCAAGAGTGACAGAGAAAGGCTGGAGGCTGTTGGGAGTGGAGAGAGTGAGAGGGTCAATTCAGCAAAGAGGCCAGGTCAGTGCAATGTGGACTTGGTTTCATCTAACTTCTGCAGACCTGTGAGAATTGGACAGTTCTTTACAAGGCAAGATGAAACCCAAGAAACCGGGGATGGCAGGAGTCAGTGTAACCTCCCCACCCCCACCCACCTTTAGAATTTTCTGGAGCCATTTGGTTCCAGGGATTCCTGTTTTCTCCTCTCCCCTTCCAAACCACGCCAGATCCCTGGATGCTTAACTCCCAGGCATACCTGTGCTGGTCTGGACTTCCATGAAGAGTTCTTGCCCTGAGAACTTAGAGGTGGGGCATGAAGAAAACATAAGAGCAGCAACAAAGATGTCTCCATGAGCCCAGTCTTGTAGATCTGAGTGGGTAGGATTTTGTTTGTTTGTTCATGGCCATGTGGATTGTCTCCTTGCTCTTAATCCTGGGATTAGACCATCCCAGCCCCAGTCCTTGGGTCTCACTGACGTGGAAATACCCAGTGCAGATGGCATCTCGTCAGGCAGGTGACCCGGGTGATGCAGGGCTATAAATAACCATTAAATGTCCCGTTTGAGAGGCCCGTTTTCCCCTTTGAATTCAAGTCCCAGCATGAAGTAAGTAACAGATTGGGATCCTTCCTGTCAAATGCAGGGTCTTGTTCTACCAGTTTGAAAAGGGCTTCGTTTTTCAGGCTCTCTTTTCAGCTACAGTAACAGGAAAGTGTTGAGGAGGGCGAGCTTAGGAAAGGCACCTTGTGGTTCATCAAGAACACCTGAGACACACCTGCTCTGACGAACCATCGGAGAAACCAAGAAGAGCTGATATTCCTCAGTGTTTAGGGATCATTTGGGCTGAGATTAAAACTGTAATTAATATGATGCAGATTGCACTGCAATCACACATGTTCATTTCCCACCCTGTGCCCTCTTTCAAGCGGAAGCTGAAGGCAGTTCTGAAGTCCTGAGCATCGTTTTCAGAAGACCGGGAGTGTGGCATTACCAGACCAGACAGGCAGCAGCCAGCCTGGGTGCTCCAGAATCAACACCAGTGTCACCATACATTTGGGAATACTGGCTTCCGAGCTCATCCTGACTTCTGAATGAACTTTTCAGAGCAAAGACTATGGTGTGTTTTCCTTGGCCGGTGTGTGAACACGAGGCACTTGGCGCTGTCTGGGGTGCTGGTGTCTGCTCTCCAGGCTGCGGGAGGCGGATCCGCGGGGGAGCATGCCTTTCTTCCTCGGCTGCCGCCTGCGCCCCAGCATGTCACACGCCGAGCAGGACTGGGCTGTGCACCCTCCCTGCCCTGGGCTGAGCATGAGTCGCAAAGGCCGTGTCCACAACAGGGGCCATTTTTCTCATCTGCACAGCAGCTGAGTAGAGATGAGCGAAGGCACTGAGGCCACGGGCCTTGAGTGAGCCACTCCAGCTCACCGTGCTTCGGGGCCCTGCTTGCCCGTTTTCCTGAGGGCAGGACGAGGTGGATGGATGCCAAGTGTTCTGAATTTAGACTGCGGTTATTCAGGAGTGTGCACGAGCAGTTACTACCCAGCCACACAAGAGCAAACTCTCTTCTGTTGGGCAGGAATGATATTTTCTGAGTAAATTCAAAATAGTCTGACTGTAACTGAAAGGGTGTTGGGCATGGAGCCCAGGCTGTTGCCTTTAACCTGAACAGGCAGCTATTCTCGGTGTGGCTGGGTAGGGGCTCCTGGATTGACGGTGGGCTCCTTTAAAGCAGACTTCTTATGCGGGAACTTATTTCTTCATGTTCACACACTCAGTGTGGGGACAGGACGCGCCCCGCTGGCTGGCCCTCCTCGTGGCTCAGTTGCTGTGTCAACCGGGAGCCAGGTCCTGCGAGTGTTCGCACTGTGTGGATGGAGAAACCGTGGCATCCAGCTGGGATGGACCTTCCTGAGGTCACAGGGTCAAGGAGAGTAGCCCAGCCAAACAGCTGAGTGCAGAGGTCAAGCTCGTAACCTCCAGGCCAGAGACGTGATCCCGCCTCATCCTCCGGGAGCTGGCCTGAGGAGCCTCTGTGCTCTAGGACAGGAGCTGAGTGTGTGCAGTGTCCCTGCCATTCGCAGCCTTGACCTTTCCCACCAGAGAGAGAGGCAAGTGCTTCCAGGACCACCACGTTATAGCCGGTGGGTGATTTCAGAAAATTGCACCATGCCCTCTGGTTTGCATTAGTACAGTTTGGGGCTTTCTGACCCTGGAAAATCCTAGGAAGTTGTGATTGCGTATGTAGTGCTGCCTGTTGTGAGGATCTCACCTTGTGCCCGGGGAGCAGCGGTGTACAGGGAGACAAGCAGCTGCGTGGCCATCAGCCTCGTCGGTGTTTGTGGCTGAGCCCCTCCCCTGTGGCACTCCCCAAAGTTCTCCTGCTTTAGCAGGACACTCTGTTTATTCGAGGGGCCAATAAGGAAAGCCATGCCAATGAATCCGAGTACATAACGTTTAAGGACACCTTTATGAGGTGTTTCATTATGTATTTGACTGCTCTAGCAGTTTAAACGCCATTTATTCCTGTGCCAAGAGCCCTAAGATAATGCCAAAGTATTTGGAACTAGAGTATGCTGGTATTAAAGTAAAAAACACATTTAAAGCCCAGAAACCTGTTAATTAGAAAGAACTATTAAATTCTTAAAAGGGGAAAACGTCTCTGTGCTTTAAGGGGAGCTAATTAGAGGTCTGGATAGAATGAATACAATTTGGTTTATTTGGACTGCCAGTGTTTTAAATATCAACCACCAGGAATGCTAGGGGAAAATGGAAAAGTAATTTAAAAGTAAAAATACAGCTAACATATTTATTTTAAAACACCATGGATATCAAATGGATGAACAAAAGAGGCATGCAATGGAAGGAAATTCTGACATGGGCTACAGCAGGGATGAGCTTTGAAGCTATTACGCTAAGTTCAATAAGCCAGACATGAACGGACAAACACCGTATTATTCTACTTACAAATTCAGAGGGACAAAAATTCACAGGGATAGGTGGTGGCCAGGGGCTGGCGGAGAGCAGGTGGGAGTTGCTGTTTAATGGGCAGAGTTTAGTTGGAGATGACAAGAATTCTGGGGATGGATGATGGCACAACAATGTGAATGCACTAAATGCCCCTGAATTGTGCACTTACTAGTAAAAAGGGTTAAGATGGTAAATGTTTTATGTACATTTTAAAATATATTTTTATTGACTTCAGAGAGAAAGGGAGAGGGAGACAGAAACATCAATGATGAGAGAGAATCATTGATTGGCTGCCTTCTGCACACTCCCCACTGGGGATTGAGCCTGTAACCCGGGCAGGTGCCCTGACCGGGAATTGAACTGTGACCTCCTGGTTCATAGGTCGACACTCAACCAATGAACCACACTGGCCAGGCAGTTATTTACATTTTACCACAATAAAAAAAATGCCATCGATCTCATAGGAACAAAGGGTAATTTAACTTTATTAGTAAGTGGCCATTCTATTCCTTAAGCCTAAATTGGATTGCACCCAAAGGTGGGTAGGATGGAAGACATGGATATGTATGTATTGAAGACATTAAGGGGGAGTTATTGTGCCCAGGCGCCCAGGCCCGGCCGCTGGGGCCATGCCTCGTGCTCCAGTGCTCAGGCACATGGGGGAAACGAGGCCAGAAAGGCTGACAGGCTGCAACAGGTCCTGGGCCCGTGACTGGGCTTCCCTTTGTGAATTTTGATGTTAATTTTGAATCAAAGGGGAATGATTCTGTTTTAGCTGGGAATTCATGCATTTCTTGGAATTATGTCCTCTAGTGCCTGGATTTTCCCTGTGAAGACTTTTCTTCATGCCAGCCTTGCACCTTCCTTTGGACCCTTCATCCTTACTCAGATAAGCACACCTTCTGTTTTGAGCCTTCGTCCACCACAAGCCTGGAATTGCCCAACTCTGCAGAGCCTTTCTTTATGAAAACATATTGGAACAAGAAATTGTCCAACTTTGGTGCTTGACACCTATAAAAAGCCCACACTTTAAATAATGCTTCTAACTAATTGGTTGTGTGATTTAAGTGGGAGGTTTGTACTGTCGACAATGAATGATTCAAAAGGGGAGAAAACCAAATGTGCTGGGGAGGGTCTGGCAGGGGTTTCAAAACGGCTCTTCTCGCCTCAGCCTTGTTGTTTTAAAGCTGTGTAATGTGAAACACCTGCAAAGCACCTACCCAAACATGGTTTACATTTATGGCAAAAGTGGCAGCAATTTACCCAGATAACTGCCTTTCAAAGGCAGAGTGGCCAGGTTTCCAGCTCACACTGTCTCCTTAATCAAGTGGGAATGTCAGGCCCTCCGTGCTAGTTTCCTCTTACGTCCCGGGAGCCTGAATTCCTACTCGAGACTTTGGCCCTTGCGTTAGTTGGAAGCCCTCCATGGAAACGGACCATTTCTTTGCACAATTTTAAGCCCCTCAAGAGACACTCAGACAGTAACACTCATGGAGGAAGATACAAAGAGAATAGGAAGGGTGCCCTCGGGTCAGAGATAAGACTAAGGTGAAGTGCTGGGAGCCAAGTGCCCCAGTGGCCCCCTAAACTGGTTAGGCCTCCCCAAAATCTTGGGAGCTTTGCAGACCAGAGCCTGGAGAGTCTGGCTCATGAGGTCACCTGTGCAGTCCTGTAAACCAGTGTATTCGTGAGGTTTGCAAGGCAAGTTGCTCTCCTGCTTGACCACTTGTGGGCCCTCTGAAGGGGGTGGCAGGCCAGGCCCATGTAAATTTAATGAAAAGAGAAGAAACTTGGCATGTCTAAGTACAGCTGTATGGATAGGCATGTTTAATGCTAAGCCTAGTGCGTAGAGCAGACATAGTGCAGTCTAGAAGTGGCTGACCAGCAAGGGTTGTGGGGCAGGTGTGACTGAGGAAGACTTTGAAGAGGAGAGGGTGAGCGTTGTGAAGAAAAGCTTAAGAGGCCATGGCAGGAAGATTTCCCAGAAGAAATGGGCATGGTCTGAATGTAAGTAAAACACATTATATTACATATTATCAGACAGATTCTGGGCTTCCTTAGCTCCAGGCCTTGTGTGGAGAGAAAGGAAGCAAGGAGCCGGGACTGCAGAGAGAGCAGAAGTGGACCAGTGGGGGAAACACAGCGAGGGACGGTCAGATCTTTCTGTCCTTCCATCTGACCCTTCCTCAAAGTAAAAGATAATTCAGCCACGCTGATGACTCCCAGCCCACACCGGATTTCTCGCTCCATTGCTCTGCACTGCTTCTGGAAGCACTGGCCCTTCAGGGCGAGGGAATCAGCCACTTTGGGAGGCTTGCCAAATGCTTGGTGTCTCTGAGGACACACCAGCCCCTCCTCCTGGCAGTCCTCCACGTCCTGGTAAAATGTTCTCGAGTAACTTCAGGCTGTGAGGAGCAGTCATGGTACAAAATGGACCTGGGCAGTACCCAACATTCTCAAAGTATACTAAAATTTCAAATATACTAAAAAAGTTTTTATGTATTAAAAAGTAAAACTGGTGGGAATGTAAAATGGGCAAAGAGTATGGAGGGTCCCTAAAAAAATAAAAAATAAAACTACCATATGACCCAGCAATTCCACTTCTGGGTATTATCTGAAGGACTGAAGGGAATGATAACACTAACTTGAAAAGATATCTGCACTCCCCATGGTCACTGCAGCATCATCTACAATAGCCAAGACATGGAAATAACTTACATATCCATCGATGGATGAAAAGATAAAGGAAATATGGTATATGTACAGAATGGAACACGATTCAGCCATAAAAAAGAAGAAAATCCTGCCATTTGCAACAACATGGATAGACCTTGAAGTAAAATGAACCAGACAAAGAAAAACAAGTACAGTATGACCTCATTTACATATGGAACTCAAAAACAGAGAACAGATTGGTTAATGCCAGAGGCAAGGAATGGGGAGTGGGCAAAATGGGGTACAAATTTTATGTTACAAAATAAATAAGTCCAGCGGATGTAATATATAGCATGGTGACTATAGTCAATAAACACTGTATTTTATATTTGAAAGTTGCTAAGAGATAGATCTTAAAAATTCTCATCACAAGACAAGACAAAAATCAATTCTTTTTTCTTTTATGAGATCTTCCCTGGGACCTTCCCTAATATCTCCACCCTTAAAGCCCTTAGGATGGAGGACTCAGAGTGCTCCCTTACCTTTGCCTTTGCCTCCCTCGCCCCTTCCCCCTCCTCGCAGGTGGGTTACCATTTCATTACCTTCCTCCCAAACTCCAAGGGCCCTTCCTTTACCTCTAAATCTTGTTTCCTCAGCCCATTTCTTCTCAAATTACGTCTACCCCTAATTTTATAAATAAATGTTCTCTTACAGTTTGGGTCTTGGCTCTGAATTCTTTCCTAGCCAGAACTCAAGTACTGAGGTTGCTGAACCCAGGTCTGGTCTGACCCCACCGGTCTAATATCTGGTGCCATTCTCACGCCCACACAAGACAAGTCCAGGTGATTTTGAAAGTACTCCCATTAACGTCGGGGACAGTGAAACAAGGAAGGGCCCAGGACAGTGGTCGGCAAACTCATTAGTCAACAGAGCCAAATATCAACAGTACAATGATTGAAATTTCTTTTGAGAGACAAATTTTTAAAATTTAAACTTCTTCTAACGCCACTTCTTCAAAATAGACTCGCCCAGGCCGTGGTATTTTGTGGAAGAGCCACACTCAAGGGGCCAAAGAGCCGCATGTGGCTCGCGAGCCGCAGTTTGCCGACCACGGGCCTAGGCTAGTAGAAGCAACAGGAGAGGGACTAGGTGGAGAAATGACCCTAGGCTGGGCTGCTTCGGCTCACTGGGAAGTTGGAGAAAAGGGGGTCAGGGGATTAGCCCAGGACTAGCCTATTGTTTCCTGGTTGCAAGCCTCCCTTAGAGTTTAGGAGATGCGTGCCTGTGGGGGAAGAAAAGGAGGAATGGAAAGGTGCGGTTTGGACACGCGCCCAGAAGGGAGAGAGTCACAAAAAGCAATTCAATGTGGTGCTGCATGTTAACTAGACTTATTGTGGTTATCATTTTGCAGCATATACAAATATCAAATCATTATATTGTACATCTTAAATTAATATAATGTTATATGACAATTATTATCTCAAAAATACTTTAAAAAATAAAATTGTCTTGGAGTGAATTATTCCCCAAAGATACTATTTTTAAAGTAGAGCTCTCTACTATATTTCTTTCATGTACTGTGTATTTCTTTATTTTCATCAATGTAAGAAGTAACAAAACTCTTTATTGGAGATACTCCAAGATTTCACACATACACATATACACATGTACTCACATGCACACACTTGGAATGTCTAGTTAATGTCAATTTCCAGATGGGAGAATTAGACTTTTTTTCTTGCTTTCTTCTTCATACTTTTCTATATTGCTCAATTTTTTTCTATGAGCATAGGCTATTTTGAAAAAAATACACAATAAAATAATTATTCTAAAGAAAAAAAGCAATGGCATTCATATTCATACACACGAAATATCTGATGATTTTGCCTTTCAGCTAAGGAGAGAGCGTGGCTACTGTGAGCCCGGCCAAACCATCCTCACGAATAGCTCCATTGTCAGAGGCCTGCAGCGCACTAGTTCTGAGTGACCCTGCCTGGTGTCCAGTTACTCTACGTGGACATCTCCCTCCTGCTGCCGTCACTCCTCTGAAACCAGCCTCAAAACTAGTGCGTGTCCTGCGATCAGTTTTACCATGAAACTTTTTTTTCTAACAATTATGATGAGATTAGGTTGGAAGGGCATTTGGGGCCTTGCAAATGTTCGAATATCAAGATTTGGTTTTCATTAAGCACCCAGGCAGGAAATAGGGGTTTTCTGAATAATGGGAGGACATGAAAAAATGTTTTTGTTTTTGTTTTAAAAATCTCTCTTCTTTAGATTAGATGGTTTCAGTTGATCAGAATTCAATTCGCTGCTTCTTTCTTCAAAAATAGCCAGCATGCTGTTAAGCTCTCTGGTGAATATTTCACTTCAGATATTGAACTTTTTAGTTCTCGAATTTCCTTTTTAAAAAATACTTTCACTTTCTCTGCTAAAATTCTCCATCTCTTCACTCTTTGTATCTAAATTTTCTTTAAATAATTGAGCATATTAACAGTAGACATCTTAAAGTCTTTGCTAATTCTAATATCTTTGCCTTGGGTCTGTTTCCATTCACTACTTTTTTTCTGAATTATAGGTAACATTTTCCTTCATCTTCATATCTCTGGTAATGTGTTATTGTATCCTGAACATTGTAATGATATGTCATAGAAAAATCTACTTTATAAAATTCTTTAGCCACTTGGGAGAGAGGTGGTTGCTCTTGGTGCCCACCGCAAATGCCAGTGGCCTGCCCTGATGCAGTGTCCCCACAGCCCTCCCCTCATGCTCCAGTAGCAGGACCCAGTCTCCAGATGAGCAGTTTAAAGAATGAGCTTGAGACAATGATTCAAGTGTAACACATCTTGCTTCTGGTCAAGATGGCAGTGTAGGTATATGTGGTATCTTCCCACAACCACATAAAAAATACAATTAAACTACAGAATAACCATCATTCAAAGCCACCTGAAATCTAGGTGAGTAGAAGTCCTACAACTAAGGATATACAGAAGAAGCAACGTCAAGACTGGTAGGAGGGGCAGAGACATGGAATAGGCTGCTTCCATGTGGTAGATAAAAATTGGGAGGGAAATCTTGACTGCAGAGGTCTCCCCAACCCATCCCCCCTCACCTCAGGAGAGAGGGACCCCAGCCCAGGGCTGCAGTACCAGGAAGATAAGTCCCCATAACGTCGGTTATGAAAACCAGTAGGGAGTTCAGCTGGTGTAGCTCAGTTGGTTGAGTGTTATCCTGTGCATCAAAAATTTGCTAGTTTGATTCCCAGTCAGGGCACATACTTGGGTTGCAGGTTTGATCCCCAGTTGGGGCATGCATGGAAGGCAACCAATTGATATTTCTCTCTCACATTGATGGCTTTCTCTGTTTCTCTCTCTTTCTACACCCTCCCCCCACTTCCTCTCTTGTGGAAGTGGTCTGAAGCATGTCCTTGGGTGAGGAAAAAACAACAACCAGTGGCGATTGTGGCTGGGTGAGATAGAGGGATACAGGAGTCCCCAGGCAGTTCCTCTTAAAGGGCCCAAGCACAGACTTACCTGGATTCACTCTGAGTTACAGTGCTTGGGCAGCAGCTCAAAAAGCACCAGGGATATATGGGGAGGAACTGAATTTTCTGGCATAAGGGCAAGAGTTGGAGGGGACAGCTTTCTCCTAGACTGAAGTGGTGGCAGAGGCCATGGTTTCTTTGCAGAGCCTTCCCCCATCAGCTAGCAGGCAAGCACCATATCCAAGTCTCCATCAGTCCGGCTATAACTGTTCAACCTGCCCTGGTGATCCCCGAGACTATGCCCCACCAACTTTTATGCCCACCCAAGCTGTTTTCAGTGGCTTTCCTATACAAATGGCCTGTCTTTCAGACTCTCCTAAAATCTCTCAAGCAAGTAGCATCTGGCCTCAGTATGTCCTGTACCTCTCTATAAGTGACCCCTGCCCAGCAGTAGTGGTTGCTCACCCTGGTTCACAGCTTGGCCTCTCCTAGGCACCTCCAAGGCCAGCACAAGTAGCAGCCATCTGCGGTCACTTTGTGGTTCATGCTGGGTGTGCCTAGGCAGAACACAAGTGGTGGTTGACCTTGGCTTACACTTCCTGGGAAGCCCCAGAGACATTGCACCAGGTGGACATCTTCAGACCACCTCCACAAGCAACAAGCTCAAGGGGCAGACTCAGCGGGAACCAGAGCCCCGCTGAAGTACGTCCCTGCATAGCTGATCCTCCACAGTGGTTACAACCAGTCCTTGCAGCTGATAACGGGGATAAATCCCTCCCATTGATATGCCAACAGAAATCAAGGCTCATCTATAACAGGAGGATTACACAGACCACAGGGGGCAGGCGGTGGTGGGGCGCCTGGAGTGTCCAGCCCGGGTAAACGGGGAGGCTATGCCACTGTGCCCTACAGGACATCTATTATATTAGGCCTCTACCAAGCCCAGGAGATGTAGCTGCTCTGCCTAATACATAGAAACAAACACAGGTGCCAATATAAGGAGACAAAGAAATATGTCCCAAATGAAAAAACACAACAAAACTCCAGAAAAAGAACTAGACAAAATGGAGACAAGCAATCTGCTAGATGCAGAGTTTAAAACACTAGTTATAAAGATGCTCCATGAACTTAGGGGAAGAGTAGATGGACTTAGAAAGAACTTCAACAGCATAAAAAAGGACATGAAAATCCTAAAAAAGAACCAGTCAAAAGTAAAGGATACACTAACTGAAATGAAGGATAATTTACAGGGAGTCAACAGCAGAGTAAATGAAGCTGAGAATCAAAACATTGATTTAGAATAAAGCAAAAATACTCAATCAGAGCAGAACAAAAAAATCCAAAAAATGAGGATAGTGTAAGGAGTCTCTGGGACAACTTCAAGCATACCAACATTTGCATCATCGTGGTGCTAGAGGAGATGAGAGGGAACAAGAATGGAAAACTTATTTGAAAAAATAATGACAGAAAATTTTCCTAACCTGGTGAAGGAAATAGGCATACAAGTCCAGGAAGTACAGAGAGTCCCAATCAAGATGAACTGGAAGAGCCCACACCAGGACACATAATCAAAATGCAAAAGGTTAAAGACAAAGAGAGATTCTTAAAAGCAGCAAGAGAAAAGCAGTTAGTTACCTACAAGGAGCTGCCATAAGAATGTCAGCTGATTTCTCAACAGAAACTTTGCAGGCCAGATAGGAGTGGCAAGAAACATTCAAAGTGATGAAAAGCAAGGACTACAAGCAAGATTACTTTACCCAGCAAAGCTATCATTTAGAATTGAAGGTCAGATAAAGAGCTTCCCATACAAGAAAAAGCTAACACCCAACTAGTATTACATGAAATGTTAAAGGGTCTTTTTGAAGAAGAAGAAGAAGGAAGAGGATGAGGAGGAAGGGGTGGGGGTGGGGGAGAAGAATGGGGAAGGAGAAGAAAAAAGATAGAAAACATGAACAATAAAATGGCAATAAATACATATCTATCAATGATTGGATCTAAACAACAAAATAAATGAACAAGCAGAACAGAAGCAGACTCATAGATACTGAGAACATTTTGATGGTTGCCAGATAGAAAGGGGGTTGGGGGGGGGGGTGGTTGGGCGAAAAAAGTGAAGGGATTAAGAAGTACAAATGGGTAGTGATATTATAGTCATGGGATGTAAAGTACAGCATAGGGCAGTGATGGGCAACCTTTTGAGCTTGGTGTGTCAAACTTCGCCAAAAAACTGAGCATAACTCAGGTAGTGTGTCACTTTGAGGGAAAAACATTATTTCGCAAATGTTTCATCCTCAGGAGCAGCAAATGTTTCATCCTCGGCATGCGGCCGCCTCAGTGGCCGCGTGTCATCAGAAATGGCTACGCGTGTCAGTGCTGACACGTGTGTCATAGGTTCGCCATCACTGGCATAGGGAATATAATCAATAATATTCTAATAACTGTATGGTGTCAGATGGGTGATCTACCATACAAGATTTATTGGGGTGATCACTTAATTAGTAAGTTATATAATGTCTAATCACTGGGGTGTACAGCTGAAATTAATATAATATTATATGTCAACTATAATTGAAAAATTAAAAATGATTTAAGAAAAAAAACAAAAAACAAGAAAGAAGAGGAAGAGACACCAGGAGTGCATGAGCACAGAGAAAAGGCTATATAGGACATAGAGAGAAGTGGTTGTTTGCAAGCCAGGAAGAGAGGCCTCACCAGAAAACCCTCCCTGCTGGCACCTTGGTCTTAGATTTCCAGTCTTTAGAACTGTGAGAAAATACATTTCTGCTATTAAAGCAAAAAAAAAAAAAAAAAAAAAAATCCTTCAGTTATTGCAGCCCAGAGAGCACAAGAGGGTTTTCTACGTTATGAATCCTGTGTCCTGGGTCATTTTCTCTTCAGAATAAGGATCCTGTTCAGAATCAGGAGACTGGTGGTGTGCCGGGCTGGTAGTTATACATCAAGACCTATGATATATGAGCTGTAATTTTCCCCATCTTAATGTGTTTATTATTTAAACTAGGGGCCCAGTGCACGAATTTGTGCACCTTGAAAGAACTGTGGGCCATGAGGCTGCGGTGGGCACTGGGCAGGTCTCGCCTATCCTCTGTGCCCCTGCCTGGCCCCTCCCGCTGCAGCCCCTGGTCCCCTGTCTGCCTGCAGCCCACTCCCGCTGCCGCTGTTCCCACATGCTGACAGCGCCAGCCCCACTCACACCTGCTGATGGAGCGGAGTGATTGGGGCTGATGCCAGCAGTGGATGTGAGTGGGGCCAACACCGTCAGCACGTGGGAATGGCGGCTGCTGCCCCAATCACCCCTCAGGAGCAGGGGGAGGTAGAGAAGCCCTCAGGGGCTACCAGGGCCTGCAGCTGCTGCTCACACCTGCTGATGGAGCTGAGCGATCGGGACTGGTGTTGGGCGCTGGCAGCAGGTGAGAGCAATGGCTCCAGCGCCGGCAGCGGGTTGAGCTGGGCTGTTGCTGGGAGCAGGTGTGAGAGATGGCTGCCGGCCCGATCGCCCCTCAGGAGCAGGGGGAAGTAGAGAAGCCCTGAGGGGTGATCAGGACCAGCAGCCACTCATACCTGCTGATGGTGCTGAGCGATCGGGGCCGGTGCCAGGCCCTGGCAGCGGGTGTGAGTGGGGCCGACGCCAGCAGCAGGTGCAAGCACTGGGTGGGATCATGGTGTGCGGGAGCAAAGAATTTTCAATAATCACCAGAGGCTTGCCCCGATGACAGCGACCAGCACCCTGCCTTGGTCTGGTGCCCCTGCTCACCTGCTCCACCATCCCACCACGGCCAACGCCCGCCATGTTTCATGCTCTGCCACCTGCTACTGATGTCCACCATGTTCCACGCGTGCTCCCTGGTGTTCAGTGAATGTCATAGGGACCGGTTGTTCTGCCGTTCAGTCTATTTGCATATTAGGGTTTTATATATATAGAATGGCTCATTACTTAACAGAATTTCACAGACTTTCTGAAGCCAACCACCTTCTTTTTTCCAACTTTGGAGACCTGTCTAACTTTGGGTAGGTGTGGCTTTTTCCCAATCCACCTGGCTACCAGAAACTATGCTTGGAAAAAGACTCCCCACTAATTCCTCTTGGCAAAATTGTGAAACATCTTAGTCAATGCCTATCTCACACAGACCTGTACCTCATCAGGTGTTTTACCAGGCCCCTGAATTCTGTATCTACCTGCTTTCCTCCCACCCGTTCCATCAGTGATCTTTATTCAGCCAGCTGTCACTGAGAAGATAATTTGATACAGAAACTCATACCAGGTTGTGAGTAATTGTCACATCTCCTTAGGGAGGCACTCACAACTAATTTTAATAATAGCATTATAAGGGAGTGACTATAAGCACAGGGCATTGAATTCAGATATCCTGGATTCAAATTCTCGCTAGATAATTTGCTACTTTGGGCAAGTAATTTAATTATTTCTGTGCCTTGGTTGTCTCATTAATAAAATTATGATAATAATAGAATCTATCTCAGAATGCAAGGATTAAGTGAGATGATATACATAAAATGCTCAGAACAGTGTTTAGTGCATAGTGAGTGCTAATGAATGCAAGCTATTTTCCAATTTTTAGAAAATTTTTTCCGATTATGGAAAAATTAGAAAATAAAAAAATAGAAAGAGGAAATAAAAAATCATAAGCCATCTATTTTGATGCATTTTCTTTTAGTCTTTTATTTGTACAGACATATATCTTTTAAATTAAAATTTGGATAGCAGTGTGCATGCTACTTGTACTTTGCCTTTTTCCTTTCCCATAGCCTTAATTATTCTTAAACTGCAACCTTTTTAATGGATCCAAACTATTCCATTGTGAGGCTGGACCATAATTAAATCAACTAATTTCAGACCTGAAGCTCAGTTCTCAATTTTCACTATTACAAATACTATGCAATGAATTTCTTTATGTCTGTTGGATGATATCCTGCTTATGAATTCCAAAACGAACAATTATGACGGTAAGGGGCATGAGACTGTTAAGACTTGATGCATAAGCATGACACCTATAGAGGCATCCCCTTTTTAAAAAATATATTTTTATTGATTTCAGAGAGGAAGACCCTTTGAAATCCGGACAAGCCCTGGCCAGTGTGGCTCAGTTGGTTGGAGAGTCTTTCCATACACTGAAAGGTCGTAGGTTCGATTCCCAGTCGGGGCACATGCCTAAGCTGCAGGTTCGATCCCTGGCCTGGTCACGGTGCATGCAGGAGGCAAGTGATCAATGTTTTTCTCACACATTGATGTTTTTCTCTCTTTTTAAAAAATATATATTTTTATTGATTTCAGAGAGGAAGAGAGAGGGAGAAACATCAATGATAAGAGAGAATCATCGATAGGCCGCCTCCTGCACGCCCCCCTACTGAGGATCCAGCCTGCAACCCCAAGCATGTGCCCTTGACTGGAATCGAACCCGGGACCCTTCAGTCCTCAGGCTGACACTCTATACACTGAGCCAAACCAGCCAGGGCCGATGTTTCTCTCTCTCTCTTCTTCCTTCTCCTCTTTCTAAAAATCAATGAATATGTCCTCAGGTGAGGATTAAACAACAACAACAAAATAAAACCAGAATCAGACTTGTTTTTGTTTCAATAAGAACATAGTCAGGTTTTGAATACTGGTGTTCCTGATGCCACTCAGATCACCCATGTCCTCTGCCTACTGTCCACCAGTGGTGCACCGAGTTATTCAGACTGGAAGGTTCTGGCCTTTCTCAGTCCTACAGAGCCAAGACACTATGGCAGTACTTGGCGTAGTGCCAGGGTTCCGTGGTTACTTTTTGGGTTCTTGGTTGGTTACCTGGTTGACTGGTTAGCATTTACCTTGTAAGATATCTGATTATGGGAAGCCCCTTCAACCTGCTTAGCTATCATCTTCATCACCAGAATTTGCTGAAAATCTGTTTTGCATTTTCCTCCTCATCCTGGACTTTTGCGGTTAGGATCTCAGTTAGTGAAGCCCAGTAGAAAAGGTGATGACTCTCTAACCATGTGATTTTGCACAAGTTTCCACAATTTCCCCAGGCCTCAGTTTCTTTACCTGTGAGCTGGCCACCATCGACAGTCAGTTCCAGCTTTCAGGCCTGAGATCTCCATGAATTTCCTGGTGGCTCTCAGTGGGCTGTTAACCATTGGCTTTATGAAGTAGATAAAAGCCCACATTCTTTTGTTTATAGACAGAGGTAACCCCCTTGAAACTATCATTTGGAAGCCAAAGGTCTTAGTCACTAGGTTAGGAAGTCTCAGACAAGGCAGCTGATGTTGCCCATTTGAAGACATGTCATCAACTCTGTGTGGGTTTTCCTCATAACAGTCCCTCAAGCAGAAGGCTCTAAATAAAGTAGCCCCCAGCCTTGTTCAGCGCCCCCAGTGGGCTACATGGTCCTATCAGGTTCTACCTGCCTGTCTGGTTTCTTCACCACCTTCCCCAGGAAGAGGTTCTCAGACTCCAAGCCTCTGATCCACAGCCACGCACCTGGATAAACTTCAGCCAAGTGAAGAGAGACGTTTGGTGCCTCCAACTGCCTTTAAAGCATAATTGATGTGCATTACCAGTCATCTGATGTCCAACCCAATCTTTCTTTCACCAGGCCTACCAGGGAAGGCTAGTGCAGGGAAGACGCTCATAATCCTTCCTCTTTAGTGTATCCCAGTTATTCCAAAGGAAAGGATAGTGTTTTCCCTTTTGCTCCTCTAATTGCAGCAGCTGTTGCCCAGCCTCATCTGCATTAAGCTAAATATTATGTCTTTGTAACGTTTTTGATCTTCATTAATTATAGCTCAGGAAAGCTGACAAAAGCAACCTGTCTCTTTAATATAAACAAGATTAATTGCACGGTTCCTGCAGAAAATGAACTACCAGTAGTTTAAGAAAAAAATGTTTGTCTTTAAGCAGCCTTTGGATGAAAAAAAAAAAAAAGAAAGAAAGGAAGAAAGAAAGAAAGAAAACTGTTACAGGAAGTGCTGGAGCTGCCAAGTTACTGTGCCCGTGAGCCTCGCCCTCATTATCAAACCAAGCAAATGCCTGTACCCATGCACTTTCATCCTCCTCCAGGCTCAAGGAAAAGAAAGGCAGGATAAAAAAAAAAGCACTTTTGTACAAAGAAGTGTCTCTGAAGTCTGGAATGCACGCTGGCTGTTTGAAGACAAGATTTATACCTGACACCTTTCCTTAAGCTCATTGTTGAGACTCGTCTGTTTTCAAATCAACCGCAGACTAGCTGCTTGAAGTACTTCATCTTATAACGACCACATAATCTAAGATAAATACACAGGGGATTGCTATCACTTTCATTAACAACCATGAAATAGTCCTTCCTTCAGCAGGTAAAACAAAATAAAAACAGGCAAATGCACTTAGTGGGCTGAGGTTAAAAGGCTGGTGGGAGAGGGTTTGCTTGGGCAGAAGGCAGGGGGCAGAGGGCAGGGGGCAGAGGGCAGGAGGGCAGGAGGGCAGCTAGAGGGCATCTCACAGCCTCCCTCCTTCTCCAGGACAGCTCACTTAGAGATGGCAAAGCCAGATGTTGGGCTCCGGTTTCTCCTAGTGCTCCCCCTACAGATGAGGGCTGAAATCTAGTCCTCAGGCCTCTGCAGGTTGGTCTGCTGGAAGGCCAGGAGGCCTAAAAGCCCAACAGTGAGGCTTCTGATAGCTTGAGATGCTGTGACCGTAAGGCCGATCAGAAAGATCAATGGGGAGAGTGGGCGTTCCAGGCCCATGGATGGCTGAGAAAAGACACTAGGTTTGGGGCAGGATGATGACACCGTTTGCAAGAGAATCTAAGGGCTATAGCCGTGTAGCGAAATATCCTCCTCCTGTGAAGTAGCCTCTGAGGCTGGTGGAGAGGCAATTGGAATTGGCACCCACAGAGAATGGGACACTCCTCTCAAGGTCATGCTTAGAAAATGGGCAAGTCAGAGAATAATTTGTGTCAACATCTAGTTCACTGTGGCTTCCCATGAATTCCTGCCTCCGAGAACGTGTTGGAAGGATGCCTAATGAGGTGTGTGCAGAGGTGGGAGTGACTCAGGGGAAGCAAAAGCTTCAGTGAAGCCAACAAGGTAAAGTGTGGGCAGAGGGGCCAATGATGCTCATGTAGCCTTGGTTCTGAGCCTAGGAGACTCGCATAGCCTGGTAGGCACAATAGAAGGTGACCTGGAGTTGGCAATTTGTTTTCCCAGAGAGCAAGACAGATGGAAAGGAAACTGAAGTTTCCCAATGTTTGTGATGCAGAGGATATAATGGGCCAGATGCCCGGAGGTGAGTCTGAAAAATGGAAATCAAACTGCCTTTTAGAGAGTGTTGGGAAAGAGTCCAGGAAGGTGGGGACAGAGGAGGGGCGAGCCAATGCTGATGGAGGAAGGAGTGAGCCAATGTTGGTTTGGAGAAGTTAAAGTGTCATGTTCCCAGGCGAGGAGAGACTGCAACATGGAGTTCACCATGCTCTGGTCCATTCTGGAGTCCTCTGGGATTTTTCATGAACAAAATATTGCATTTTCCCAATGCTTTGTTTTTCTGTGATGTTCAAATGCTGTGACAAAGGACTCAAGTTGTAAGGTTCCCAAGAGACAATGCTTCCCATGGCAGTCACCTGGCTGAGGAGGGGGTTGTGCCCCACACACCATTGGGGCTATCAGCCAGTCCAACGCCTGGATGTGGGGTGTGCCCTGAGAACTTAGGGCTGGGTGCTCAGTGAATGGCTGCTGAGGCCATGGGCAGTTGTGAGAAGTCAGCCTTACAAAAACGACTGGACTGAAGTTTTCCTGGAGTGTGTCTGCCTGACTAGAGCCAAATGTTTGCTGGTTATTCAGCAGCTTGGCACAAAACACTTCTGAAAATGAAGAAGATGTGTCTTCTGAGACACTAACTTTTACACAGGTGTGTCACCCTGGAACTGGAGCCTCCTTTTACAACACTTACACATGCATATGAGCACATGCATATCTATCTGAAATAAGAGATTCATAAAACATGACATTTTCTACTCTAGCCCATGCCATACAGTGCTATAATGTGTTTTCCACTCCATCAAAAACTGCTAGTCTTGAGCCCTAAATTGATTTCGCAATATACTAATGAGAGGCAACTGGCAATTTGAGGAAACGCTTCCTCCAGGGAGGAAGGATGGGTGCCCCTAACTACCAGCCAGGGTTGCAGGCAGCTCGTAGCTCATGGAGGAGCTGATAGAGTGCCAACAGACCGGAGTCAGGTGGGTGGGTTACCCTCCTGGCGTGGCCTGGGCATCTTAGGCAATCACGGAGTCTCTCTGGGTACAGTTTCTCATTTGAGAAATGAGAGCACTATAGTCAACAATTCCACAATGTTCTAACTGTGATTTCAGGAGCTGACTTGACATTTTCCTAGGAGACTGAACACAATACAGGTGCTCAGAACCTTAGAGATTTTAGTGGGGAATGGGCTGAGTTCATAAGATGATCTTGATGGTGAGAGCCTTTATGGACCAAAGCACCCCTCTGAAACACTAGATCTCAGAAATTTTCAAAACCAGACCATCAAGTATGAGTATTTTCTAGAACTTCTGGAAGGGAGGGAGCATGAGGAACCAGTACACAATTCTGTCTCCACTGCCCTCTCACCAAACAAACAAACAAACAAACAAACAAAAATATGGATGGTGACCTCATTATTTAGCCTCAGAAAAAATTATGGTTTTTTTTCCATAATTTTCTGACTATAAAAACAGTATATACTAATTGTAGAAAGTTTTCAAATATATCTACACTAATAAAAGAGAAACATGCAAATTAACCATCACTTTGCTATGCCAAGCCATGCCCACCAGCCAATCAGGAGCGACTATGCAAATTAACCCAACCAAGATGGCAGCCAGCCACAGAGTTGGAGCAAGCAGGAGGCTTGGGTTGCCCCGGCGATGGAGGAAGCCAAGCTTCCTGGCCAGCCCTGGCCTCCGCTCAAGGAGGTGCTGAAAAAAAAAAAGAAAAAGAAAAAAGGGAGAGGCTGGGACCTTGGGTCACTGGGGGGGTGGGGGGACTGATCAGGCCAGGATGGGACAGCAGGGTCCATTGGGGGTAAGCAGACCAGCAGGGGGGCCAGTTGGGGGTGAGCAGGCCATCAGAGGGGGGCAATTGGAGGTGATCAGGACAGTGGGGAGGGGCAGTTTGGAGTGAGCAGGCCAGCAGGGGGGCAGTTGGGGGCGAGCAGGACAGTGGGAAGGGAAGGTGGGGGCGAGCAGGCCAGCAGGGGGGGCAGTTGGGGGCGACCAGGCTGGCAGGCAGAGTGGTTAGGGGCAATGAGGCAGCCAGGCAGGCAGGTGAGCGGCTAGAGCCAGCAGCCCCAGATTGTGAGAGGGATGTCTGACTGCCAGTTTAGGCCTGATCCCTGTAAACCAGCAGTCGGACATCCTTCGAGGGGTCCCAGATTGGAGAGGGTGCAGGCCGGGCTGAGGAACACCTCCCCGCCACCCCCCCCCACAGCGCACGAATTTCGTGCACCGGGCCTCTAGTAAAAATATAAAGAAGAAACTTAAAAAGTTGCTGTAGCCCGCCCGTATGGCTCAGAGGTTGAGTGTTGACCTATGAACCAAGAGGTCAGGGTTCGATTCCCAGTCAGGGCACATGCCTAGGTTGCAGGCTTGATCTCCAGTGGGGGGCATGCAGGAGGCAGCCAATCAGTGATTCTCATCACTGAGGTTTCTACTCTCTCTCCTTCTTCCTTCTCTGAAATCAATAAACATGTATTTTAAAAAAATCACTGTAGTCTTATCATTCAGAAACATTATTGAAATTTTGATATATTTCCTTCTATTATATATTTGGTATATACACTTTTGTGTTTGTTTTGCTTAATAACTTTATAAACACCTTTCTTTGTCAAGAAATAGTCTTCAGGAACATGGCTACAAAGTAGTCGACCATATGGATGTGCCAAGAGTATTTAATCCATTCTCTAGGATTGGACATTCAAGTTTATTTCAATTTCAATATCTTTCAATATTATAATTAATATAACAATGTATTTAAATCACACAGTGTAAGGCACTCTAACTCTTCCCTTAGAATAAATTCCTAGTGGCAGAATTGTTGGGTCAAAGATCCACAGTTGCAGGAGAGGTGGGCCACCTGGCAGTCCCTCCCTCAGAGCCTCTCCTGACCGGCATGGGGCAGATTCTGCAGAACCGCCATCACTTTGGAATTCTGTTGGCTCCTGACTAAATTTTGGAGTCCCAGAGAGAAAAATGAACGTGGTTTGTAATGAAAGAATAAAGATGGAACTGCTTTTTTGGTTATGGAAATTCTAAAACACATAGATACTTGTATTAAATGACTGTTTATTGGTAGAAGGTGCTATAATTGTTTTTTTTTTTTTTCTCTTTTTCTGAAGCTCTGTGGTCAAAGTGAACTCAATTTCTTGCAAGGGGCCCTGGGCTCAATTCAGCTTTAGGTGGGTGGCGGGGATTTACAGGGCCTCACGGAAGAGGTCAGAAATGAGGCCAGTCTTTTGACCTGCTGCGGCACTCAGCAGCCGGAGTGCGGGGCCATGGCTACACAGGAGTGGCCCAGTGCTGGAAGGACAAGGAAAGTAACACTTTCTTTTCCAAGTTGATGTTTGCAAGAAAACCCCAGGGAAACCAAGGAGGGAGTCATGAGTCCCAATGTCCTTTCCCAGAGTAAAACAGTTTGGATAAAATCTTGGAGAGATTTTTGTCTCTCCCTGTGTAGACCCTGTTTGTTAAGCACAGAAGGGAAATCTAGAAAGAAATGCAAGTGGGAAAACGAAGCCTGTCACGGGCCAGGGTGTGGGACACGCCCCGGGCATCCCTCCTGGCATTTCAGGAAGCAGGGATGGTGCTGCCTACACTGCCACTCTGGCAAGTCGCTCACGTTTCACCACGTTAACGGAAGTTCCTCTCATGAAATCTCATGAAATAGCGGGGCTTTGTTGTGCCAGGCTTACAGATAGAGAAGTCAAGGGTTAAAGAGGTTAGATCAATTGTCTACGTTCACACAACCAATAAATGATGAGAAAGGTACTCCAGCCAAGAGCTTCCCACCAAGGCCAGCATTCTTCCCAGCGCCCATCACGCCACAGGACGATAGCTACACACACACCTCTCAAGGCCGAACACACTGCTACTTGGTCCACGAGACTGACCAGACTCCCATGGAAAGAAAAGCACAAATTAAAAGATCCTGCTCTTTCGTACTTATGTTAAGATGGCAAATAATACTAGTGTTGTTCTAGGTAGGATAACCAAAGACAGGCACGCAGAGATGCTAAGGAAAGGGTTTGCCCATTATATCTTACCTCTTGCTAGTGATTTCAACAGCAATAGTCCAGTGAATGGAATAAACCCTGAGGCCCTGCACGTCGGTGAAGATCAATTGTTGTCACTGACAAGGTGGTGTCCAGGCCTTACAGAGGCCACAGCCTGGCTGTGCTTCCCACTGCTACTTGGTCCACGGTCGTGAGCCGTGTGCGAGTCGAACAACAGAGATGCCTGACAGTTTGGGCAAACTGCATCCAAAGTTTATACCGTGCATTCTTACTTGAAATTCTGGGCAAATGTAAAACGGCTGCTGTAAGCATAAAGATCTTTATGAACTCCAAATCTAGTAAAATTAAATTCATAGGAACAGTAAGAAAAAATTCAATTTGCTTTAAAGTCAGTTTGCATTCTGGTATCAAGGTACCCAGAACAGACATTAACTTTAAAATGATTTGAATTTTAAGAAATACAAAAGGACATTTAAAAATAATTAACCTTTTGTTTTGAGATAATTGCAGATCTACATGCAACTGTGAGAAATAATATAGAAAGATCTCATGTTCCCTTTACCCCAGTGGTCTCATCTTGCAAAATTGGAGTGAGGTATCTCCACTCAGTCAGTGTCTACCGTCACACAGTCAGGATGCAAAACTGTCAAGAGAGGATTTCAGCAGAAGAACGAGCCTGGGCCTTTTCTGAATGTTAGGACCAATCTGGGGCAATTCCCAGGCTTGGGGTCTCATAGTAATGCCTGGCCCTGACCTGCAACCTGCAGATGAGGGCCCTTCTTCCTGTCAGGTCTCCCACTCTCTGGAAAGATGTAACAAGAAGGAAGGCAGTGGGAGTTGGTAGAAAAGATGTCCACACCCTGAGACTAATGATGAACCAGGCAGCCAGCTCCAGTGCTGGCCAGCGCTGCACTTGTATTTCAGGTCATTTTCCTAGCCTTAAGATTAGGTGGCTGAGCCAGGTCTGTCCAATACAATGGTCAGTATCCACGTAAGGCTGCTGAGCACTTTACACATGGCTAGTGTGACTGAGGAGCTGAGTTTTTAAACATTAATGAACTTTAATTAATTGTAAATGTAAAGACACATGTGGCTAGTGGCAACTACAATAGACAGAAGATGGTCTTTCAGATACACGCCCCAGGCCATGTGATTCTAGACCAAATCACAGTCCTTTTGTTTTACACCACAGACCAACAGCAGCCCCACACATCCAACTGTACAAAAAGGAATCAAGTCCTGGAGCTGTCCATGCTCCCGGCACTGAAAACAAAACCCAAAATATGGGCAATAACATTTTTATTCTAACTAAGAAAGAAACCATGGTAACCAGTGTCTGAAATGAGGATAATTTTTTGACAGCTAAGGAGACTCCTACTTAAAGATCCAGATTTCTCTGAGCAAAATGGAACAGCAAGTAGCAAACCAATTCTAGGGGAGAAGTGCTGAAGATAAATCCATATGAGAGCTTACAAAATCCTAGCTTTGCCACTGCTTGTGTTAGCTAAAGCTCACTGCTCACTCAGAGCTGGCCAGCCCCACAGGGGGGCTTCTGCCAGGAGACCGGTCCTTCTTCACCAAATGGGCCCCAGACAACTACAGGTACATCGCATTGGAAGAAATCCCACCAACCATGCAGTATGACAAAGACGTATTTAACTGCACATTTAGAATAAAAAATAAAATCCTATAAAGTTTAGCTTAATATTAAAAATGTTTTTAATAACCTAAGGCTCTTTACGTTCAATAACACAACCTACTTATTTTACACTCATTTCCTAAAAACTTTCTCTTATTTAACATTCCCTCAAACATTTAAAAATTGTCCCACTAAATCAGAAAATGTGTTTTTATGTG